>NC_083343.1:55840395-56205761 GCF_019175385.1 Lycium barbarum | reverse complement strand
TAAACATCCCTATAACTCGTCCTCAATACCTAATCAAACAATTCTTAACGCAATAGTTTACGAAACCTTCCCTAAACCTCACTTATACTCCACTTATTCTTATCAATCCTTATTCCATCAATTCATATAGCTCCAAGATCTTAACATACGCAACCTATGGCCACTAATTATCCGTCTTATAATCTTAAGAGCTTTCTGTCATCCTTAAGCTCGCAGTAGTTAACTCACTACGCGATGACATGAAATTTCCAAGGTGTAACATTCTTCCCCCCTTTTGGAACATTCGTCCTTGAATGTTAAACACTCGGGAATTCTACAAAAATTTTGCCAGAGTTTCCCCTGTAATATGGCGCTACCATCATGTCACAACAACCCACAATAATAGTCCCTCATAGGGCCACAATGCAATAGAACTATAAATTGGACACACACGACCAAAAGCATGAAAAGTAAGCATACATACCTCATAATGTTAGTGTTTCATCTTGAATCTCTGCAGGGGGTTGGAATAAGCGCGGGTACTTGGATTTCATACTCTCCTCTACTTCCCACGACATTTCTTCCCGGTTATTGTTTCGCCACAAGACTTTGACTGAAGCTACTTCCTTATTTCGAAGTCTTCGTACTTGCCTGTCTAAGATAGCAATAGGCAGTCTTCATATGCTAGCTTTTCTGTCACTTGCACATCATCTATTGGAACAATTTTTGAGGGATCTCCGACACACTTGTGGAGCATTGAGACATGGAAGACTAGATGGACTGATTCAAGCTCTGAAGGCAAGTCCAATTCATAGGCTACATGACCCACCTTGCGGATAATTCTATAGGGTCCAATGTATCGAGGACTTAACTTCTCTTTCTTGCCAAATCTCATCACCCCTTTCATTGGCGACACTTTCAAAAATACCCAATCATCAACCTGAAATTCCAAGTCTCGCCGGCGGTTGTCCGTATAAGATTTTTGGCGACTTTGGGCTGTCAGTAATCGACCTCGGATCACCTTGAATTTTTCTACCGCTTGCTGGATCAATTCAGGGCCTATTAGTTGTACTTCCTGTTATATCCCGCATTTTTGTACAATCGGTAATTCAAGGTAATTGCGGGAAGATGACAAGCAAGGCCTTACTTTTATTTTGCTAAGCATATGAGTTGCCTATGAAGAATTTAGAAGTGGGATTATTAAGAAAGATTAGGGGCAAAAAGGTAAATTTGCAATATGATTCGTGGAGATATGGAGGAAGGCAGAGGGAAAATTTGGAAATTGGAAAAATTAAAATTTGTCATGAAGTGCAAAAAAAAAAATGGGCTAGATCACTTTGGGCCAAGGTGGGCCATCCAACTTCCTTCTTAATGGGCCAAGCCCATATGGGAATTTAGTGAATGATTTAAAAGAAGACCAAGTCTTCATAAAATTCATTGAATTCTCTAGACATTTCAAGAAACCAAGAACACAAAAAAAAAAAAAAAAAAAAGCTTCAAGGGCCATTTCGGCCAAGTGCAAAATTGCCAAGAAAATTGACAAAAAATTCCTTCAAAAATCATTCCTACCAATTCAAGGGTTCCTAGCAAGGTGAAGGGCTTGTTGGAACAAGAAATACCCATAATCACACAAGTTGTCCATTCTAGTCAAGAGAAGAAGTGGAGAAAAAGGTAAGATGAAACTCTTTTCTTACATGTTATGGATGTTAATGCATGTTGTAGTATGCAAAAGTGAGTGAAATTCATGAAAAACAAGAATATAGGTGTGGTCGTGTATGCCTATGTGTGTGTAGGAATCATGTTGTAATTATTTTATTTAGTGTTTGGTTGTTATTGTTGTGAATGTTATGTTGAAAATGGAAGTTGAATGATTTTGGAAAGGTTGTAGTTGTGTATGCATGATGGTGGCCGTGTGGTGTATATTGTATGTATAGCCGTGTATATGTGTTGAATTGTGAAGGAATGGTGAGCAAGTTTTATTTAGTATGTTGGTTGTTGTGTTGTGAATTTTATGTTGCAAATAAAAGCCTAATGAACTTAGTGAAGTATTAGTAGTTGGAGGCTTGTCTTGGAAGATTATGTAAATTGAAAATTATGTCCTTACATGTATGGAAGATAATGATATTAGTATGGTGTTGTTGGAATATATATTATAAGGTTGTTATCGTTTTTATTGGAGTTGGAAGGTTTTGAAGGAAGTAGTATATTGATTGAATCGTTGAAATGTATTTTGGATAAATCGTTAAAAATGTTAGTATGATTGTTGATATTGTTGTGAATAGTTTGGCCGGGTTGAATTCCCGGATTGTTGTTGATGAGGATTGTCCAAGGTGATTTTTGGGAATGATGTATTTACAGGGGAAGTGCTGCCGGAATTTCGGTAGCCAAGTGTCACTTTAAGAATTCAATTCTAAATGCTCTAACCAAAGTTGGTAAATGTGACCAATTTGTAGATTTTGGCGGATTTGCAACTTGAGTTTGGAATAGCATAAGGAGCGGAAAGAGGTATGTAAGGTCTTATCCTTTCTTTCTTGGCATGTCTTAGGCATACTAGGTTGGATATGAACCTCGGGGACAACCCTATTCTCCGGAATCCGTACCTAAAGTTTCCCCTTTTTCATTCAGTAGAATTGAACTAGGAATTGTGTGAAATGTTGGAAAAACTTCCTAAGCCTCTAGAACTTGCATAAATAGGACCCGACTACCTTGAAACCCTCACAAGTAACGCCATGACATGTAACATATGCAAACTGTGTACGCTACCTCATTCGGCCCGAGGTGGGCCCATTGTTCCCGGATTTTCCTTATCGTTCCGCTTGACTTACTTTGAAGTTGAATCCAAAAGAAACCTTTGATCCTTATTCCGTTATCAAATGACAAGTGCTATACCTATTCCAACGAGAATACTTCTATGACGATAATGATAACGATGATGTTAGAAAAGAGAACATGCCTACGATAAGTATGACCAGAACGATTCCATGACCAAGATTTCTAAGCAAAGGATTCAATGTGAATACGAAGGTGACAGACTAGTTCTTGATCCTTATCTCCATTTCTTAGCTATGACACTATGTTCTAAGGATTTCAAAGCCTATGAATTGACGTCTATGATGCCTATGATTTCATACTACGTTTTCTTCTAGTATTATTCTTCGTTGGTAGTCTCGCCTTAAAATACTCGTTCCTTCAAGGTGGGACAAAGCGATGACGGTTGTTCCATAATGCAATCGGAGGTCACCGACCTTACGTCACTCCGATGGATACATGATTTTCCTTGGGCTCTCTTGCATGCTTATATGACATATATATATATAAGACATGTATATGAACATGGGTTGGGGGAAGGGATACATGGGGAATGGGAAGGGAAACATGTTTCACTGCCACCTGGTCAACTGGCTTATCATCCCGGACGCGGGATGCCCGGACGCGGGATATATATATATATATATATATTTGGGCGAGCCGATGTACTTCGGCGCAATGTGGGCGAGCCGACATTGTTCGGTGCTATGATATTACATAATATACTATGATATGCTATGACATGATACGATGTGAAATAAGCTCTATTTTCTATGAATATGAAAAAGAAATGTTTTCAAAAGACGGACAAGCATGGATGGTATCCGACCTGAAAAAGGTATTCCGATGTACAGGTTACTTTCTTGTCTCATTATATGTCCTATGACCCTATGATATTGATAATCATACTCTATGTTCTGTTTGTATTACCTTCCATGCCTTACATACTCGGTACACTATTCGTACTGACGTCCTTTCTTGTGGACGCTGCGTTTCATGCCGCGCAGGTCAGCAGGTAGGCGAATCTGGTTCCTAGGAGCTCTATCAGCAGGAATCGGTAGCGCTCCAGTTGTCCCGGAGCCTCAGTCCCTTGGTACTATTTTGGGTATATATTCGGGCACAGCAGTACTCGGCCCTTCCTATGTATATGTGTACTATGTTTAGAGGCTCGTAGGCAGATATGTACAGTTAGATGTTTCGTACTTTTGATGGTCCTCGTCGTTGTATACTGTGCTAGTAAAGCTTATTAGCCTATGTTTATAAGTATGCTCCTAATGTTAACGTTTAGTAAACAACAAAAAAAAAATATGGTATAGTTCATACGGCCCGCTCAGTAATAGAGGTAAGATGATAGATAAGGGGTGCTCGGTACAAGTATCGGGTACCCGTCGCGGCCCTAGTTGGGTCGTGACAGAAGTGGTATCAGAGCAGGTTGGTCCTAGGGGATTGTCTACGAGCCGTGTCCAGTAGAGTCCTGTTTATGGGTGTGTAGCGCGCCACACTTATACGCAGGAGGCTGCAGGGCATTTAGGAAATATGACCTTCTTTGTATTCTAGATCGTGCGATAGAGCTATAATAAGAGGTTTTCCTTCTTCCTAACCCAGTGTTACATTTTCAGCGATGCCTAAGAAGATGAAAGTTACAGTCCCCGAAGAGGGCAAGATGGCAACAGAAAGGCGAACTGACGGGAGCCACTGGTAAACATTGAGGAGGGTGAATCCCATAATAAGGCTTCCTCTTGTGTTGTTCGCACTCCGCCGATATTAGGGGAGCAAGAAGGAGTTTCCACTTCAGCTCCAGCACCCCCAATTCCCTCACCTGATGCTCCAACTCAAGAGATGAGACAGGCCATCCTTTTGTTAACCCAACTAGTAGCCGCTCAAGCTCAACAACAGGGCGTGGGATCTGGTGATAGGGGTCGCAGAAAAAGGGCTAGATCTTTCGGAATTAGAAGTGAGTATAGAGGGAGACAGGCACAGGAGCATTCCGGGTATTCAGGACCAGATCAGAGTGCCAGGGTTTCGGGATCCCGGCGTAGAGCCGACTTTACCAGTACGGGGCTACCCCCACCGCGGTGTGCACGATGTGGTAGGCCACACTCGGGACAGTGTTACTTAGATACAAATGCTTATTTTGCCTGCGGTCGGATTGGCCATTTGATGCGTGATTGCCCACGGAGGTACGACAGAGACCAAACTCAGCCTGCCGGGTCAGGTCAAGGCTACGGAGTCTTGGGTTGCCAGTGTAGCGGTGAGCTTAGTCAGCAGAGATCATCCGTACCACGATGCCCCCAGTGCCGTAAATTACATGCGGGGTCGTGTCGCGCGGGTTCGGGTATTTGTTATACCTGTGCTAAGTCAGGTCATTATATGCGCGACTGCCCATTTCGCCGTGGCAGAGGAAGGGTTCAGCCCACGGGGGCAGCAGTCGACTCACAATCATTGGCGCACCCTCCAATGCAAAGGTCCCAAATAGCAGTAGGCTGCGATAGAGACCGAGAAGGAATACTCAGTTCGAGTGGACCCCAGCATCATACCTATGCACTAGCTGGCCGACAAGATCCTGAGCCATCCCCTGATGTCGTTCCAGGTATATTATCAGTAGTTTTCTACAATGTACAAGTATCGATTGATCCAGGTTCTACGTATCAGATATCGCACCCTAAATCGCTGAACATATTAGGGGGGGGGGGACCCGAGCTAGATCAAACGAGCTGGGATGTCTATGCCTGTTGCGACTAAGGTGGTTTCGCCACTAATGGGAATGTGGAAATTTAGGACAAAAGTAGCCATATACATAGGTAAAAGGACGAATACTGGGGATTGCGGAGGTTAGAATTGTAATTAAAAGAAAAGATGTGTTACGCGGGCGTTTCGAAAACTGCTAAGACCCCAATTTGTCCCATATTATGTGATATAGGTAGTGCGGGGCAGATGATATAATTACACCAGCATTCACGTACTAAAATGCACCAAAGCTTCAAGGTTAAGCGTGCTAGAGTGAGAGCAATATCAAGATGGGTGACCTCCTGGGAAATATGCTGAAAATTTCATAAATGTGGGAACAAGAGACGAATGTGAAATTAGGTAGCCTAATGTAAATTAGAGTGTGTGGAGTGGTTAGAAACCCTATAGAAGTCATGTAGGCTGAGACAGACTAGACTAGCAGGAGGGGAGAACATGTTAGACCTAAAATGGACTATGACGATTCAAGATCCAATAAAGGAGACTTATTAACGCAGGGCCAGCGTTTGGAGCTAACTCAATTGGCCTACGACATAAAGGCAATCTATGCTCCTAAAATGGACATGTTAAGCGACATGTGAGATATCTACGAAGGAGACCTCCCCGAAGTATTATAATACACTATGAGGCCAGTTTAACATTCGAGGACGAATGTTCTAAAGGGGGGGAGGATGTTATATCCCGCATTTTTGTACAATCGGATAATTCAAGGTAATTGCGGGAAGATGACAAGCAAGGCCTTACTTTTATTTTGTTAAGCATATGAGTTGCCTATGAAGAATTTAGAAGCGGGATTATTAAGAAAGATTAGGGGCAAAAAGGTAAATTTACAATATGATTCGTGGAGATATGGAGGAAGGCGGAGGGCAAATTTGGAAATTGGAAAAATTAAAATTTGTCATGAAGTGCAAAAAAAAAAATGGGCTAGATCACTTTGGGCCAAGGTTGGCCATCCAACTTCCTTCTTAATGGGCCAAGCCCATATGGGAATTTAGTGAATGATTTAAAAGAAGACCAAGTCTTCATAAAATTCATAGAATTCTCTAGACATTTCAAGAAACCAAGAACACAAAAAAAAAAAAAAAAAAGCTTCAAGGGCCATTTCGGCCAAGTGCAAAATTGCCAAGAAAATTGACAAACAATTCCTTCAAAAATCATTTCCTACCAATTCAAGGGTTCCTAGCAAGGTGAAGGGGTTGTTGGAACAATAAAAACCCATAATCACACAAGTTGTCCATTCTAGTCAAGAGAAGAAGTGGAGAAAAAGGTAAGGTGAAACTCTTTTCTTACATGTTATGGATGTTTATGCATGTTGTAGTATGCAAAAGCGAGTGAAATTCATGAAAAACAAGAATATAGGTGTGGCCGTGTATGCCTATGTGTGTGTAGGAATCATGTTGTAATTATTTTATTTAGTGTTTGGTTGTTATTGTTGTGAATGTTATGTTGAAAATGGAAGTTGAATGATTTTGGAAAGGTTGTAGTTGTGTATGCATGATGATGGTCGTGTGGTGTATATTGTATGTATAGCCGTGTATATGTGTTGAATTGTGAAGGAATGGTGAGCAAGTTTTATTTAGTATGTTGGTTGTTGTGTTGTGAATTTTATGTTGCAAATAAAAGACTAATGAGCTTAGTGAAGTATTAGTAGTTGGAGGCTTGTCTTGGAAGATTATGTAAATTGAAAATTATATCCTTACATGTATGGAAGATAATGATATTAGTATGGTGTTGTTGGAATATATATTATAAGGTTGTTATCGTTTTTATTGGAGTTGGAAGGTTTTGAAGGAAGTAGTATATTGATTGAATCGTTGAAATGTATTTTGGATAAATCATTAAAATTGTTAGTGTGATTGTTGATATTGTTGTGAATAGTTTGGCCGGGTTGAATTCCCGGATTGTTGTTGATGAGGATTGTCCAAGGTGATTTTTGGGAATGATGTATTTACAGGGGAAGTGCTGCCGGAATTTCGGTAGCCAAGTGTCACTTTAAGAATTCAATTCTAAATGCTCTAACCAAAGTTGGTAAATGTGACCAATTTGTAGATTTTGGCGGATTTGCAACTTGAGTTTGGAATAGCATAAGGAGCAGAAAGAGGTATGTAAGGTCTTATCCTTTCTTTCTTGGCATGTCTTAGGCATACTAGGTTGGATATGAACCTCGGGGACAACCCTATTCTCCGGAATCCGTACCTAAAGTTTCCCCCTTTTCATTAAGTAGAATTGAACTAGGAATTGTGTGAAATGTTGGAAAAACTTCCTAAACCTCTAGAACTTGCATAAATAGGACCCGACTACCTTGAAACCCTCACAAGTAACGCCATGACATGTAACATATGCAAACTGTGTACGCTACCTCATTCGGCCCGAGGTGGGCCCATTGTTCCCGGATTTTCCTTATCGTTCCACTTGACTAACTTTGAAGTTGAATCCAAAAGAAACCTTTGATCCTTATTCCGTTATCAAATGACAAGTGCTATACCTATTCCAACGAGAATACTTCTATGACGATAATGATAACGATGATGTTAGAAAAGAGAACATGCCTACGATAAGTATGACCAGAACGATTCCATGACCAAGATTTCTAAGCAAAGGATTCAATGTGAATACGAAGGTGACAGACTAGTTCTTGATCCTTATCTCCATTTCTTAGCTATGACACTATGTTCTAAGGATTTCAAAGCCTATGAATTGACGTCTATGATGCCTATGATTTCATACTACGTTTTCTTCTAGTATTATTCTTCGTTGGTAGTCTCGCCTTAAAATACTCGTTCCTTCAAGGTGGGACAAAACGATGACGGTTGTTCCATAATGCAATCGGAGGTCACTGACCTTACGTCACTCCGATGGATACATGATTTTCCTTGGGCTCTCTTGCATGCTTATATGACATATATATATAAGACATGTATATGAACATGGGTTGGGGGAAGGGATACATGGGGAATGGGAAGGGAAACATGTTTCACTGCCACCTGGTCAACTGGCTTATCATCCCGGACGCGGGATATATATATATATTTGGGCGAGCCGATGTACTTCGGCGCAATGTGGGCGAGCCGACATTGTTCGGTGCTATGATATTACATAATATACTATGATATGCTATGACATGATACGATGAAAATAAGCTCTATTTTCTATGAATATGAAAAAGAAATGTTTTCAAAAGACGGACAAGCATGCATGGTATCCGGCCTGAAAAAGGTATTCCGATGTACAGGTTACTTTCTTGTCTCATTATATGTCCTATGACCCTATGATATTGATAATCATACTCTATGTTCTGTTTGTATTACCTTACATGCCTTACATACTCGGTACACTATTCGTACTGACGTCCCTTCTTGTAGACGCTGCGTTTCATGCCGCGCAGGTCAGCAGGTAGGCAGATATGTACAGTTAGATGTTTCGTACTTTTGATGGTCCTCGTCGTTGTATACTGTGCTAGTAAAGCTTATTAGCCCATGTTTATAAGTATGCTCCTAATGTTAACGTTTAGTAAACAACAAAAAAAATATGGTATAGTTCATACGACCCGCTCAGTAATAGAGGTAAGATGATAGATAAGGGGTGCTCGGTACAAGTATCGGGTACCCGTCGCGGCCCTAGTTGGGTCGTGACACTTCCCCTGTTTCAAACCATCAAATTGGAGATCTGCACTTTCTTCCATATAAAGCTTCATATAGAGCCATTTGGATACTAGAATGATAGCTATTGTTGTATGCAAATTCGATTAGAGGAAAATGATCATCCCAACTACCTCCGAAATCTAGAACACATGCTCATAGCATGTCCTCCAAAGTCTGAATAGTACATTCGGCTTGTCCATCGGTCTGCTGATGAAATGCCGTACTAAGCTTCACTTGGGTACCTAGACCCTCTTGGAAGGACTTCCAGAACTTGGCTGTAAACTGTGCTCCTCTATCCGTGATAATGGATATTGGAATACTATGGAGTCATACAATTTCCTTGAGATACAACCTTGCATAGTCCTCTGCTGAGTATGTGGTCCTGACTGGAAGAAAAAGAGCTGCTTTCGTGAGTCTGTCCACGATCACCCTTATAGAATCATACTTGCCTCGGGAACGAGGTAACCCCACAATGAAATCCATGTTGATCACTTCCCATTTCCAAGTACGGATTTCCATCGCTTACAATAAACCTCCTGGCTTTTGATGTTCGATCTTTACTTGCTGGCAATTTGGACATTGGGCTACAAATTCTGCTATGTCTCTTTTCATGCTATCCCACCAATACATCATCTTGAGATCATGACACATCTTTGTCATTCCTGGATGAATAGAATACCGAGAATAATGAGCTTCTTCTAGAATTCGGTGACGTAATTCTACAACATTTGGAACACATAGCCTGCCTCGGTATCTAAGATTCCCTCCATTGAAATTTCAAATGGAGACTTCTTTTTTTCATGAACTGTGTCTCTATAATGGCTCAACTGAGGATCTTCATATTGTCGCTCTTTCACTTCCATATTCAGAGACGAAACTGTGGGATTATTAACACTAACTCCTGCACTACCTAAATCGATTAGATGTACTCCAAGATTAGCTAGTTGATGGAGCTCATGAATCAATTATTTCTTCTCCGAAGGAACTTCACATAGACTGCCCATTGACCGGCGGCTAAGCGCATCAACTACTACATTTGCTTTTCCGGGGTGGTATAAGATGTTCACATCGTAATCTTTCAATAACTCTAACCACCGCCTCTGCCGTAGATTTAGCTCCTTCTGCTTGAAAATGTATTGAAGACTCTTGTGGTCTGTATAGATATCAACATGCACGCCATACAAGTAATGTCTCCACACTTTTAATGCATGAATGACTGCAGCTAATTCGAGATCATGAGTTGGATAGTTCTTTTCATGTTTCCGCAGCTGTCTCGAAACATAAGAAATGACTCTACGGCGCTGCATTAACACACATCCTAACCCAATACCAGAAGCATCACAATACACAACATAACCATCTGGCCCTTCTGGAAGTGTTAAGACTGGAGCTGAGGTTAATCTGTCCTTCAACTCCTGGAAACTACGCTCACAAGCATCATTCCACTGAAATTTAGTTGACTTCTGAGTTAGCTTCGTCAATGGGGCTGATATAGAGGAAAACCCCTCTACGAACCTTCTATAGTAACCTGCCAGTCCAGAAAACTACGAACTTCTGTAGGCGTTGTAGGCCTTGGCCAAGTCTTCACAGCTTCAATTTTCTGAGTATCAACTCGAATACCATCATCTGAAATAACATGGCCCAGAAATGTTACAGAATTCTGCCAAAACTCGTACTTTGAAAATTTTGCATACAATTCCCGAGTTCGAAGAATTCCAAGGACAATACATAAACGATCTGTATGTTCTGATTCCGTGCGAGAGTACACCAGAATATCATCAATGAATACTATTACAAATAGATCCAAGAGAGGCCTGAATACATTATTCATCAAATTCATAAACACTGTCGGGGCATTAGTTAACCCAAATGACATCACCCGGAATTCATAATGACCATATCTCGTTCTGAAAGCTGTTTGGGAATATCTTCTTCTCTAACTCTCACTTGATGGTAACCCGACCTCAAGTCTATTTTTGAAAACCACCTGGCACCTTGCAATTGATCAAACAAATCATCACTCCTTGGAAGAGGATATTTGTTCTTTATCATCACCTTATTCAACTGCCTATAATCAATGTACATTCGTAGGGAACCGTCTTTCTTTCTTACAAATAGGACTGGTGCTCCCCACGGGGATGAACTGGTTCTAATAAACCCCTTCTCAAGCAAATCTTTCAACTGTGCCTTTAACTCTTTCAATTCTGCCGGAGCCATCCGATACGGAGGAATAGAAAAGGGCTTAGTGTCCGGTAACACATCGATAGCGAAATCGATCTCTCTTTCTGGAGGAAGACCTGGAAGTTCATCTGGAAATACATCCGGAAATTCACTCATTACCGGAACTGATTGGAAAGTTGGCGACTTTGTTTCGGTGTCATGAACTCGGACTAGATGAGAAATATAGCCTTTGGCTATCATCTTTCTTGCCTTGAGGTAGGAAATAAACCTACCTTTTGGAGATATTGTGTTACCCTTCCATTCAAGCACGGGCTCTCCCGGAAGTTGGAATCGAACTACTTTCAATCGGCAATCAACATTAGCATAGCACGAGGCCAACCAATCCATACCCATAATTACATCGAAATCTAACATTTCCAGCTCAACTAAATCAGCTTTAGTTTGGCGGTCACATATCACAATTACACAATCTTTGTATACTTGTCTAGCTATCACGGGATCACCAACTGGAGTAGATACCTCAAAATGTTTAATTGGCTCGGGTTTCACCCCAATACGATCAGCAACATATGGAGTAATATAAGATAGGGTATAACTCGGATCTATCAATGCATACACATCAAGAAAAGACACGGACAAAGTACCTGTAACCACATCTGGGTAGGACTCAAGATCTTGTCGTCCGGCTAAAGCATATACACGGGGCTGAGTGGCACCTAAAGTAGATGCTCCCCCTCGGACTCTACCTCGGCCTGCTGGAATCTGAGAAGTCTGCCCTACCAGGCGCGCTGAAGAAGAACCAGCCGCTGATCTTGTAGGTTGGATCCCAACTCTACCACTCATCGACGGGCAATCTCCTATCATGTGCCCAACCTGGCCACAGGCGTAGCAAGCATCTGAACCCTGGCGACACTGTCTGGAATGTAATCTACCGCACTGGCTGTATCGCGGTACTGGAGGTCTCCTCTGACTATAATCTCCCCCAAACTGTGAACCTGAGGCCCTTGAACTCTGACCTTGTCCTGAGCAGAAGTAGCGATCAAATCTCCTACCTGCAAATCGGGGAGGTGCACTAGTCACCGGCTGGCCTGAGTATCTAGAATGTGACTGCCTTGATCCCCCTCTGTAGTAACTACCTGCACCCACAGATCTGGCCCTCTTGCTTTGCCCTCTATCAATGTCACGATCACCCCTTTGCGGATGTTGTTGTCCTTCTAGATTCTGGGCATGGGCTTGGATGCGGGAAATATCCATCCCATCTTGCAACGAAGCCGTTAAACAATCTTTGAACAAATGTGATGCAACAAAATAAAGACAAGATAGAAAGAAGACACAACTGATAAACAATCGGACAATAACTAGAAGAACTAGTCCTAGTTACCTTCTAAAAGGATCAAAGGCACCTATCTTATGCAACAATCCTCAAGAGAATAACAATCTCTTGCAAATTGAATGATCAAAATAAGGTTGTAAAATTTGGAGTCCACCAAATCACAAGTCTCAACTGGAGAGAAAAGTTCAATATTCATAAATTTCAAGATAGGTTCAAAATCAGAAATAGTTCTAAGTGTAGCTTATATAGGTAAAGTCTACACCTGATCTTTAAAATAATAGCCACAAGTCGGCTTTTAAAATATGGCCTCACAGGGCTCCAAATCATTAGCCACACACATGGGACTCCAAAGTGGGTCCATGGGCTAGCACAAATAAGTCCATAGGCTGCTTCCCCGGGCTAGGCAGTGTCCACGGCTCCTGAAACGCAAACTCTTTCTCTAAAGCTAGGTGAACACCATGAAGGACCATAGCCTGACTCCCAGTGAATGGCTGGGACGGCTGGAACATGTCTTGATCAGTTTGGACTGCATCATCCTCCCCTTCTTGGAATGATTTCGTCCTCGAAATCACCGTGTCTTCACCCTCGACTACATCACCTGAAACACAAGGAACTAGGTCAGAAACATTGAAATTGCTTGAAACATTATACTCACTCGGAAGATCAATGACGTAGGCATTATCGTTTATCTTTTCCAACACTTTAAATGGTCCATCTCCTCGCGCGGACAACTTTCCTTTTCTTTGGTTCGGGAATCGACCTTTCCTGAAATGCACCCAAACCCAGTCGCCCTTTTGTAACTCCAACTTCTTTCTTCCCTTGTTCGCCTTGGATGCCACCTTGGCATATACCTTTTCCAGATTTTGTCTCACCTTAGCATGAAGTTTAAGCAATGAATCTGCCCTGCTTGTACCTTCAACATTCAAAACAGCATCTCGAGACAAAGGGATTAAATCCAATGGAATCAAGGGGTTAAAACCATACACACACTCAAAAGGAGATTTCCCTATCATTCTATGCACCGTACGGTTATAAGCAAACTCAATGATGTGTAATTGATCAACCCAATTTCCTGATTTTCCTTTGGTCATCACCCTAAGTAGAGCTCCCAAAGTAAAATTCAAAACTTCAGTTTGTCCATCCGTTTGAGGATGACAAGAAGCCGAAAACAACAACTTGGTGCCAAGTGCACCCCACAAACATCTCCAGAAATGACTCAAGAATTTCATGTCCCTGACACTAACAATGGTACGCAGCACGCCATGCAATTTCAACACATTAGCAATAAACAAATAAGCAACATACAGCGCATCATCACACATTTTACATGGGATGAAATGAGCCATCTTAGAAAATCTATCCACAACAACATAGATACTATCATGACATGCCCTAGAACGAGGTAAACCCATAGCAAAATCCATAGATATATCAATCCACGGGCTAGTAGGAACTGGTAAAGGGGTATACAAACCATGGGGACTGGACCTAGACTTAGCTCGCTTACATTCCAAACAAGCACCACAAAATTGCATCACATCTCGCCTCATCTTAGGCCAAAAATATTGCACCTCAAGAATACCTTAGGTCTTATCTACCCCAGATTGACCTATCAAACCTCCACAATGTGCCTCACAAATCATTAACTCCCTCCACAAGGACATGGGTATGCACACCCCCCCCCCCCCCTTCTTAAAAAGATAGCCATCATGCCACTGATATTTCTCTACCCGCTTCCCACTCACTAGATCCTCACAAATGCTCTTAAATTTAGGATCGTGCTCATACCATAGACTTTATGCTCTCAAATCCTAAAAGTCTAGAAGTCAAAGTGGTAGCTAGGGAAAACTTTCTAGATAAGGCATCGGCCACTACATTCTCTTTGCCTCTCTTGTAATGAATCACATAGGGAAAACTCTCCATGAATTCAACCCACTTAGCATGTCTCTTATTTAG
Source organism: Lycium barbarum (assembly GCF_019175385.1). Taxonomy (NCBI): domain Eukaryota; kingdom Viridiplantae; phylum Streptophyta; class Magnoliopsida; order Solanales; family Solanaceae; genus Lycium; species Lycium barbarum. The sequence goes on along the minus strand of NC_083343.1, from coordinate 56,191,118 downwards.
CTTCTCTTGGCCTCTAAGATGTTTCAAAGACTCATGGTCACTTCTAATCACAAACTCTTTCGGCCACAAGTAATGCTGCCAATGGGTTAAAGCTCTCACTAAGGCAAACAACTCTTTATCATATGTCGAATAGTTCAAAGCTGCCCCCTTAAGTTTCTCACTGAAATAAGCTATAGGCTTCCCCTCTTGCATTAGTACTCCACCTATCCCAGCCCCTGAAGCATCACACTCAATCTCAAATTTCTTACTAAAGTAGGGTAGTTGTAATAATGGGGCAGGACTAAGCCTATGTTTCAACTCCTTAAATGCTCTCTCTTAGGACTCTTCCCAAACAAACGGTTGTTCTTTCTTTATCAACTCAGTCAAAGGCGCTGCTATGGTGCTAAAGTCTTTCACAAACCTCCTATAAAAACTAGCCAACCCATGAAAACTTCTCACTTGAGTAACCCTAGACGGGGTAGGCCAATCCCTAATAGCTTCTACTTTTGACTCATCGACTTCAACACCACTAGCACTCACAACAAAACCAAGAAAAACAACACGTTCAACACAAAAGGCACACTTTTTCAGATTAGCATACAATTTCTCTTTTCTCAAAACATCAAAGACTTGCCTAAAGTAATCAACATGTTCATCCACAGTTTTACTATACACAAGAATGTCATCAAAATAAACCACAACAAACCTATTTATGAATGGTTTAAGCACATGATTCATCAATCTCATGAAAGTACTCGGTGCGTTAGAGAGGCCAAATGGCATCACTAACCATTCATAGAGACCAAACTTGGTCTTGAATGCGGTCTTCCATTCATCACCCGGTTTCATCCGGATTTGATGGTAGCCGGACCTAAGATCAATTTTAGAAAACCAACAAGAACCACTTAACTCATCTAACATGTCGTCAAACCTAGGAATAGGATGACGATACTTTATCGTGATCTTGTTGACGGATCTACAATCGACACACATTCTCCATGTTTCGTCTTTCTTTGGCACAAGTATGACCGGAACGGCACACGGACTCAAACTTTCCCGCACCAACCCCTTGCTTAAGAGCTCATCAACCTACCTTTGGAGTTCCTTAGTGTCTTCCGGACTACACCTATAGGCTGGTTTGTTCGGAATTTGGCATCCGGGCATAAAATCTATTTGATGCTCAATTCCTCTCTAGGGAGGCAGTCCACTTGGCATCTCCTCGGGAAATACATCCACAAAATCTTGCAAAATATTCTCAACAAAACTTGAAAATTGATTAGCATTAGACATATCATCATTATCACTCAAGAGAATACCTTTATGCACTAGGAAAATCATCATTTTGTTTTCATCGTTACCTTTAAAGTACTCTCCCGGTTGCATGATTGCACATACCTTTTCGTTACCCAGCAGTGGTGATGTGGACTTAGGATTGGTCACAATACTAGCCTTACCTTTAGGCTTCCTTCAACTCCTTCATCCGACGATAATCTTCTATCACTTGCTTTGGTGACAAAGGATTGAGTATGAGACTCTTACCTTCACTTTGAACTGCATATGTGTTGGCTTGGTCATCATGAATCGCAGCTCTGTCATATTGCCACGGCCTTCCTAAAAGTAAATGGCATGCCTGCATTGGTACCACATCACATTTTACCTCATCTTGGTAAGCTCCTATCTTGAACTTAACCAAAACCTGCTTTGTAACTCGCAATTCACCACACTCATTGAGCCATTTTAACCGGTAGGGTCGGGAATGTTTCAATGTAGGCAGTTTCAATTGCTCAACCAAAGTTTGGCTTGTAACATTAGCACAACTTCCTTCATCCACAATCAATGAACAAACCTTCCCCTTTACCCTACACCTAGCATGAAAAAGATTCTCCCTTTGCACATCTTCTTCATTTTCCAAGCTTATAGTGCTCAAGTTTCTCCGCACCACAAGAAACATTTTGGGCAGATCATCCGCCTCTTCTCCTTCCGGCTTCTCAAGATCATGATCAAGTTCTTTTTCATTGCAATATTTTGGTTCACTTTCTTGTTCTTGAACAGTGCCACCATCAAGAATAAGCATGGTCCTCCGAGTAGGACACTCTTTGGCCATATGCCCATATCCCTTACATTTATGACATTGAATAGATGAAGCACTAGGAGAATTGAGTTGAGCTTTACCTCCGGAGTCCTTTGGTTCAGATTTGGTTGGATTCTTTTCAAGTGGCCTTTTAACATCACGGCTAGCACTCGAACTTGGACTCTTCAAATCCTTACCTGTTACACCTCGAAAAATACTCTGTTGGTACGCAAGCGAATGAACTAGTTAGGAGTGCAAGTATATGATATTTCCATGAGTAAGAAATGGCATTTGATGACCCTAAGTGAGATTTCAAAGGCCTCCGATGTAAGACGAAAAAGTTGTCTAAGATAAGGCAAAGTATTTGATAAGTATTGGAAAGGAAATGCGAGTAAGAGTTAATGAGAACTTAATGATGTCTTGGAGAAGTGTGATAACGTCCTTTAGATTGGTATTGAAGTGTTGAACAAGTGTTAAGAAGGTTCCACAAGGATTGGAGATCAAACGAATCGACGAAACGAATTTCGGGATCACTGGGGATTATACGGCCAAACATATTGGCCGTATAAATTATACGGTCCGTATTTTTGGGACTGTATAATCAGCCCAGAATGGCTCAAGTCTCTGGACCAAATGTACGACCAAACATACGACTCGTACAATATATACAGACCGTATGTTGGTCCGTATATTTGGTCGGGGCAGCTTTTGGCTCAATAAATGAAAAGGCCATGTTATATTTCATTTCATTTCCCTTGCCACCCCTTCTCTCTAAAACATCTCTGCACATATATTCGACAAGAATTCAAGGGTATTTGGTGATCAAAAACATTAAACAAGTGAATCAAGTGCAAGCAAACCCATTAAAGGTCATTCAAGTCAAGAAATCTCGTGGAGATAAACTAGGGTTTTGTTCAAGTGGAGTATTATCAACTAAAGCTTGTTCCTACAACATCTAAGGTAAGATTCATGATATTTATATGTTGTTTAAGGTATTTAAGAGTTGAAATACTTGGATTATAGAAGGTATGGTAAAAGGGGTCATGAATATGGAATAGTGTCATTTTGAGAAATGGTTTGAATTGAGTTATGGTCCTTGATGTATTGTGATGTAAATGCGTTATAAATGATGTTGAGAACATGAGATGAGCAATGTATGTGAATGGACGTCGTTGTGTGTTATGGCCATGGATATGGATGATTTGAATGTAAGTCTAGAAATATGGATAATGTGAATGAGTAATGACTATTGTTATGGTATTGTGAATGTGTTTTTGATGTTTGGGAGTTGATATATGTTATGGAGGAAATGTCGTATAAATAGAGGAGATGCTGTCCGATTTTCTCTAGCTTTAGTCATATAAGCTAGCTATCGATTCTAATGGTAGTATGACTTTAATGAAGGTAGAAACGCTAGCATTGGAGGAGAACGCGCAAGTGTAAAATAGTTGAACGGAAAGGTATGTAAGGCTAACCCTTCTTTCATACGGCATGGTTCTTGGGGCAAACATCTAAATATTCCATAAGTCTATGATGTCTCATAAATGATTCGATCTTCCGAGCTATTAAGCTCACGATTCTTGATGTGCTACGATTGTACCAAGTTCCTCGTATGACGAGTAAGCCTATAAAGATAAGTGTGATGAATGATGATAATAGCAATAATGATAACGATGACGATGAGGATAGTAATGATAATAGTAAAGATGCTTATGAGATAGATGTATGTATGCCCTTGTATGGCTACTATGAAACACCGAGCTTATATGGCCGGGTAGTATATGTATAGATGTATATGTATGTATGTTTACGTAACGCGCGCACACCACTGTAGTTGGGTATGGACAACACTGAGCCTTGGTAGGGCCAGGTACGTGTAACACTGAGCCTTGGTTGGCCAGGTATGTATGATCACCGAGCCTATATATGGTCGGGTACGTGAAACACCGAACCTACATGGTCGGGTATGTTATATAAGGATATGTATGAAACACCGATTCTACGTGGTCGGGTATGTTATGTATATGCTATGATATAACTATGTGTATAAATGTGAATAAGGGCATGTTTACGAATACGAGCACAAATATGGTACGAGTACTATTGTGGAATATGGACAATGATGTATGTACACAAATATGTATTAGAAATGGAAAGTTCCTATGAAAGGCAAGTAAGTGCATATGACGATGATACTGCCATCTCCCATTCTATGGTATTTCTTATGTTTCTATTTATGCTTCTATATTGATGTTGATCATGCTTTGCATACTCAGTACATTCTTCGTACTGGCGTCCTTTTGTTTGTGGACGCTGCGTCATGCCCGCAGGTTCACAGGGAGATAGGCTTGATCCATAGCTGCTTTCTCAGAGATTACATAGCAGAGCTCCATTTCATTCGGAGCCATACCTTTTGGGTACTTATTCTTTTGTGTATATAATTATGGGCATAGCGGGGCCCTGTCCCGCTCAAGTGATATGTTATACTCTTCTTAGAGGCTCGTAGTCACGTGTATATGGTTAGACATGTCCGGCTTTGTCGGCCTATATTTTGTATATTTTTTGGTAGCCTTGTCGGCCTATGTACATTTGACATGGCCTAGATGCCAAATATGATTTAAAGGCATTGTTGTCCAATGGGTCAAGCATGATGAATGAGTAGAATTATGCGTTTAATTATGTGGCTCACTTAGATGTAAACATAAGTGTGAGATAAGGGGCACTAGGGTGGGCTAGCACCAGGTGCTCGTCGCAGCCCTCTAGACGGGTCATGACATTATCCCTACTCCACGGAGTAGTATTATCACTTCCTCTCGATTTGAATGTCTTGTCCTCCTTGACCCCTTTTTCTGCCTCTATAACCGCGTGAAACACCTCATCAAGAGTAAAGTAAGTGAGTAACCTCAATTGAGATGAGATTTCTCGGTTCAACACAACTTTGAATCAGATGATAAGCTGCTCCTCGTCTTCTTCAAGATAAAGATCCATTATTGCTTTGTCAAACTCATCATAGAACTCTTCTACGGTCTTAGAACCCTGCTTCAAATCATAGAGCCTTCAGAGTTGCTCTTGACGATACTTGGCAGTGACATACTTAGCATCCATGACATGTTTCAATTGTCCCCAAGTAAGATGTTCCGGTAAACCATGTCTTCTCCGAACTCGCTTTTCTGATTCCCACCATGTAGAAGCACAACCTTTAAAAGAGGCAATGGCATAAACCGTTTTCCGCTCCCCCGAAAGTTCATTTGTGTCAAACATTCTCTCAATCCGAATCTTCCAATCGATGTACTTGTCCGGATCACTAGTTCCTTTAAATGGTGGAATAGTGATCTTGACATTGTTAAGATTAGTATCCTTTCTACCTTGATTCCCTCGGACCAGATCCGGATAATCATCACGGTTGCCATAGTCATGCTTAAGATTTCTCCCAACATAAGCTCCTCGACCTCCTCTTCCTCTATATCTCCTTTGGTGTCACGACCCAACCCCGTAGGCCGTGACTGGTGCCCGAGCTGGACACCCGTATACACGCCTGTTAGCTATATGATCAATCAACACAAACATAACATGGAACTTATGAAGGCCAAAGCATAGTCTCGGAGCTGTCACATAAAAGTATAAATATGTGCCGCAACCTATCTCCTGAGGAGTCACAACTATCAACAGATAATGCAGTACGTACGCCGACAAGGCTGTCATAACATGTGTGAACGTCCCAACTATATATATATACGCCAGCCGACAAGGCTGCCACTACGCAACAATAACACAAGTAAGCCGACAAGGCTGCTATCACAACAGGACAACATATGCAAGCCGACAAGGCTGCTACAACGATAGAACACGCGAACTGATCATACACACAACTGATCCCATCTAAATACAACCCACATACATGTCTACAGACCTCTAAGAGTTTCAACAGTGAAATATGACGGGACAGGGCCCCGTCGTACCCTTAGACAACATATACATAAATTTAGATCAAAAAGGATCTATACCAAATCTGGGCTCCGGAACAACGGAGCCCTCCAAGATAGCAGAAGGGAAGTTCTAAGTTGGCGGCTCACCAAAGCGAGTATCTGTACCTGCGGGCATGAAACGCAGCCCCCGAGGAAAGGGGGTCAGTACGGAATATGTACTGAGCATGTAAAGCGGGAAATACAGTAAAAGGAGCATATCTGAAATAAGAAGTACGGGAAACAAGTACAACGTTCAGAATGCCAAAACACTTGCCTTTGAAACATAATCATGCTTGTCAATATCATATATCATATACATATATACCGTACCCGGCCCTCTAGTGAGGGACTCGGTGAATAAAGTCATCATATGCCCTCCTGGCCGCCATAACATGTCATTATATCATCATATCATCATATCATCATCATGTCATCATATCATCATATATGTATACCGTACCCGGCCCTCTAGTGAGGGACTCGGTGAACAACGCAGTGAAACCGTGCACGATAACATACCCGGCCCGGGACTCGATGAAAGATATATTGAGGCATGCACGAGCAGAGTAGTGAGAAACCATATGCTATTTTAAACATTATCAAGACTCAATGGAATAATCAAAACGAACTATCATTTGCAAATTCAAATAATAATCATATCAAGTACCTTCGGATGTCCCTGTGGATTTTATCAAAATGGAGCTTTGAAATCATATGTACATATCAAAATAATAATAAATCAAATTCTGAGAATCAAGAACATTAGCCATCTTAGTGGCTCTAAGAATAGGAACTTCTTTGGAACCATATACATATCGTCTATTCGTTTTGTAAGGATTATGCCAAAAAAAAGAAACAAGTGTTAACTTTACATACCATTGGCGTTTATTCATAACACAACTCGTATACGCTGCCCAAAGTTTCAACCAATATTAAGACATCAAGAATTATGGTTAAGCTACGGGGAGATTCAAAATGTTTCCCAACGTTAGCAACTCCTTTCTAGACAATTTAGACGACGGTTTCCTTACATCCCAAACTAATTACATACTAGTCAAGCTAACACCAATAATTATACGTTTAAGTACTATATCGAGGCTATTCAAGACAAGATGCAAGAATCACTCCGAACAGCCCGCACAACATTCCAAACAGTCCACGCAATATTCCAAACAGCCAACGTTCACAATATTCAATAACGATTCACATACGACTACTACGTCTTCAAGTTATTCCTAATAGTCCGTAACCTTAACGTTTTCATGTAACCAACTTTATAGCAGCCCAACCAACATACAACACAATGCATAATCTTAATTATCATCAATCTTCCAAGCTCAATAAGAACAACAATGACACATCCAAAACAGCCCCTAACTTTCACACAAAAGATGCTCGGAATTCTTGCAAACGCTTACGAACATACTAAGCAAACCTCATACAATTCTTACACATTATTTCATATCTTCTTTTCATATAATTTCAGTGAGATACGACCAGCAGCCACACGACAACTACATCATCAATTCATACGCAAATAAGCTACATTATCATCACTACAATCCTTACAACAACCCACAAACAATTTTAGCTCCAACTCTAACCATTAAATAACTTCATTTCCATCATAAAATTCATGACAACAACAATCAAAATACCAAGTAAAATTAGTTCACCACCTTCTACACAAAACAGTCCCTACACGACTTCAACCATGCTTCAACATCAATACACATAATTTCATGGATTCAATTTACATTCATATCAACACAACTTCACCTTTAACTTTCTAATTCTTTTCATCCATTTAATATGTAATTTATGATAGCAACAACCATAATTACTAAATAAAATTAGTCCACCCATTTCAACTAAAACAGTCCCTACAGCCACATTAGCATTCCAACACCAACATTCAAAATTTTATACATGCAATTCATGTTCACCAAGTTACAACCATACTTCAACATCAACACATATAATTCCATGGCTATTATCATGCTCCAACATCAACACACCTAATTGCATGGATTCAATTTACATTTGCACATTTACAACACGTCCAAATCCTTACTAAAAACGTGTAAAAAGATGATCAATTCTTACCTTAACAATCTAATTTCTCAACTTGGCTAGAATTTGATGACTTGAACTAATACTTGTCCTTGTTGCTCCAATGGCTACTCCACGTTGCTATGCACCTTCCTAAGGGTTGAAACACCTTGGAAAATATTTTTTTGAATCAAAATGGAGAGCTCAAATCTGGCCGTGAGCTTATAAGAGCTTGCATGGCATGTTTATGGTTTCTCCTTCACTTGAAACATAATGGTGAATGTGTATAACACTTTAGGGACTTAATGGTAGGAAAAAAATAGAAGGGCTGGCCGTGCTTGGTGGTGGAACTGGCATGGCTGGCCGTGGCTCTCTCTCCCCTTCACATGGTGAAAATGAGAGCATCTCTCTCTAAGTTCACTTTGTGGGGTTGGGAAATGAGTTGTGGCTGAAGCATGGTCAACAAAGTAGACCATTTTGCTGCTCAAGATAGTCTTACACGTTCCCGCAACTAAAGCATGGGAAAAAATCTAATTTGGTCATGTGACAGTGGGGACCACACGGCCACTAGTGCATAATTAGTGAATATTTAAGTCATAATCCCCACTTAATAATCCAATCATGGTTAATTAATCCCTAATATCCATTAATATGTTTACACTAAGTAAACTTTATAAACAAATTTATGTTCTAATAAAAATTGAAAAATTAAGGATTTCTATTCCGTGTCCGGGAAGGGTTCTGTCTTTAACTCGCGTCGATTCTTTTATTAATAACTCGACGTATAAAATACGGGGTATAACATTATTCCCCCCCTTTATATCATTTGTCCTCGAATGTTGAATTGGTCCCGTAAGGTTCTATAAGAATATTTGGAAAGGTTTATGTTATGTCCCGTGTTTTCGTATAATTGGAAATCGAGAAATAATTAAGATTTGTGCCTTATGAGGAAATATTTTGATTCAAGTTGATATGACTATGTTGGTTATGAAATCATTAACGTTAAGACATTGGGAAAGGCCGAGGGTAAATTTAGAATTTCGGGAATTACAAAACGGGACTTTTATTGAATTGGGCCAAAAAAAAAAAAACAAATTTGAACAAGAATTGAGGCCCAAGGTTAATGGGGTGGCCGACCACTAGGCAAGGCCCAAACCCATTTTAAATGTCATGTGTTATGCACATGACCCTTAATAATAGATATATATCAAGTTGTCTTGGTAATTATCAAAAACAAAACAAAGCAAAAAAATAAATAAATTGAAGAACACCACAAAGAAGGCTCTCGGCCGAATAGGAAAAAAACAAAAATTCCCAAGCCCTTGATTCCAACCCAAATATCTTAGTTTTCACATATTTGTGAAGTACTCAAGACGCTCTCCGACGGAGTACAATTAGTTTGGCCAAAGGTGCGCATTTGCGACAAGTCGGAAATTCAAGAAAAGGTAAGAATTTTGCTATTATAATGTTATGGAATTGATATGAATGTGTTAAGGATTGAGAATAGACGAGAATCCCGTAACTTTGATGTGTGAATGAAGTCGTGGGTGTGTGTGTGTTTGGTGTTGAAGCCGTGGCATATATGAAGTGCAAAGAAATGTGAATTGATCTTGTTTAGTTTTTTTATTGCGTCGTTGTGACCTTTATGGCGTAAATAATCGTGTAATGAATTGAATTGGTGTTGGAAAATGATTTCGGAACATTATGGGAAAGTGTATACCTTTGGTATATTTGTGTATATCATTGTATATCCATGATGCTAAAGACTTTAAATATGACTTATGGTTGATGTTAATGAATTTGGAGTGAAACAATGCAAGTTAGAACGTTCGTCATAAATTTTGATGCTTTGGATGAAATATGGAAAGTAATGAACTTCGGGAAATTTTGTATATTGTTTGGAGTATAATTGGGATGTGTTTGAATGGCCTTGAATGGGTGAATGAATGTAATAATGTGGACATAAGTTTGGAATTGTGAAGTTTGAATGTAAGTTGTCAACTTGTGTAGTAAGGTAGAACATTGAAGTTAGAATGACTTGATTATGATTTATGTTGTTTGATGATGTTTGGGTTGTTGTTGTTAATGTATTTTGAGCCGAGCTAAGTCTCGGGGGTGTTAGATTTATAGGGGAAATGCTGCCGAAATTTTAGTAGACAAGAATCAAGTTAATGGGAATTTTAAGCCTAAGAATCTCTAATTGGTAACTTTGACCATTTGCAGATCCTGGACGAAACGGGATTTGATTTTAAGGAGAGCATAAGACGTCTATAATGTATGTAAAGCTCCCCACTTCTTCGTTTGGCATGTCTTAGTATGTTAGGTGAATATCGGAGCCCCCGGAGCAATTCTGCTCCTCCAAACCCGATCTATAAAACGACTACTATTCATTCAATTCAATTGAAGCCTAAGGGCCCTATTTTGGCTAGAATGCAACTAAATATCCGAAACCTATGGAAATGTGATCGGGTCACTTTGAAATCATTATGTATGATCTGTTAGCCTCTAAATGTTCATAAATTATGTTCGCCACCTCGATTTGACCCGAGGTGGGCCCGCTAACCCCGAGACGCCCTAGTTGTCCTATCGGGCTCTCTTTTTGGATGAACTTCGATATGAGATCTTCGACTTTGAAACTTCCCTCTATGAAATATGTTTTGACTAGTATGATATGTTAAGTTCCGTTTGAGCTATACGTACCGCTTTGGAAACATTTCCTGAATTAAACTTTCGTATCAGGTAACCATTTGTCTATTTTGGTCTACGAAATGACTTATGAAATTATTAAGTTTTGAAAGGCTATTTTAAAATATAATTTGCATTTGTTTGCTCACGACTCCGCTCGTGCCTTATTATGACTTCGTTCACCGGTTCCCGGGCCGGTTATGATTCGTGCGCCCTATGATAATTCGGCCGTATGCTGTGTTCCGGTTCCCGAGGCCTCGCCATAGGGCCGGGTTCCGTTTGGAGTTATGCTGTGATATGGCTGGTGATGCGATACGCTCCCATGTGTATGTGTGTTCAGGGATGTACGGAGATTTGAATCCTTCCGGTGTTATGCTGTGTGTGGCGCCAGCGTCGGAGTGGCGACCACGTTCTTAAGCGTTGCATGATTTCATTTGCATTATGTATATGTATATGATTTTGATACGGATTTTGACACATTGATTTGTACTCCCCTTTGTTATCCGGTTTGCTTTCAGTTTTGGCCATATTTCTGTACTCCGTGCTTTACATACTCAGTACATATTTCGTATTGACCCCCCTTTCTTCGGGGGGCTGCGTTTCATGCCCGCAGGTACAGACATTGGTGATCCTCCACTGTAGGCTTCACTTTTCTGCTATTTCGGAGTACTCCTCCTTGATCCGGAGTCCACTTCTGGTACAGACATCTTTTGCTATGTATATTTTGTACATTTGACTATTTGGGTACGGCGGGGCCCTGTCTCGCCATATGTCTTTGTTTTGGATTCGTAGAGGCCTGTAGTCATGTGTGTGGGGCGAGGGTCCTATATATGTTTGTTTGATTTTGTTTTCTGGTCTTAAAGCGGTCCGTTTGTTATGATGGCCCTAAATGGCCCTTATGCTTATATTTGCACTTACGACCGGCGATGTCCATTCCGCCACTCCTTTTGGATTCGATATGATATTTTGATTTGTGCGACCGCCTAAGACATATTTTGATATAAGTTATGTTTGATATGATTTTTATGAAATCTTGAAATAAGTTTGGATTTGGTAAACGAATATGCGATTTGGTCTGGGTACCCAGGTAGGGTGCCAGTCGCGGCCCACGGGGCTGGGTCGTGACAAAAGTGGTATCAGAGCAGTCTGTCCTCGGAATGTCTACAGGCCGTGTCTCGTAGAGTCTTGTTTATCGATGTGTTGTGCACCACATCTATACACAGGGAACTACAGGGCATTTAGGATGTTACTTTCTTTGGAATCTTAGATCGTGCGATAGAGCTGTGCTATTAGGATGATTCTGATCTGACCCGTTCTTGTGTTTGCAGTGATGCCTCCGAAAAAGGCAGCGGCGGCCCAGAAGGGCAAAGCAAGGATGGGAGAGGCTAGTCAGGCACAGCGAGCTACCCGGGCTCGTGTCTATGATTTGCCTGAGGTTGTGCCTCATTCTGAGAGGTCTGCTACACCCCCACTAGTACAGCCTGGAGCAGGACTTTCAGCAGCTCCAGAGGTCCGAGTACCCGCTCCAGAGACTCCAGCTCCTCAGCCAGGGGCGGAGGATAGGACCCTGAGGGAGGCTGTACAGTTGCTGACTACATTAGTAGCGGGGCAGGCTCGCAGACGCGGGCGGAGGGACGACGATGATGATGATAGCAGGCGGGACAGCCTGAGAGTTCGGGAGTTCTTACTATGTGGCCCTCCAGAGTTTTTCGGGTCTAAGCCCGACGAGGACCCCCATGACTTTATTCGGGGGATGCGGCGCTCACTGGACTTGGTCAGGGCTTCAGAGACCGAGTCGGTCGAGCTGGCTTCGCACAGACTTTGAGATGTTGCCACTCACTGGTACGAGACTTGGGAGTTATCCAAGGGTGAGGGTGCTCCTCCAGCTACGTGGGATCAGTTTGTGACTGCTTTCACCCGCCACTTTCTGCCCCCAGAGTTACGGCGGGCGCGGGCTGACCGATTCTTACATCTGCAGCAGAGGGGTCGTAGTGTTCGCGAGTATAATCTTGAGTTTGATTCTCTGGCCCGATATGCACCGGCCGTAGTAGCAGATATGTCCGATCGGATGCACAGATATGTTATGGGATTGGATCGGTATTTGATCGACGGCTGTATGGCAGTGTCATTGCAGACAGATATGGACATTGCCCGACTTCAGGCCTATGCGATGGGTATGGAGGACCGTCACAGGTCTGATCATTCTGGTAGAGATCGGGATAGGAGGCCGCCCAAGAGGGCTAGGTCCGCAGGATATTCCGGAGATTTTCGGGGCGGACAGCCTCAGCAGCAGCAGTCAGGCAGACACCTTCCTCCGTCCAGCCGGAGTACTCAGTCAGGCAGCCGGAGATTTGATAGTGCGGGACCGTCTGGGGCCGGTCAGAGCTCCAGAGCGGCAGGTTCACAGATGACTAGAGGTCCCAGTCAGGCCAGACCACCCAGGCCCGGTTGTTCTCATTGCGGGAAGTCTCATTCTGGGGAGTGCTATCGAGCTACTGGAGCTTGTTTTTCGTGTGGTGGTCAGGGCCATTTTATGAGAGATTGTCCGTTGGCGAGCGGTTCTGGTAGTGTGACTCAGCCGACAGGGTCAGCCGCCGATTCTTCATCTGCTCCATCGGTTGCACGCCCTGGAGGGCGAGGTATGCCAGCACTGGCAGGACGCGATCGAGGCCGCGGTGGCATTTCAGGTTCTAGCGGTCCTTCGAACCGCATATATGCTTTGGCCAGCCGCCAGGATCAGGAGGCTTCGCCAAACGTCGTCACAGGTACACTACTGGTTTTCGCCAGATCTGTATATGCATTGATTGACCCTGGCTCTACTTTATCATATATTTCCCCGCTCGTTGCTAGTAAAATTGGGATAGTGTCTGAGCCTATAGAGCCATTTGAGGTAGCTACGCCGGTTGGGGATTTTGTTATAGCAAGGCAGGTCTATAGAGTTAGACATGCTTGAGTTTGACGTCATTATGGGTATGGACTGGTTGTCTTCCTGTTATGCTAATGTCGACTGCCAGAAAATGGTAGTCCGTTTTCAGTTTCCAGGGGAACCAGTTATAGAGTGGTTCGGATCTACTGCATCGCCGAGGGGTAAGTTTATTTCATACCTCAAGGCTAAGAAGATGATCCAGAAGGGTTATATCTATCATTTGGTTCGTGTGCACGATACTGCAGCGGAGATACCTACCCTTCAGTCTGTTCCGGTCGTTAGTGAGTTCCCAGATGTATTTCCTGACGAGCTTCCTGGCCTTCCGCCTGAGCGGGAGATTGATTTTACTATAGAGTTGATGCCAGATACGCAGCCTATATCTATTCCTCCATACAGGATGGCACCGGCTGAATTGAAAGAGTTGAAGGAGCAGCTGAAAGATTTGTTAGATAAGGGCTTTATTAGACCCAGCACATCGCCCTGGGGAGCGCCGGTATTGTTTGTACGAAAGAAAGATGGGTCACTGCGGATGTGTATCGATTACCAGCAGCTAAATAAGGTGACTATAAAGAATAAATATCCCCTTCCCCGGATTGATGATTTGTTTGATCAGCTGCAGGGTGCTAAACATTTTTCAAAGATAGATCTGCGCTCAGGTTATCATCAGGTGCGAGTGCGGGAGTCAGATATTCTGAAGACTGCTTTCAGGACCTGGTACGGGCATTACGAGTTTAGAGTTATGTCTTTCGGGCTAACTAATGCTCCAGCGGTATTTATGGATCTGATGAATCGGGTATTTCGGCCTTTTCTGGACATGTTTGTTATTGTGTTTATTGATGACATTCTGATTTACTCGCGATCGGCCGAGGAGCATTCAGATCATTTGAGGTCGGTACTTGGTATTCTCCGTCAACAGAAGTTATATGCTAAATTCTCTAAATGTGAGTTCTGGTTAACTTCTGTGGCATTCTTGGGCCATATTGTCGGTGCAGATGGTATTCGGGTCGATACGCAGAAGATTGAGGCTGTACAGAATTGGCCCAGGCCTACTACACCGACAGAGGTGCGCAGTTTTCTGGGATTGGCCGGGTATTATCGCAGGTTCGTGGAGGATTTTTCTTCTATTGCAGCACCACTGACGAGGCTTACTCAGAAAGCACCAAAGTTTCAGTGGACCGATGCCTGCGAGCGCAGCTTTCAGATGCTGAAGGAAAGATTGGTTACAACACCAGTATTGTCTCTTCCAGAGGGATCAGACGGGTATGTTGTCTATTGTGACGCCTCTGGTATTGGGATAGGTTGTGTATTGATGCAGCACGGTCGGGTCATAGCCTATGCTTCCCGGCAGCTCAGACCGCACGAGAAGAATTATCCCACTCATGATCTTGAGTTGGCCGCGGTGATTCATGCTTTGAAGATTTGGCGGCATTATTTATATGGGGTCCATGTTGATATCTATACGGACCATAAGAGTCTCCAGTATATTTTTAAACAGAAGGAACTAAATTTGCGGCAGCGGAGATGGCTTGAGCTACTAAAGGATTACGACGTTGATATTATGTACCATCCAGGGAAAGCCAATGTGGTAGCTGATGCGCTTAGCCGCAAGTCCGTAGGCAGTCTGGCTGGTGTACCATCTGATAAGAGAGATTTGGTTCGTGATATTCATCAGCTGGCCAGCCTCGGAGTTCGTTTGTTGGATTCTGGAGATTCTGGGATTTCTGTTCGTCCAGTTGCTGAATCATCTATTATTCAGGAGGTAAAGCAGCGCCAGTTTGAAGATCCTCTCCTGATTCAGTACAGAGATGTGGCCCTTAATAAAGCAAAGACTCAGTTTGAGATCTCGCCTGAAGGAGTATTATTGTATGACGGCAGATTCTGTGTACCGGACGTTGCGTGCTTACGGCGGCAGATTATGGGCGAGGCACATAATGCACGGTATTCTGTTCATCCGGGTTCCACTAAAATGTATCGGGATCTCAGGTGTTTGTATTGGTGGGACGGC
Organism: Lycium barbarum; assembly: GCF_019175385.1. NCBI lineage: Eukaryota > Viridiplantae > Streptophyta > Magnoliopsida > Solanales > Solanaceae > Lycium > Lycium barbarum. The sequence continues at coordinate 56,175,435 of NC_083343.1, read as the reverse complement.
ATGAAGAAAGATATTGCTGAGTTTGTTAGTCAGTGCCCGAATTGCTAGCAAGTTAAGATTGAGCATCCGAAGCCCGGTGGATTATTACAGGAGATGGAAATTCCAGCCTGGAAATGGGAGATGATTAATATGGACTTCATTGTTGGGTTGCCGCGTACTCTATGCAGGTACGACTCTATTTGGGTTATCGTAGACAGGCTGACGAAATCAGCCCATTTCCTTCCGGTTCGGACTACTTATTCGGCTGAGGACTATGCCAGATTGTATATCAGAGAGATAGTCAGACTTCACGGAGTCCCTGTATCTATTATTACTGACCGAGGTGCCCAGTTTACAGCAAGTTTCTGGAGGTCATTTCAGGAGGGATTAGGGACTCAGGTGAGCCTCAGTACAGCTTTTCATCCTCAGACCGACGGGCAAGCCGAGCGCACTATTCAGACGCTCGAAGATATGTTGCGGGCCTGCGTTATTGATTTCAGGGGCAGCTGGGATGATCATTTGCCGCTTATTGAGTTTGCCTATAATAACAGTTATCACTCCAGCATTCAGATGGCTCCGTACGAGGCCCTTTATGGCACGAGATGCAGATCTCCTATTGGCTGGTTTGACGTGGGCGAGACTAAGCTGATTGGGCCAGATGTGATCCAGGAAGCTGTAGATAAGGTAAAGCTTATTCGGGAGCGATTATTGGCTGCTCAGAATCAACAGAAAGCTTATGCAGACAGACGACGTCGACCGTTAGAGTTCCAGATTGGCGACTGGGTATTTCTGAAGATGTCGCCCATGAAGGGTGTCATGAGATTCGGTAGAAAGGGTAAGTTGAGCCCGCGGTACATTGGGTCGTATCAGATTGTTCGGAGGATAGGCGCAGTCGCCTACGAGCTAGACTTACCATCCGATTTGGAGGCCGTACACCCGGTATTTCATGTGTCTATGCTGCGGAAGTGCATTGGTGACCCTTCCAGGATATTCCCAGTAGATGACCTTCAGGTAACGGAGCAGTTGTCTTATGACGAGCAGCCTGTGTCTATTCTGGATCGACAGGTAAGGAGATTGCGCACTAAAGAGGTGCCTTCTGTCAAAGTTCTGTGGCGCAACAGTAACCGGGAAGAGATGACTTGGGAGACGGAGGATGAGATGAAGAAGAAATACCCCCATTTATTTCCTACGCCTCTAGTAATCTAAACTTTTGAATTTGTTGTATTAATGAACGGATGGACCATGTGTGCTATTTATAAAGATGGTTTTCTCGTTATGTTTATGAGACTTCATAAGATTAATTTAACATTCGAGGACGAATGTTCTTAAGGGGGGGAGAATGTTATGTCCCGTGTTTTCGTATAATTGGAAATCGAGAAATAATTAAGATTTGTGCCTTATGAGGAAATATTTTGATTCAAGTTGATATGACTATGTTGGTTATTGAATCATTAATGTTAAGACATTGGGAAAGGCCGAGGGTAAATTTGGAATTTCGGGAATTACAAAACGGGACTTTTATTGAATTGGGCCAAAAAAAAAAACAATTTGAACAAGAATTGAGGCCCAAGGTTAATGGGGTGGCCGGCCACTAGGCAAGGCCCAAACCCATTTTAAATGTCATGTGTTATGCACATGACCCCTAATAATGGATATATATCAAGTTGTCTTGGTAATTATCAAGAACAAAACAAAGCAAAAAAAATAAATAAATTGAAGAACACCACAAAGAAGGCTCTCGGCCGAATAGGAAAAAAACAAAAATTCCCAAGCCCTTGATTCCAACCCAAATATCTTAGTTTTCACATATTTGTGAAGTACTCAAGACGCTCTCCGACGGAGTACAATTAGTTTGGCGAAACGTGCGCGTTTGCGACAAGTCGGAAATTCAAGAAAAGGTAAGAATTTTGCTATTCTAATGTTATGGAATTGATATGAATGTGTTAAGGATTGAGAATAGACGAGAATCCCGTAACTTTGATGTGTGAATGAAGCCGTGGGTGTGTGTGTGTTTGGTGTTGAAGTCGTGGCATATATGAAGTGCAAAGAAATGTGAATTGATCTTGTTTAGTTTGTTTATTGCGTCGTTGTGACCTTTATGGCGTAAATAATCATGTAATGAATTGAATTGGTGTTGGAAAATGATTTCGGAACATTATGGGAAAGTGTATACCTTTGGTATATTTGTGTATATCATTGTATATCCATGATGCTAAAGACTTTAAATATGACTTATGGTTGATGTTAATGAATTTGGAGTGAAACAATGCAAGTTAGAACGTTCGTCGTAAATTTTGATGCTTTGGATGAAATATGGAAAGTAATGAACTTCGGGAAATTTTGTATATTGTTTGGAGTATAATTGGGATGTGTTTGAATGGCCTTGAATGGGTGAATGAATGTAATAATGTGGACATAAGTTTGGAATTGTGATGTTTGAATGTAAGTTGTCAACTTGTGTAGTAAGGTAGAACATTGAAGTTAGAATGGCTTGATTATGATTTATGTTGTTTGATGATGTTTGGGTTGTTGTTGTTAATGTATTTTGAGCCGAGCTAAGTCTCGGGGGTGTTAGATTTATAGGGGAAATGCTGCCGAAATTTCAGTAGACAAGAATCAAGTTAATGGGAATTTTAAGCCTAAGAATCTCTAATTGGTAACTTTGACCATTTGCAGATCCTGGACGAAACGGGATTTGATTTTAAGGAGAGCATAAGACGTCTATAAGGTATGTAAAGCTCCCCACTTCTTCGTTTGGCATGTCTTAGTATGTTAGGTGAATATCGGAGCCCCCGGAGCAATTCTGCTCCTCGAAACCCGATCTATAAAACGGCTACTATTTATTCAATTCAATTGAAGCCTAAGGGCCCTATTTTGGCTAGAATGCAACTAAATATCCGAAACCTATGGAAATGTGATCGGGTCACTTTGAAATCATTATGTATGATCTGTTAGCCTCTAAATGTTCGTAAATTATGTTCGCCACAACGATTTGACCCGAGGTGGGCCCGCTAACCCCGAGACGCCCTAGTTGTCCTATCGGGCTCTCTTTTTGGATGAACTTCGATATGAGATCTTCGACTTTGAAACTTCCCTCTATGAAATATGTTTTGACTAGTATGATATGTTAAGTTCCGTTTAAGCCATAGGTACCGCTTTGGAAACATTTCCTGAATTAAACTTTCGTATCAAGTAACCATTTGTCTATTTTGGTCTACGAAATGACTTATGAAATTATTAAGTTTTGAAAGGCTATTTTGAAATATAATTTGCATTTGTTTGCTCACGACTCTGCTCGTTCCTTATTATGACTTCGTTCACCGGTTCCCGGGCCGGTTATGATTCGTGCGCCCTATGATAATTCGGCCGTATGCTGTGTTCCGGTTCCCGAGGCCTCGCCATAGGGCCGGGTTCCGTTTGGAGTTATGCTGTGATATGGCTGGTGATGCGATACGCTCCCATGTGTATGTGTGTTCAGGGATGTACGGAGATTTGAATCCTTCCGGTGTTATGCTGTGTGTGGCGCCAGCGTCGGAGTGGCGACCACGTTCTTAAGCGTTGCATGATTTCGTTTGCATTATGTATATGTATATGATTTTGATACGGATTTTGACACATTGATTTGTACTCCCCTTTGTTATCCGGTTTGCTTTCAGTTTTGGCCATATTTCTGTACTCCGTGCTTTACATATTTCGTACTGACCCCTCTTTCTTCGGGGGGCTGCGTTTCATGCCCGCAGGTACAGACATTGGTGATCCTCCACTGTAGGCTTCACTTTTCTGCTATTTCGGAGTACTCCTCCTTGATCCGGAGTCCACTTCTGGTACAGACATCTTTTGCTATGTATATTTTGTACATTTGACTATTTGGGTACAGCGGGGCCCTGTCTTGCCATATGTCTTTGTTTTGGATTCGTAGAGGCCTGTAGTCATGTGTGTGGGGCGAGGGTCCTATATATGTTTGTTTGATTTTGTTTTCTGGTCTTAAAGCGGTCCGTTTGTTATGATGGCCCTAAATGGCCCTTATGCTTATATTTGCACTTACGACCGGCGATGTCCATTCCGCCGCTCCTTTTGGATTCGATATGATATTTTGATTTGTGCGACCGCCTAAGACATATTTTGATATAAGTTATGTTTGATATGATTTTTATGAAATCTTGAAATAAGTTTGGATTTGGTAAACGAATATGCGATTTGGTCTGGGTACCCAGGTAGGGTGCCAGTCGCGGCCCACGGGGCTGGGTCGTGACATTTCCCTTATCGTCATAACATATAGTTTTATCAGACAATCAATATAATCAAGTGAGGAGTTTAAGTTACCTGTAGGCATAGGGAACAAATAAGGATACTTGTTCTTCATCTCCTCCTCAACTTCCCAGGTCATCTCTTCCCTATTGCTGTTTCGCCATAATACTTTGACGGAAGCCACGTCCTTAGTTCGCAACCTCCTAACCTGTCGATCAAGTATGGCTATAGGCTGCTCCTCGTAGGATAACTCCTCTGTCACATGGATATCATCTACGGGAAATACTCTGGAAGGATCGCCTACACATTTGCGAAGCATTGACACGTAAAATACTGGATGCATTACTTCCAAATCAGCTGGTAGGTCTAACTCGTAGGCAACCTGGCCTACTCTACTGACAATCTGATAAGGCCTAATGTATCTCGGGCTTAGCTTCCTTTTCCTGACAAATCTCATAACACCCTTCATGGGCGACACCTTCAGGAACACCCAGTCACCAACCTGAAATTCTAAGTGTCGACGTCGATTATCTGCATATGATTTCTGCCGACTCTGGGCTGCCAGTAATCTCTCCTGAATAAGCTTCACTTTATCAACAGCCTGCTGAATCATATATGGGCCTATCAACTTAGTTTTACCAACATCAAACCAGCCAATAGGTGATTTGCACTTCCTCCCATACAAGGCCTCATATGGTGCCATCTGAATACTCGAATGGTAGCTGTTATTATAGGAGAACTCAATAAGTGGCAAGTGATCATCCCAGCTACCCCTGAAATCAATAACACAGGCCCGTAACATATCTTGTAGCGTCTGAATGGTACGCTCGGCCTGTCCGTCAGTCTGAGGGTGAAATGTCGTGCTGAGACTCACCTGTGTCCCCAATCCCTCCTGGAAAGATCTCCAGAAGTTAGGTGTGAACTGGGCTCCTCTGTCAGAGATAATACCTGTGGGAACCCCGTGAAGTCTCACTATCTCCTTAAGGTACAACCTGGCATAATCCTCAGCTGAATATGTAGTCCTGATTGGAAGAAAGTGGGCTGATTTTGTCAACCTATCAACGATGACCCAAATAGAGTCATATTTTCACGGAGTGCGAGGTAAACCTGTGACGAAGTCTATATTGATCACCTCCCATTTCCAGGTCGGAATCTCCATCTCCTGTAATAGTCCCCCAGGCTTCTGGTGCTCGATCTTAACCTGTTGACAATTCGGACAATGAGTGACAAACTCTGCTACAACCCTCTTCATGCCATCCCACCAATACAAGCATCTGAGGTGATGATACATCTTCGTTGACCCTGGATGAACAGAATAATGGGCATAGTGTGCCTCTCCCATCACCTGCTGTCGTAACCCTGCAACCTCAGGTACACATAATCTACCTTTGTATCGTAGCACTCCGTCAGGTTCAACCTCGAATGGGGTTTCTTCCTTTTGAAGAGCTGCATCTCTATGATGTACAAGAATAGGATCCTCGTACTGGTGTCTCTTTATCTCTTCTATAATAGAGTACTCAGCAACTCCTCGAACAGAAACTCTGCCATTATCAGCATCAGCCAAACAGACTCCCAGATTAGCTAACTGACAAATATCACGGACTATGCCCTTCTGCTCTGGTGGTACATCTGCCAAACTACCTATTGATTTACGGCTGAGTGCATCTGCTACGACATTTGCTTTCCTGGGTGTTATAGAATGTCAGTCAACATCATAGTCCTTCTGCTTAAAGATGTACTGGAGACTCTTATGATCTGTATAAATGTCAACATGCACACTATATAAATAATATCTCCATATTTTTAAAGCATGAATCACCGCTGCTAACTCCAGATCATGGGTGGGATAATTTCTTTCGTGCTTTCTGAGCTGTCTGGAGGCATAGGCTATAACTTTGCCATGCTGCATCAACACACAACCTAACCCAACACCGGAAGCATCACAATAAATGACATAGCCATCTGGTCCCTCAGGGAGAGTTAGAACTGGGCCGTAGTCAACTTATCTTTCAGCAACTGGAAGCTCCGCTCACAAGCATCGGTCCACTGGAACTTAGCTGCCTTCTGGGTTAGCCTTGTTAAAGGCGCTGAAATTGAGGCAAACTTCTCTACGAACCTCCTGTAATACCCTGCTAGTCCCAAAAAACTGCGTACTTCAGTAGGTGTTGTAGGTCTAGGCCACGTCTTCACCTTCTCGATCTTCGGTGTATCTACCCGAATGCCGTCAGCTCCAATAATATGCCCCAAGAATGCTACAGCAGTTAACCAGAATTCACATTTGGAGAACTTAGCATACAATTTCTAGTGCTGAAGCACCCTAAGTACTGCCCTCAAATGATCTGCATGCTCCTCTTCTGATCGTGAATAAACCAGAATATCATCAATGAATACAATCATGAACAGGTCAAGGAATGGCTTGAACACTCGGTTCATCCAATCCATAAACACTGCTGGAACATTAGTCAACCCAAAGGACATCACTCTAATCTCGTAATGCCCGTATCGGGTTCTGAATGCAGTCTTTGGAATGAATGCCTCCTTTACCTGCACCTGGTGATAACCTGACCGCAAGTCTACCTTCGAGAAACACTTAGCACCCTGCAACTGGTGAAATAAATCATCGTTCCTGGGGAGGGGATACCTGTTCTTTATTGTTACTTTATTCAACTGCCTATAATCAATACACATTCGTAGCGACCCATCCTTCTTCCTCACAAATAGCACTGGTGCTCCCCAAGGTGATGTACTGGGCCTGATGAAGCCCTTTTCTAATAACTCTCTCAGCTGCTCCTTCAGTTCCTTCAGTTCTGCAGGTGCCATTCTGTAAGGAGGAATAGATATGGGCTGAGTGTCTGGCAATACATCTATAGTGAACTCTATCTCACGCTCAGGAGGAAGGCCTGGAAGTTCATCTGGAAATACATCGGGAAACTCGCTAACTACTGACACTGACTGAAAAGTTGGCGCCTCTGTCTTCAGGTCGTGTACCCGTACCAGATGATAAATATAACCCTTTCTAACCATCTTCTTTGCCTTGAGGTATGAAATAAACTTACCCCTCGGCGATGCTGTATTTCCCATCCACTCTATAATTGCCTCTACAATCAACGTTAGCATAACAAGAAGCTAACAAATCCATACCCATAATAACGTCAAACTCAGTCATATCTAGCTCTATCAAATATGCCTTGGTGCAACGACTATATTTGATCACCGAACAATCTCTATATACTTGTCTTGCTATAACAGAATCTCCTACTGGTGTAGCTACCTCAAATAGTTCTATCAATTCAGGTTTTATCCCAATTCTACTAGCAACATATGGAGAAATATACGATAATATGGAACCTGGGTCTATCAATGCATACACGTCTCGAGAGAAAACCGATAACGTACCTGTAACCACATTAGGTGACGCCTCCTGATCCTGTCTACTGGCCAAAGCATATATGCGGTTCGAAGGACCGCTGGAACTAGAAGCTCCGCCACGACCTCTACCACGGCTTGTTGGTACCTGGAAACCCTGCCCCATAGGGCGCATAGCCACAGAAGAAGATGAACCAGCAACTGACCTAGTAGGCTGAGCTGCACCACTTGGATTACCCCCATAGGGACACTCTCTCATAATATGGCCTTGACGGCCACAAGAAAAACAAGCACCAGTAGCGATACGGCACTCCCCAGAATGGGGTCTACCACACTGAGAACATCGAGGTAAGGGTGGCCTCGACTGACTCGAACCTCTGGGCACCTGCGAACCCGAAGCCCTGGAGCTCTGACCGGCTCCTGAATACCCTGTACTATCAAATCTCCTACCCGAGAACTACGGAGGTGCACTCCGTGCTGGCTGAGAAGGATATCTACTATGCTGTTGCTGAGGCTGCCTGCCTCGAAACTCACCAGAATAATCAGCCGATCTAGCCCTCTTGGGCTGGCCCCGGTCATGATCTCTGTCGGGCTGACGCCCTCTGTGCCAGTCCTCCATCCCCTGTGCATACGCCTGTACTCGAGAAATATCCATCCCTGGCTGGGAGGCCATTACCATACAGCTATCAACCAAATAACGATCCAACCCCACCACATATCGATGCATCCTATCGGTCATATCAGCTACAATAGTGGGTGCATATCTGGCCAACGAATCAAACTCAAGACTATAATCCCGAACACTCCTGCCATTTTGCCTTAGACGTAAGAATCTATCAACTCTCGCTCGCCGCATCTCTGGAGGCAAAAAGTGGCCAAGGAAGGCCTCCACAAACTCGTCCCATACTGCTGGAGGAGCATCCGCGCCCCTAGACAGCTCCCACGACTCATACCAGTTGACAGCTACATCCTGCAGTCGATACGACGCTAACTCAACCGACTCAGTCTCAGAATCCTTAATTATCCTCGGCATACGCTGCATTTGCCGAACGAACTCCTGCAGGTCATCCTCGGGCTTTGACTCGAAAAACTCTGGCGGATTGCAGCTTAGAAAGTCACGGGCTCTCAGACTGTCATGTCTATCTATCTGATCAACCCCTAGTCCTTGCCTGCGGGCCTGTCCTGCCACTAATCGGGTGAGTAGCTGAACTGCATCCCTCATGGCTCTATCCTCCGCCCCTGGCTGAGGATCTGGAGGCTCAAGTACTGGGAACTCGGGAGCTAGCGGTGGAGCCGCCCCCTGACCTGGAGCTGTCGCTGTTCTGGGCTCCTCTGGAAGTGACGATGTGGCAGAACTCGCAGACTGGAGCACAACCTCAGGTATAAACTGGGCACGAGCCCTAGTAACTCTCTGTGTCTGGCTAGTATTCCCTGCTATCGCTTTTCCCTTCTGGGAAGCTGTCGCTTTCTTCGGAGGCATAGCTGCAAACATAATAGTCTGTTAGAAAAAGATCATCCTAATAATATAGCTCTATCGCACGATCTAAGATAAGAAGGAAAGATGACATCCTAAATGTCCCGTAGCTTCCTGTTTATAGATGTGGTGCACAACACACCGATAAACAAGACTCTACTAGACATGGTTTGTAGACACTCCGAGGATGAACCGCTCTGATACCACTTTTGTCAAGACCCAACCCCGTAGGCCGTGACTGGTTCCTGAGCTGGACACCCGTATACACGTCTGTTAGCTATATGATCAATCAACACAAACATAACATGGAACTTATGAACGCCAAAGCATAGTCTCAGAGCTGTCACATAAAAGTATAAATATGTGCCGCAACCTGTCTCCTGAGGAGTCACAACTATCAACAGATAACGCAGTACGTACGCCGACAAGGCTGTCATAATATTTGGGAACGTCCCAACTATATATATATATACGCCAGCCGACAAGGCTGCCACTACGCAACAATAACACAAGTAAGCCGCCAAGGCTGCTATCACAACATGACAACATATGCAAGCCGGCAAGGCTGCTACAACGATAGAACACGCGTACTGATCATACACACAACTGATCCCATCTAAATACAACCCACATACATGTCTACAGACCTCTAAGAGATTCAACAGTGAAATATGACGGGACAGGGTCCCGTCGTACCCTTAGACAACATATACATATATTTAGATAAAAAAGGATCTATACCAAATCTGGGCTCCGGAACAACGGAGCTCTCCAAGATAGCAGAAGGGAAGTTCTAAGCTGGCGGCTCACCAAGCGAGTATCTATACCTGCGGGCATGAAACGCAGCCTCCGAGGAAAGGGGTCAGTACGGAATATGTACTGAGCATGTAAAGCGGGAAATACAGCAAAACGAGCATATCTGAAATAAGGAGTACGGGAAACAAGTACAATGTTCAGAATACCAAAACACTTTCCTTAGAAACATAATCATGCTTGTCAATATCATATATCATATACATATATACCGTACCCGACCCTCTAGTGAGGGACTCGGTGAATAAAGTCATCATATGCCCTCCTGGCCGCCATAACATGTCATTATATCATCATATCATCATCTCATCATATCATCAAATATATATATACCGTACCCGGCCGTCTAGTGAGGGACTCGGTGAACAATGCAGTGAAACCGTGCACGATAACATACCCGGCCCGGGACTCGGTGAAAGATATATTGATGCATGCACGAGCAGAGCTGTGAGAAAACATATGCAATTTTAAACATTATCAAGACTCAATGGAATAATCAAAACGAACTATCATTTGCAAATTCAAATAATAATCATATCAAGTACCTTCGGATGTCCCTGTGGATTTTATCAAAATGGAGCTTTGAAATCATATGTACATATCAAAATAATAATAAATCAAATTTTGAGAATCAAGAACATTAGCCATCCTAGTGGCTCTAAGAATAGGACCTTCTTTGGAACCATATACATATTGTCTATTCGTTTTGTAAGGATCATGCCAAAAAAAGAAAGAAGTGTTAACTTTACACACCTTTGGCGTTTATTCGTAACACAACACGTATACGCTGCCTAAATTTCAACCTATATTAAGACGTCAAGAATTATGGTTAAGCTACGGAGAGATTCAAAACGTTTCCCAACGTTAGCAACTCCTTTCTAGACAATTTAGACGACGGTTTCCTTACATCCCAAACTAATTACATACTAGTCAAGCTAACGCCAATAATTATACGTTTAAGTGCTATATCGAGGCTATTCAAGACAAGATGCAAGAATCACTCCGAACAGCCCGCACAACATTCCAAACAGTCCACGCAATATTCCAAACAGCCAACGTTCACAATATTCAATAACAATTCACATACGACTACTACGTCTTTAAGTTATTCCTAATAGTCCGTAACCTTAACGTTTTCATGTAACCAACTTTATAACAGCCCGACCAACATACAACACAATGCATAATGTTAATTATCATCAATCTTCCAAGCTCAATAAGAACAACAACGACACATCCAAAACAGCCCCTAACTTTCACACAAAAGATGCTCGGAATTCTTGCAAACGCTTACGAACATACTAAGCAAACCACATATGATTCTTACACATTATTTCATATCTTCTTTTCATATAATTTCAGTGAGATACGATCAGCAGCCACACGACAACTATATCATCAATTCATACGCAAATAAGCTACATTATCATCACTACAATCCTTACAACAACCCACAAACAATTTTAGCTCCAACTCTAACCATTAAATACCTTCATTTCCATCATAAAATTCATGACAAAAACAATCAAAATACCAAGTAAAATTAGTTCACCACCTTCTACACAAAACAATCCCTACACGGCTTCAACCATGCTTCAACATCAATACACATAATTTCATGGATTCAATTTACATTCATATCAACACAACTTCACCTTTAACTTTCTAATTCTTTTCATCCTTTTAATATGTAATTTATGATAGCAACAACCATAATTACTAAATAAAATCAGTCCACCCATTTCAACTAAAACAGTCCCTACAGCCACATTAGCATTCCAACACCAACATTCAAAATTTTATACATGCAATTCATGTTCACCAAGTTACAACCATACTTCAACATCAACACATATAATTCCATGGCTATTATCATGCTCCAACATCAACACACCTAATTGCATGGATTCAATTTACATTTGCACATTTACAACACGTCCAAATCCTTACTAAAAACGTGTAAAAAGATGATCAATTCTTAGCTTAACAATCTAACTTCTCAACTTGGCTAGAATTTGATGACTTGAACTAATACTTGTCCTTGTTGCTCCAATGGCTACTCCACGTTGCTATGCACCTTCCTAAGGGTTGAAACACCTTGGAAATGTTTTTTTTGAATCAAAATGGAGAGCTCAAATCTGGCCGTGAGCTTATAAGAGCTTGCATGGCATGTTTATGGTTTCTCCTTCACTTGAAACATAATGGTGAATGTGTAGAATACTTTAGGGACTTAATGGTAGGAAAAAAATAGAAGGGCTGGTCGTGCTTGGTGGTGGAACTGCCATGGCTGGCCGTGGCTCTCTCTCCCCTTCACATGGTGAAAATGAGAGCCTCTCTCTCTAAGTTCACTTTGTGGGGTTGGGAAATGAGTTGTGGCTGAAGCATGGTCAACAAAGTAGACCATTTTGCTGCTCAAGATAGTCTTACACGTTCCCCCAACTAAAGCATGGGAAAAAATCTGATTTGGTCATGTGACAGTGGGGACCACACGACCACTAGTGCATAATTAGTGAATATTTAAGTCTTAATCCCCATTTAATAATCCAATCATGGTTAATTAATCCCTAATCTCCATTAATATGTTTACACTAAGTAAAATTTATAAACAAATTTATGTTCTAATAAAAATTGAAAAATTAAGGATTTCTATTCCGTGTCCGGGAAGGGTTCCGCCTTTAACTCGCGTTGATTCTTTTATGAATAACTCGACGTATAAAATACGGGGTATAACATTTGGCCCCTTTGTTCTTGGGCTCTCCGAACATACTGTTGATCAAACTCATCTTCGGCTTGTTCTAAGTCATGGACCTCAACATTTTCATCAACTTGGACCAAATTTCTCCTTGCCCTCATAGGAGGTACTCGCACTTGAATATGAGGATCCGGAAGTATGGGATTTTGAACTCTAGGAACTTGAGGAATTCCCATAACATGAGCATTACGGGCAGCTTCTTCCCTCATTCTTTGTTGACGGGCCACCTCATTAAATTGCTTCGGTGGTATTGTACTAGAACCGGTGTCCCCTGGAACCAATAGTTCTCCCCCTTGTTCAAGGGCTTGCATCCTTGTTTCCACTCCGTTTATCTTAGTCGTCAACTGAGTTGTCATGTTGTTCATTGCTGCCACAAGGTCGGCTATATTCCCTCCTCCTTGTGCCTCCGCAACAATTTCATCTCCTGCCATTGTACCTGCACAACAAAGCTTAAAGAAATGGGTTAATGTTAGAAATCACGTTACTCACTCCCTTACTTTATTTGGTGGCGCTCGGTTCCCTCAATAATGTAAAGGTTTGGTTCACTCAGACTTATTGTAATTGGCTTTCTCGGAATTGACCAACTCATTTTCGATCACTTCATTAGACAAAAAAGGTTGCTACCTCTTCGGGATTAGAGTGAGTTTATGGGACTCTATAGTCGGACGACTCCTTTAAATGTGGCGCACTTGAGTCAAACAATTCACTATGAATCAAAACGAGAAAAGTTTAAAAAGAATTAGCACGAAAGAAGTTATAGCTCAAGAACTAGTAAACTTTGAGTAGGTAATTACTCAATGGATACTAGCTAGAAGTTATGTCACAAAGAAATGATTAAGAAGCTTCCCAACCCCCCTTAAAACGTGCAAGGCAGACCCCTAAGTCTTACTAATTAATATCCTTTGACCAACTTGTCTTGGAATTTAATTACTATAAGTTTCAATGTAGCTTCTCGTCTTCCCAAAAGATGACTAGGGATTTGCACACTTGACTTCTCGTTTTCCCAAGAGGTAATTAGGAACTTGGACACTCTTTTCTCAAGGTGACAACGTCTTCCCAAGAATTGACTGGGGAACTTGCGTCAATTAATGGTTTGACTATGTGTTTGCCTGTAAACCCTTTCACACACCCCAAACTGATTTTTTTACTTCTCCTAATGAGTGCAGCCCCCTTCTCCACGTTTTGGAGGGGTTCAATGCCCCAACTCCTTGGGAATTAACTCTTGACTAGTCCCTTTGACTTCCCAAACAGCTTTCACACTCCGTAACACCTTGAAAGCTTAACTTATCACCAAAATTAGATCAAACAAAGTTAGTAAATCTGAAATTATCAAGAACACACATGAACATTCACAAAATATTTATGAACACTCAAGAACACAAGTATACAAAACATTTCAAATGACATACCAAAATGACCATCTTGATGTCTAGTTTCCAAATGTCACCACGGATCACCCAAGATACCTAAACTAATGGCACAATTGGAGAATTTAAAATAATAATTCATGAACTTTTTCTTGAACATATGAACATGTAAGTACACAAGTCTTCAAACACAAAAATCAGATTCACCAACAGATCAAGAACACCCAAATACTCCAACTAACACGAATTTCATCCAAAACAACAACTATCAAGAAGTTTAAACCCTAAGAACACTAAGAAATTCATCCAAAACAGAATTAATTTTTTTTAACAAAGTTTGATACAAAACAGGACTAGATTTGTAGGGACAAATCTATGACTGGCTCTTGATACCAAATGATGCCAGAAAATAAAGACAAGATAGAAAGAAGACTCAATTGATGAACAATTGGACAATAACTAGAAGAACTAGTCCTAGTTACCTTCCAAAAGGATCAAAGCCACCTACCTTATGCAACAATCCTCAAGAGAATAGCAATCTCTTGCAAATTGAATGATCAAAATAAGGTTGTACAATTTGGAGTCCACCAAATCACAAGTCTTAACTAGAGAGAAAAGTTCAATATTCAAATATTTCAAGATAGGTTCAAAAATTAGAAATAGTTCTAAGTGTAGCTTATATAGGTAAAGTCTACACTTGGTCTTTAAAATAATAGTCACAAGTCGACTTTTAAAATATGGCCTCACAGGGCTCCAAATCATTAGCCACACGCATGGGACTCCAAAGTGGGTCCATGGGCTAGCACAAATAAGTCCATAGGCTGCTTCCCCGGGCTATCCAGTGTCCACGTGTTATATCCCGTGTTTTTACACGTTTAGAAAAATTCGATAAATAATGGATTCTTGAGACATAAGGTCAAATTTGATATTTTGTTGAACATAGGAGTTATGCATGAAAGAATAGAGTCATGAAAGTGTGGGACAAGGCTAAGGGTAATTTTGGAATTTTGGAAATTAGTTTTGGGAATTACAAAATACGATCCATAAGTTATTGGGCTCAAAAATTGAATTGAAAATGAGGCCCAAAGAGTTAAGGGTGGCCGGCCATGATGGCCTTGGCCCAAACCCAATTAGTGGTCATGTGCTTGGTCATGTGACCAAGCACTTCAATACTTATATAATTGAAGACTAATGATAAGGATCAACTAGAACACAAGAACAAAAAAAAAATAGAAGAGGAGAGAAAGAAGAGGTCTCGGGTTTGTGGAGAAAAATTGGGTATCAAAAATCTTGTTCTAAAAATTCATTTCTTGTTAAATTCCTACTAAGTCAAGGTTCCTTTGTAACTTGGTATAGTTGGATTGGAGTGGGGAGCATTAGAATCACCACAGTGATCATATTTCCAAGTGAAGAAGACTTGAGGAAAAGGTAAGAATTTCTACCTTTTTATTGTGTTATGAAGCTTTGTTTGTGTTGTAATATGTAGAAATGTGTTGATTGTATGAAGAAATGGAAGTTTGTGATGTGGGTTTGGAATATGGTGTTTAGCCGTGTGCATATGTGCCTTATATGTCAATAATGTGTTGAATTTATGTTATATCCTAGTTGTGATTGTGGTGAAATGTATATCGGAAGTGAAACTGAAATGAATTGAGTTGAAGTGGGTGAGTTGATACTTGGCCGTGTGGTATAGGTTTGTATGGAATGGAATGGATTAAGTTTGTTTAGTATGTTAGTTGTGTTATTGAGATTCTTGTAATGTAAATGAAGTTAGAATGATATAAGCTTGTAACGAATTGGAATGCAAACACTTATGTCGTTTTAGTATGATTTTCCGACATTAAAGAAATGAAGTTGTTTGGTTGCTAATAGTGATGATCATTGATGAATTTGGGAGTTGGAAACATGTTATGAAATTGTATGCCAAAGATTTGATGTTTTGCATAAGTTATGATTTTGGCGGAAAGTTGTATATTATGTATATCGAGTGTATATCTTAAGGAAAATGAAATGAAATGTCTCTAAATCTATATTGTGATGATCTTGATTGATAATGGATGTGAAATCATGATGTTAGTTCGAAAGTTTGGGTTGAATTGAAGATTATGTCAACTTGTGAGAAAAATGACTAGTTGAAGGATATTTGTGTTTTTAATGTTCATTGTTGATATTGATGTTGTCGTTTGGGTTGTTGTTGATGAATTATAGCCGAGTTGAATTCTCGGGGTGCCATATGTATAGGGGAAGTGCTGCCGAAATTTCGGTAGCCAAATATGCATTAAGTTGAAACTTTGGTATTCATAGCTTACAATTAGTAAACTTGACCAATTGCAGTTTTTCGACGAAACGGGAAGTGAGTTTGGAAAGGCGTAAAGAGCTTGAAAGGTATGTAAAGCTACCCCGATCCCTCTTTTGGCATGTCTAAGTGTTTTAGGCTCGGATTCGGGCCTCAAAAGACCTTCTTGGCCATCGGAATCCGCAAGAGAAAATCTCAGTTTTTCCTTCAGTAGAATTGAACCATTTTGATATGCTTTTCCTGAAATTATGCAAACATTCTCTAAACTCCTTGAAAAGCTATAGAATGTCCGTAGAACCTTTATAGGTGACCCCATAAGCTTAAAGGGCGTAATTTGAGCCCACCGCCTTGCTTGTTCCGAGGTAGGCCCGCTATTCCCGGTTTTGCCCTTAATGTACTAAAGTCCCCTTTTCGAACGATTTTTGAAAGAAACGTTTCGACTACCCTTTTAATTACCTAACTAATATGGTTTTAAATATTCCATTAAGTCTGATAAATTTTTTTGATACTCGAAACTCATTTACTATGATTCCTTCCGACTTCATTGGATTTGGTTGTCATTAATATGCCCCATCGAGTCTCTGAAAATATTTATGATATTTTAACTGCATTTAGTTTCTCACTACTCTATTCGTGGATGCCCCAATGTTTCCCACACTGAGCCCGGGCCAGGATATGTTGTCAAGCGTAATCCCCTGCATTGTTCGCCGTGCCTCGATGTGAGGGGGCAGGTATACGCGTACATGGGTTTGTGGAGTATGCTGTGCCATGTACGTTTGTTCTGATATGATTTACTATGGCCATCTGATATGACATATTATGTTACGGGGTTATGCCCCTATTCTGATTCTTCTGTGTTGTGGCACCAGCGTCGGGAGGGTGGCCACGTTCTGTCTGCCGAGTCCCTTGGCAGGGGCCGGATTTGATATGACATATGTTTCTGTACACACTCCGCATGTTTTGAAAAAATATATATATATGATACCTTGTATTCTCTGTTTACTTTCTGTACGTTCTATACCAGTTATGAGTTTGTTTCTGCAACTCAGGCTTGACATATTCAGTACATATTTCGTACTGACCCCCTTTCCTCGGGGGCTGCGTCTTCATGCCGCGCAGGTACCGACGACAGGTTTGGTGATCCGTCCGCTTAGGATCTCATTCTGCTATTTTTGGAGCGCTCTTTTATTCAGAGCCATCTTTTGGTACAGTCTGTTACTTCTATATGTGTATATTCTCGTTCATGGGTACGGCGGGGCCCTGTCCCGCCATATGATTCTGTTGGTCCATTTAGAGGTCTGTAGACATGTTTGTGGGTTGGGATCTTTCTGTGCAGTTGTGTGTATATGTTGTGTTTGGGCGATCCCATCCGCCGCAGCGGCCGGTCCGCATATATTTAAATGTTACTCTGTTGGCCCTGTGTGGCCTTTGTTGGTATTTTCTGCGTGCAGGGTATATGGGATAGTCCGTAAAACAAAGGAAACTCTGCCGAAATTTTTCTGGAAATTAGCTAAATTTGAAATAAAGCCTCGTCGGCTTCTGCAGTATACTAGAATGCGTTTGATACAATTTGAGATAGCGTTTGGTAGATGCGTTCGGGTGCCCAGATCGGGCACTAGTCACGGCCTACGGGGTTGGGTCGTGACAAAAGTGGTATCAGAGCGGTTCGTCCTCGGAATGTCTACAGACCGTGTCTAGTAGAGTCTTGTTTATCGGTGTGTCGTGCACCACACCTATAAACAGGAGGGTACAGGGCATTTAGGATACTACCCTTCTTTCTGTCTTAGATCGTGCGATAGCGCTGTGTTATCAGGATGATTCCTCCCTAACGAATTGTTACATTTGCAGTTATGCCTCCAAAGAAGGCGACAGCGGCCCAAAAGGCCAAGGCAGCAGCTGTGGGAGAGACTAGTCGGGCCCAGAGGGTTACTAGGGCCCATGCTGATATTGCTCCTGATATTTTGCCCCCGGCAGAGGGCTCTTCCACACCGCCACATGTAGAGGAGATTGGAGCAGTAGCAGCTGCAGGTCGGGGGGCGGCTCCACCGCCAGCTCCCGAGATTCCAGTACCTGAGCCCCCAGCTCCACGGCCAGGGACTGAGGATCAGACTATGAGAGAGGCAGTCCAGCTATTGACCAGACTTGTGGTAGGACAGGTTCAGGGGCACGGACTGGGAGGTGACCGGGCTTACAGGCGTGACAGTTCGAGAGCCCGTGAGTTCTTGACTTGTGGCCCTCCAGAGTTCTTCGGGACAAAGCCCGAGAAGGATCCCGAGGAGTTTATCAGGAAGATGCGGCGCACCTTACAGTTTATTAATGCTTCCACGACAGAGTCAGTCACATTGGCTTCGTACCGGTTGTATGATGTAGCGGCAAATTGGTACGAGTCATGGGAGTTATCTAGAGGCGACGGCGCTCCCCCAGCAGTTTGGGATGATCTTTCTCAGGCTTTTCTTAGCCATTTTCTGCCTCCGGAGTTACGGCGGGCCAAGGCTGACAGATTCTTATTGCTGAGACAGAGGGGTCGCAGTGTTCGAGAGTACAGTATGGAGTTCGACTTATTGGCCCGATACGCACCTGCTGTGGTAACTACTATGGCTGACAGGATGCACAGGTACATTATGGGGCTGGACCGTTATTTTGTCGACAGCTGTTTGGTATTGGCTGCTCAGCCCGGCATGGATATTGCCCGGATTCAGGCGCACGCCCAGGGCATGGAGGACCGGCATAGGGAGCGTCAGCCTGATAGGAGTCAGGATCGGAGACAGCCCAAGAGGGCCAGATCATCTGGGTATTCTGGAGATTTTCGGGGCAGACAGCCTCAGCAGCCGCAGCAGCCTAGCAGACATCTATCCCAGATGGCACAGAGCACACCTTCACAGCCTACAGGTCGCAGATTTGATAGCCCAGGGTATTCAGGAGCAGGTCAGAGCTACAGGGCTTCAGGTTCGCGGACAGACAGGGGTTCTGGTCAGACGAGGCCACCTAGGCCTCAGTGTTCTTACTGTGGCAGATACCATCCTGGGGAGTGCTATAGAGCCACCGGTGCATGTTTTTCTTGTGGCCGTCAGGGCCATTCTGTGAGAGATTGCCCGTATAAGGGTAGTTCGGGTGGTGCAGCGCAGCCTACCGGATCAGCCGCCGGGTCTTCATCTTCATCAGTGGCTATGCGCCCTACGGGGCCGGGTACTTCAGCACCAGCGGGTCGCGGCAGAGCTTCTAGTACTAGCGGTCCTTCGAACCGCATTTATGCTCTGTCCAGCCGCCAGGATCAGGAGGCATCGCCTAATGTCATTACAGGTACATTATTGGTTTTCTCTCGGTCTGTGTATGCATTGATTGATCCAGGTTCGACCTTGTCATATATTTCGCCTCTGGTTGGTAGTAAAATTGGTATAACATCTGAACCTATAGAGCCGTTTGAGGTAGCCACACCGATTGGGGACTTTATTGTAGCAAAGCAGGTATATAAAAACTGTTCCGTAATTGTATGTGGCCGTGACACTAAGGCAGATCTGGTGGAGTTAGATATGGTCGAGTTCGATGTTATTATGGGAATGGACTGGCTAGCCTCCTGTTATGCTAATGTTGACTGCCAAAATAAGGTAGTTCGTTTCCAGTTTCCCGGGGAGCCAGTTATAGAATGGGCCGGTAATACAGCATCGCCGAAAGGTAAGTTTATTTCATACCTTAATGCGAAGAAAATGATCAGAAAGGGTTATTTTTATCATCTGGTTCGGGTACAAGACTTGACAGCAGAAACGCCGACTCTTCAGTCAGTTTCCGTGGTTAATGAATTTCCGGATGTATTCCCAGATGAGCTTCCAGGCCTTCCTCCGGAGCGGGAGATAGATTTTTCTATTGATTTGCTTCCAGATACTCAGCCGATATCTATTCCCCCGTACAGAATGGCACCGGCAGAATTGAAAGAACTGAAAGAGCAGTTGAAGGATCTGTTAGAAAAAGGCTTTATCAGGCCCAGTACTTCGCCTTGGGGGGTCCCGGTATTATTTGTGCGTAAGAACGACGGGTCGCTGCGTATGTGTATTGATTATCGGCAGCTGAATAAGGTAACTATAAAGAATAAATACCCCCTCCCCAGAATTGATGACTTGTTTGATCAGCTGCAGGGCGCCAGATATTTTTCGAAGATAGATCTTCGGTCAGGCTATCATCAGGTACGGGTACGAGAGGCCGATATTCCTAAGACAGCATTCCGGACCAGATATGGGCATTATGAATTCAGAGTTATGTCTTTTGGGCTGACTAATGCTCCTGCGGTATTCATGGATTTAATGAACCGGGTATTCAGGCCATTCTTAGATATGTTCGTAATTGTATTTATCGATGATATCCTGGTTTATTCTCGGTCCGAGGCAGAGCACGCAGATCATCTGAGAGCGGTACTTGGGGTACTTCGGCATCGGAAATTATATGCAAAATTTTCTAAATGTGAATTCTGGCTGGCTTCAGTGGCATTCCTGGGGCATATTATTGCAGCTGATGGTGTCCGGGTGGATACACAGAAGATTGAGGCCGTGAAAAATTGGCCCAGACCCACGACGCCCACAGAGGTACGTAGTTTCCTGGGGTTAGCTGGCTATTACAGAAGATTTGTGGAAAAGTTTTCTTCGATTTCAGCGCCTTTGACAAGGCTAACTCAGAAGGGAGCCAAGTTCTAGTGGACTGATGCTTGTGAACGAAGCTTCCAGTTGCTGAAAGAGAAGCTGACTACAGCCCCAGTTCTTACTCTTCCAGAGGGACCCGATGGATATGTTATTTATTGTGACGCTTCTGGCGTGGGATTGGGCTGTGTATTGATGCAGCACGGCAAAGTTATAGCTTATGCTTCTCGACAATTGAAAAAGCATGAAAAGAATTATCCTACTCACGATCTGGAGCTTGCAGCGGTGATCCATGCCCTGAAGATATGGAGACATTATTTATATGGCGTTCATGTTGATATCTATACAGATCATAAGAGTCTCCAATATATTTTCAGGCAGAAAGAGCTTAATTTGCGGCAGCGGAGGTGGCTGGAGCTCCTGAAAGACTATGATGTGGATATTCTGTATCATCCGGGCAAGGCTAATGTTGTTGCAGATGCGCTTAGCCGGAAATCTATGGGCAGCTTGGTAGATTTACAGCCAGATAGGAGAGAGATAGTACGTGACATTTATCAGTTGGCTAATCTTGGGGTTCGTCTGGCCGATTCTGGAGGTACACGGATTTCTGTCCGAGGGGTTTCTGAATCATCTATTAAGGAAGATATCAAGCGGCATCAATATGAAGATCCTGTTTTGGCATGATACAGAGACACAGCCTATGATAAGGAGAAGACTCCGTTCGAGTTCACTCCAGACGGGACTTTATTATTTAAGGGCAGGTTGTGTGTACCTGATATTGCAGGCCTTCGGCAGCAGGTTATGAGCGAGGCACATTATGCTCGCTATTCGGTCCATCCTGGGTCTACGAAGATGTACCATGATCTCCGATGCTTATACTGGTGGGATGGCATGAAACGGGACATCGCCGAGTTCGTCGCCCAGTGTCCCAATTGTCAGCAGGTCAAGATTAAACACCAGAAACCGGGTGGACTGTTGCAGGAAATGGAAATTCCGACGTGGAAGTGGGAGATCATTAATATGGACTTCATTACAGGGTTGCCTCGCACTCCACGGAAGTATGATTCCATCTGGGTTATTGTTGATAGGCTGACAAAATCAGCCCATTTTCTCCCCGTCAGAACTACTTATTCCGACGAGGATTATGCCAGGCTTTATATTAAAGAAATAGTGAAGCTTCATGGAGTTCCTATATCTATTATCACTGACAGAGGTGCTCAGTTCACGGCGAACGTCTGGAGATCTTTTCAGGAAGGATTAGGGACTCAGCTGAGCCTGAGCACAGCTTTCCATCCTCAGAGTGACGGACAGGCCGAGCGCACTATCCAGACACTTGAAGATATGTTGCGGGCCTGTGTTATCGATTTCAGAGGTAGCTGGGAGGATCACTTGCCATTGATTGAATTTTCTTATAATAACAGCTACCATTCCAGCATCCAGATGGCTCCGTACGAGGCTCTGTATGGTAGGAAATGCAGGTCACCTATCGGCTGGTTTGATATTGGCGAGACAGAATTAATCGGCCCGGATATGATCCAGCAGGCCGTTGATAAGGTGAAACTTATTCGGGAGCGACTATTGGCAGCCCAGAGTCGACAAAAATCATACGCCGACCAACAGCGTCATCCTTTGGAATTCCAGGTTGGTGATTGGGTATTTCTGAAGGTATCGCCTATGAAAGGCGTAATGCGATTCGGCAAAAAGGGCAGGCTCAGTCCGCGTTATATTGGGCCTTATCTGATTGTGCGAAAAATTAGGAATGTCGCCTATGAGTTAGATCTGCCATCTGATTTGGAAGCGGTACATCCGGTATTCCATGTGTCTATGCTCCGCAAGTGCATTGGTGACCCTTCCAGAATATTCCCTGCGGATGACATTCAGGTGACGGAGCAGTTATCTTACGAGGAGCAGCCCGTAGCTATTTTGGACAGCCAGGTAAGAAAGCTCCGAAACAAAGATGTAGCCTCTGTTAAGGTGCTGTGGCGGAACGATAATAGGGAGGAAATGACCTGGGAGGCCGAAGAGGAGATGAAGAAGAAATATCCTCATTTGTTCCCTACGCCTACAGGTAATCTTGAATCCTTGCTGAATTCTATTTCAATAATGAATGTGTATCGCATGTGCTGTCTATAAACAGAAACTTCCCCCAAAGTATTTTCAAACCCTATAAGATTAATTTAACATTCGGGGACGAATTTCCTAAAGGGGGGGAGGATGTTATATCCCGTGTTTTCACACGTTTGGAAAAATTTGATAAATAATGGATTCTTGAGACATAAGGTCAAATTTGATATTTTGTTGAACATAGGAGTTATGCATGAAAGAATAGAGTCATGAAAGTGTGGGACAAGGCTAAGGGTAATTTTGGAATTTTGGAAATTAGTTTCGGGAATTACAAAATACGATCCATAAGTTATTGGGCTCAAAAATTGAATTGAAAATGAGGCCCAAAGAGTTAAGGGTGGCCGGCCATGATGGCCTTGGCCCAAACCCAATTAGTGGTCATGTGCTTGGTCATGTGACCAAGCACTTCAATACTTATATAATTGAAGACTAATGATAAGGATCAACTAGAACACAAGAACAAAAAAAAATAGAAGAGGAGAGAAAGAAGAGGTCTCAGGTTCGTGGAGAAAAATTGGGTATCAAAAATCTTGTTCTAAAAATTCATTTCTTGTTAAATTCCTACTAAGTCAAGGTTCCTTTGTAACTTGGTATAGTTGGATTGGAGTGGGGAGCATTAGAATCACCAAAGTGATCATATTTCCAAGTGAAGAAGACTTGAGGAAAAGGTAAGAATTTCTACCTTTTTATTGTGTTATGAAGCTTTGTTTGTGTTGTAGTATGTAGAAATGTGTTGATTGTATGAAGAAATGGAAGTTTGTGATGTGGGTTTGGAATATGGTGTTTAGTCGTGTGCATATGTGCCTTATATATCAATAATGTGTTGAATTTATGTTATATCCTAGTTGTGATTGTGGTGAAATGTATATCGGAAGTGAAAGTGAAATGAATTGAGTTGAAGTGGGTGAGTTGATACTTGGCCGTGTGGTATAGGTTTGTATGGAATGGAATGGATTAAGTTTGTTTAGTATGTTAGTTGTGTTATTGAGATTCTTGTAATGTAAATGAAGTTAGAATGATATAAGTTTGTATCGAATTAGAATGCAAACACTTATGTCGTTTTAGTATGATTTTCCGACATTAAAGAAATGAAGTTGTTTGGTTGCTAATAGTGATGATCATTGATGAATTTGGGAGTTGGAAACATGTTATGAAATTGTATGCCAAAGATTTGATGTTTTGCATAAGTTATGATTTTGGCAGAAAGTTGTATATTATGTATATCGAGTGTATATCTTAAGGAAAACGAAATGAAATGTCTCTAAATCTATATTGTGATGATCTTGAGTGATAATGGATGTGAAATCATGATGTTAGTTCGAAAGTTTGGGTTGAATTGAAGATTATGTCAACTTGTGAGAAAAATGACTAGTTGAAGGATATTTGTGTTTTTAATGTTCATTGTTGATATTGATGTTGTCGTTTGGGTTGTTGTTGATGAATTATAGCCGAGTTGAATTCTCGGGGTGCCATATGTATAGGGGAAGTGCTGCCGAAATTTCAGTAGCCAAATATGCATTAAGTTGAAACTTTGGTATTCATAGCTTACAATTGGTAAACTTGACCAATTGCAGTTTTTCGACGAAACGGGAAGTGAGTTTGGAAAGGCGTAAAGAGCTTGAAAGGTATGTAAAGCTACCCCGATCCTTCTTTTGGCATGTCTAAGTGTTTTAGGCTCGGATTCGGGCCTCAAAAGACCTTCTTGGCCATCGGAATCCGCAAGAGAAAATCTCAGTTTTTCCTTCAGTAGAATTGAACCATTTTGATATGCTTTTCCTGAAATTATGCAAACTTTCTCTAAACTCCTTGAAAAGCTATAGAATGTCCGTAGAACCTTTATAGGTGACCCCATAAGCTTAAAGGGCGTAATTTGAGCCCACCGCCTTGCTTGTTCCGAGGTAGGCCCGCTATTCCCGGTTTTGCCCTTAATGTACTAAAGTCCCCTTTTCGAACGATATTTGAAAGAAACGTTTCGACTACCCTTTCAATTACCTAACTAATATGGTTTTAAATATTCCATTAAGTCTGATAAATTGTTTTGATACTCGAAACTCATTTACTATGATTCCTTCCGACTTCATTGGATTTGGTTGTCATTAATATGCCCCATCGAGTCTCTGAAAATATTTATGATATTTTAACTGCATTTAGTTTCTCACTACTCTATTCGTGGATGCCCCAATGTTTCCCACACTGAGCCCGGGCCAGGATATGTTGTCAAGCGTAATCCCCTGCATTGTTCGTCGTGCCTCGATGTGAGGGGGCAGGTATACGCGTACATGGGTTTGTGGAGTATGCTGTGCCATGTACGTTTGTTCTGATATGATTTACTATGGCCATCTGATATGACATATTATGTTACGGGGTTATGCCCCTATTCTGATTCTTCTGTGTTGTGGCACCAGCGTCGGGAGGGTGGCCATGTTCTGTCTGCCGAGTTCCTTGGCAGGGGCCGGATTTGATATGACATATGTTTCTGTACACACTCCGCATGTTTTGAAAATATATATATATATCTGATACCTTGTATTCTCTGTTTACTTTCTGTACATTCTATACCAGTTATGAGTTTGTTTCTGCAACTCAGGCTTTACATATTCAGTACATATTTCGTACTGACCCCCTTTCCTCAGGGGCTGCGTCTTCATACCGCGCAGGTACCGACGACAGGTTTGCTGATCCGTCCGCTTAGGATCTCATTCTGCTATTTTTGGAGCGCTCTTTTATTCAGAGCCATCTTTTGGTACAGTCTGTTACTTCTATATGTGTATATTCTCGTTCATGGGTACGGCGGGGCCCTGTCCCGCCATATGATTCTGTTGGTCCATTTTGAGGTCTTTAGACATGTTTGTGGGTTGGGATCTTTCTGTGCAGTTGTGTGTATATGTTGTGTTTGGGCGATCCCATCCGCCGCGGCGGCCGGTCCGCATATATTTAAATGTTACTCTGTTGGCCCTGTGTGGCCTTTGTTGGTATTTTCTGCGTGCAGGGTATATGGGATAGTCCGTAAAACAAAGGAAACTCTGCCGAAATTTTTCTGGAAATTAGCTAAATTTGAAATAAAGCCTCGTCGGCTTCTGCTGTATACTAGAATGCGTTTGATACAATTTGAGATAGCGTTTGGTAGATGCGTTCGGGTGCCCAGATCAGGCACTAGTCACGGCCTACGGGGTTGGGTCGTGACACCACGGCTCCTGAAACGCAAACTCCTTCTCTAAAGCTAGGTGAACACCATGAAGGACCATAGCCTAACTCCTAGTGAATGGCCGAGACGGCTGGAACATGTCTTGATCAGTTTGGACTGCATCAAAATGTGGCCCTAAGCCACTCACAAATATATGTACCCGATCTCCCATATCGGCTACCATAGTCGCGGCATACCTAGCCAATGAATTAAATTGAAGAATATACTCCCGGACACTCATATTTCCTTGCTTCAAATTTAGAAATCTATCCGCTCTAGCTCGGCGGACCTCGGGTGGCAAATAATGGTGAATGAAAGCATCTACGAATTCTTGACACACGGGAGGAGGCACATTCTCTTTTCTCGATGCTATCCAATTATTATACCACAATACCGCCACATCTCGGAGTCTATAAGATGCCAAATCCACATATTCAGTCTCGGAGGCCTGAATAATCTTCAATGTCCTCAACATCTCATCAATGAAACCTTGCGGGTCTTCATCCAACTGTGATTGAGGATTCAAACTCATAAAGTCACGGGCTCGGGTACTAGCTGACCGATCACTTGGGCCCGCATTCTGCCGCTGTGCCTGGGCGGCAACCAACTATGTCAATAAGTGAATAGCTTCGGTCATTTATTGACCCGAAGTAGCCGGTGGAGGAACTGGAGGCATAGGAGCTGGAGCTGAAGCCCATTCTTGTTCTTCGGTAATAGGTGGAGTAGAAGAAGCATTAGATGGAGCCTCATTGTTATATCCCGTATTTTGTACGTTGGATTATTCGTAAGCTAATCGACATAAGTTTAAGGACAAGAATATTTTTGAGATACGAGACAAGGACCTTTTAATCCCGATTTTTAAGAAGTGCACGATTTGCTCGTAAATTTCAATTAGTGTGGAAATATTAGTGGAGATTAGGGATTAACTAGCCATGATTAGATTATTAAGTGGGGATTAATGATTAATTAGCCTAATTAGTGTATCAAGTGGGCCCCATGATCAGAATTAACCATGGTTAGAATTAACCATGATCAGAATTATTAGGTGGGCCCCACGAAAATGTGGACAATTATGATTGGAGCATGTGTGATGACTTGCCAAAGTAGGACATGTGTCAAGTGGACAGCTTGCATATCTCACGGCCAGGATTCAAGTATTTGGAAGAAAGAAAATTGTAATTTTTAGTAGGTGTTCTAGAATTCCAAAGGAGGCAGCAATATTATCTACATCTTAGGTCTCATTTTCTTGTTGACTTAGGAACAAGTAGCATGTTAAATTCACCTTGTTCATAGGACAAAAAAAAAGGTTCCAGCCCTCTTCTTAATCAAGTGAGCAGCAACCTTCTTACCCTCTTGAATTGGAGACTTTGTTCCTATGGGATAGGGCAACAACGTTAGTGTTGATTTGAGGAAGAAGGAGTGAGTGGTAACCTCGTATCTCATTTCGATCGTGTGGTGTCGTGATTATTGGAAACCCGGGCAGAATTGGCTTGTTGTGTACAGTATGTATTCACTTCTTTTCATGATAGAAACGATTATAAATACTATATTGGTAGGTTATTGTTGGGCGTTGTGGTATGGTAATTCGGTAGGGCTGTTTGTCACGACCCAGCCCCGTGAGCCATGACTAGTGCCCGAGCTGGACACTCGTGTACTTACCTGTTAGATATAGTCCAACTGAATCTAAGAACAATATGGAAACTTGCAAAAGAACTCCAAAGGTTCATAATGTCATCATATATATATATATATATATATATATATATATATATATATATATATATTATCCAGATAACCTGTCTCCTGAGGAGTCACAACTAATCAATACATAATATGGTACGCAAGCCGACAAAGTTGCCACTACATGTCAATATGATACGCAAGCCGACAAGGCTGCCACTACATATCAATATCATACGCAAGCCGACAAGGCTGCCACAACAGACGAACATATCCATAGCACATCGTACAGACACAGCTGAACAAAACTTATACATAACCCACACATATGTCTACAGACCTCTAAGAATATCGATAGTAAAATATGATGGGACAGGGCTGTTACACCTCGGAAATTTTTCGTGAGCCAACAATGAATAGACCAACGAAGGGCATGAGTGTGCGATGTTTTACTAAGTAGGGAATGACTATTTATGAACTTTGGAAATAAGAAAGTTGCAGAATTTCATTTCAGCCCAATGGTCGTAAAATGGAATACGACCCGTAAAGTGCCATCGTCCTTCAACATTCCAAAATTTCAACTTTCAGTCAAATGCTTCAAATGGTTAAAAACGACTTGGAATACGGACCGTAAATTGAAATACGGCCCGTAAACTGAGTCGTAAACTGCCATGATCTTCAGCATGCCTTTCTGGTTTTGCTATGCTTAAATACGGTCGCGAAGGACGGACCGTAAACCAGAATACGGCCCGTAAAGTGGGGTTTACGACCACTGTGCATCCCGACTACTGTGCATAAAAATCAGATTTTTGTGATTACTATAAGGGACCGTTCTCATTCATTTCACTTCATTTTCTCATCTACACCACTCAAGAACCCTCTAGAAAATTCTCCAAACACTTCAACCATAAGAATAACAAGGAAATAAATGATCAACAACACCAAATCCATGAAACTAAGTTTGTGAAACTCAAGTGAGGTTCATCCAAATCAAGAAATTCCAAAAGAGGTGAAGTAGGGTTTTAGTGCTAAAGGAAGAACTCCACTCTAGGCTTGTTCCACCACCATCTAAGGTAAGTTTCATGACTTTATCATGCTGTTTAAGGTACTGGAAAGCTAAGATGCTTCAATTGTAGAAAGACATGGAAAATGGGTCTTAAATGGGAGAATAGTGTCATAATTGAATAGTAGTCGAATGGAACCATAAACGATGATGTGCCATTATTATGAATATGTTATAACTGATTTTTAGACCAGGGAATAAGCATTATATATGAGAAAACGCGATAACGAACTACAACCATAAATGTGGAGAAAATAGAGAAAAATGGTAGATTTTGCTCAATGTATATGAATGAGGATTGTTGATACGATATTGTGAGGTGTTGTTGTAAATGGTTGGGAGTTGAAATAGAACATGGGAAAAGTAGTAGAAACAAAGGAAATGCTGCCCAATATTTCCTAGAAATAACGATACGTTCTCATAATCGATTAACTAACGTTAATACGAGCTCTCTCGTGAAGGTAGCGACGTGATATTGAAGGAGAACAAGTGAAAGATAGCTTAGCTAAACAACAAAGTTATGTGAGGCTAGTCCTTTCTTTCTATGGCATGAATCCTATGACATGATTTTTCTTTCCTCTTCACGACTCTCCTATGTTTCTAAAAGCTAAGAGTGTAAAATCATGAGTAATGATACGAGATAAGAGCGATGTCATGAGTTCAGTAGTGACATGATGGCATTCCTTGCTTACACTCACCTTACATACTAATTCCTTCAAGGTGAGGCAAAATGTTTATAAATGTTCATAATGGAATCGAGGGTTCACGACCTTACGTCACCTCGATAAAGTATGGCTGTCTTAGAGTCTTTATGCATATGTTATGATGAGCATATTGTAATGAGCATATTATAATGAGCATGTTATGATGATATTACACCGCGCCTAGTTGGCCGGGCAGTCACCGCTAAGGCGGGCAGCTTATACACCATGGCCAGTTGGCATGGGTAGACACCACTAGTGGGCGGCATGAGATGGTACCCCGGACGCGGGAGGCCTGGACGCCGGCTAATGTTATTGATTATCACACCGCACCTATATGGTCGGGCAGTTTATATATATACATGTTATGCATACATGAGACGATGATGAGTATGTAAGTAAGTCAGCATGCATTACTTCTTATATGATTCACAGTCAGTTACAGTTGCTCCATGTTTGATGCCTCCCTTATTTTCCTTGATGTACTGTTATTGTTTATGCCTCTCATACTCAGTACAACATTCGTACTGACGTCCATTTTCTTTGGACGCTGTGTTCATGCCCACAGGTAGACAGAGAGGTGAGCTCGACCCGAATTCTTAGGAGCTGTCAGCTGATTGAAAGCACTCCATTGTTCGGAGGTGCTTACGATTATTCTTTTGGTACATATGTATATTTTGGGCATGACGGAGTCTTGTTCCGTCTACATGTATAGTATGTCAGTAGAGGCTCGTAGATACGTAGTGTGGGTTAGATGGTCTCACAAGTCTACTACAGTATGCATACATATATTACATATATTATTTTGATAGTCTAATGATGCATATATATATATATATATATATATATATATATATATATATATACTAATTGTGCTTTCCACCGAAAAATGATTGTCATGCGATTATGAATTTGTGAATGATAAACAAGCGTAAATGACTATGACAAGTGAGGAAATTAGGGGTGCTCGGTGGTCAGCCTCGGGTACCCATCACGGCCCCCTAGTCGGGTCGTGACAAGGGCCCCGCCGTACCCCTAGATGAACATATATACACATCAAAAGATCTGTACCAAAAGTCTAGGCTCCGGAACAATGGAGCTCTCCCAGACAGCTGAGTAGAAATCCTAAGCTGGAGGATCACCAAATCGAGTATCTGTACCTGCGGGAATGAAACGCAGCCGCCCCCTAGAGAAAGGGGGTCAGTACGAGATATGTACTGAGTATATAAAGCATGAAATACAATAAAGAGGATCATGACTGAAATAGAGATCATAGGAGACAAGTATGACATTCAAAATACCAATACACTTGCCTTATGAAATGTAATCATGCATATCAATATCATATATCATACCCGGCCCATTATGGGACTCGGTGAATAAAGTCATCACATGCCATCCTTGGCGCCATAATCACATCATCATATCATTATATCACCATATCATCACATCATCATATCATCATATATATATATACCGTACCCGGCCCTCTAGAGAGGGACTCGGTAAACAATGCAGTGAAACTTTGCACGAAAACATACTCAGCCCGGGACTCGGTGAAAGATATATTGAGACATGCACGAACAGAGTAGTGAGCAACCATATGCAAACTAAGTCACATATGAGACTCGATAGAATAATCAAGATGAACCATCATTTGATAATCAAGACAACAGTCATATCAAGTACCCTTCGAATGTCACTATGGATTATATCAAAATAGAACTTCTGGAATCATAGACACGTATCGAGACATAACAAAATAAGTTCTGGGAATCAAGAACATTAGCCATCCTAGTGTCTCTAGGAATAGGAGCTCCTGGAGTCATATATACGTCGTCTGTTTGTTTCATAAAGATCATGCCAAAAAGAAGGAAGGGTTAGCTTTACATACCTTAAGTCGCCAATATAAACCCAAAACGAACTCGTCTTAATGCTGATGCTAATCCTATAACAAGGAAATACATGTATGACTTTAGATGGCTTCTGTATATCGTGTATATCAATTGATAATTTGATCCTAAAACGAAACAAGTAGCATTTCCCCAATTCCATATATCACAACAACAGCCAAAATGTTACACCTCGGAAAAATCCCCCATTGTTGTCCAAGTGAATGGACCCGCAAGGAGTACGAGCATCCGATGTTTTCATGAGTAAGAAATAAAATTTGACGACCCTAAGTAATATTCCAAAGGCAATTGCAATAAGAGATAGGTTATGCTCCATAATGAATAATTATAGGTTCAAAAAATGTGGCAAGTTGCAGATCTGCATTTTGGCTAGTTGCACGTAAAATGAAATACGGACCGTAAAGTGGTATACCGTAAAATGCCCTGTCGTATTTTGGCTTCCAAAACTTCAAATTTCTGCCAAATGATCAAATGGTTAAATACGACCCAAAATACGGACCGTAAAGTGGTTTACGACCCGTAAACTGTGTCCGTAAATCACCACTTCTCAGCCTGAGTTTCTGGTTCTGATATGATTAAACACGACCACGAAGGACGGTCCGTAAACTGGAATACGGACCGTAAACCAAGTTTACGACCACTGTGCTGTTCACTCCAGACCAGATTTTAAGTCATTAAATAAGGGATCCAAGTTTATTATTTCATTTCCACATTTCATCCCCTCTCTCTAAAACATCTCTTTACATTTATTCCACAAGATTTCAAGGATTATTATTCATCAACAACACAAATCAAGTGATTCAAGTGTAAGGAAACCCGTTAAGATTATTCAAGTCAAGAAAATCTTATTGAAGGAAAACAAAGGTTTTTGCTCAAGTGAAGTATTTCGACCAAGGCTCGTTCCTACAACATCTAAGGTAAGATTTATGGTATTTATGTGTGTTCAAGGTAGTTGAGAGTTAAAATGCTTGGACATTAGATGAGTATGGAAAGATGGGTCATGAATGATGAATAGTGACATTTTGAGAGATAGTTTGAATTGAACCATGATTCTTGTTGTGTTGTGATATGAATGTGTTATAAATGATGTTAAGATCATGAAAATGGGCATTGTATATGAATGGACGAAGTCGGGTGATATGACCATGAATATGGGTGAATTGGGAGCGAATTGAG
The DNA here is from genome assembly GCF_019175385.1 of Lycium barbarum. Classification (NCBI taxonomy): domain Eukaryota; kingdom Viridiplantae; phylum Streptophyta; class Magnoliopsida; order Solanales; family Solanaceae; genus Lycium; species Lycium barbarum. The sequence goes on along the minus strand of NC_083343.1, from coordinate 56,142,674 downwards.
AAACCTAGATAACGTAGTTAACGTAAATGATTAATGGTCATTGTTATGGTATTGTGAATGTATTGTTGACGTTTGGGAGTTGATATACGTTATGGAGGAATGTTGTATAAATAAAAGAGATGCTGTCCGATTTTCTCTAGCTTTAGTCATGTATGCTAGCTATCGATTCTAATGATAGTATGACTTTAATGAAGGTATAAACACAACCGTTGAAAGAGAACGTGCAAGTGGTAAATAGTCGAATGAAAAGGTATGTAAGGCTAACCCTTCTATCATAAGGCATGGTTTTTTGGCCAAATATCTAAATCTTCTATGAGACTATGATATCCTTCAAATGATTTGATCTTCTGAGCTAGTAAGCTCACGATGCGTGATACGCCACGATTGTACTAAATCCCTGGTATGACGAGTAAGCCTATAGAGATAAATGTGATGAATGACGATAATAGTAATAATGATGTTGATGACGATTATGATAATGTTGTAAATAGTAAAGATACTTATGAGCTATTATGTATATGTGTCTATGTATGACTTTTATAGAACCCCGATCTTATGAGGCCGGGTAAGATATGTAAATAAGTATGTATATGATTACATAACGCGCGCACACCTCTGCTGAGGGTACGGACAACCCTGACGCCTTGGTAGGGCCAGGTAGATGTAACCCTGAAGCCTTGGTAGGGCCAGGTATGAGTAGCCTTGAGCCTTGGTTGGCCAAGTAAGTAAGAAACACCGATCCTAAGTGGTCGGGTATGCTATGTAAATGCTATGTATATGACATGATTATGTATATGACATGAATACGAATATGATATGACTATGTATATGGATGTGAATAAGGGCATGTATACGAATACGAGCACAAATATGGTACGGGTACTATTATGAATACGGATAATGATGTATGTACACAAACACGTATTAGAAATGGGAAGTTCCTAAGAAAGGCAAGCAAGTGCATATGACGATGATATTGCCATCTCCCATTCGATGCTATTTCTTGTGTTGCAATCTATGCTTCTTTATTGATATTGATCATGCTTTACATACTCAGTACATTCTTCGTACTGACGTCCTTTTGTTTGTGGATGCTGCGTCATGCCCGCAGGTGTACAGGGAGACAGGCTTGATCCACAGCTGCTTACTCAGAGATTACATAGCAGAGCTCCATTTCATTCGGAGCTATAACTTTTGGTTACTTATTCTTTTGTGTACATAGTTATGGGCATAGCGGGGTCCTGTCCCGCTTATGTGATATGTTATACTATTCTTAGAGGCTCGTAGGCATGTGAATATGGTTAGATGTGTCCGGCCTTATCAACCTATATTTTGTATATAATATTTATAGCCTTGACGGCTCATGTACATTGACGTGGTATAGATGCCAACCATGATATGAAAGCATTGTCGTCCAATGGAACTAGTATGAATGGTGATTAGAAATGTATGTTTAATCATGTGGCTCACCTAAATATAAGTGAAGTGTAAGCCAAGGGGTGCCCGGGGTGGGCTAGCACCGGGCGCTCGTCGCGGCCCTCTGGACGGGTCGTGAGGAAAGTGGTATCAGAGCAGTTCAGTCCTAGGGTGTGTCTACGAGCCGTGTCTAGTAGAGTCTTGGTTATGGGTGTGTTGCGCGCTACACTTATAAGCAAGAAGCTGCGGACATTATAGGAATGAATGAGCTTCTTTCTTCATAAGAATCGTGCGATAGAGCTATGGTATAAGAAATTCTTGTCCCTTAATGGTGTGTTGTGTATTTCAGAAATGCGTGTAACGAGAAAGGCTACAGCAGCCCAAAAGGGCAAGACGGTGGCAGAAAAGCGGGCTGAAAGAGCACCGCCACCGGTAGTAGAGGAAAGTGAGTCCCAGAGTGCGGCTCAATCTTAGTCCTCCCGTTTAGTACCTATATTAGAGGAGCGCGAGGGAGCCTCAGTCCCAGCTCTAGCTCCTCCACCAGATGCTTCAGGCCAAGATGTAAAAGAGGCTATACATTTGCTTAGACAGTTGGTTGCTGCTCAGACTCAGCGGCAAAGTACAGGGCAGGGTGATAGGGCTGTTAGTGCAAGAGCCCGTGACTTCATTACTTTGAGCCCTCCGGAATTCTTTGGATCAAAGCCGTAGGAGGACCCTCAGGATTTCATTGATGGTATGTTGAGGACGCTTCGATTGATATATGCTTCGGACACCGATTCGGTGGAGTTAGCATCGTATAGATTGAGAGATGTCTCGATCCAATAGTACACAGTCTGGATGGCTTCACGGGGAGCCAATGCACCTCCCCCGGTATGGCAAGAGTTTGTTGATGCTTTTTTCCGATATTACATGCCTCCAGAAGTTCGGCGAGCTAGAGCCGATAAGTTCTTAAATTTGAGGCAAGGTAGCATGAGTGCTTTAGAGTATAGTCTCCGCTTCAATTCCTTGGCTAGGTATGCCTCGGCCATGGTAGCAGATATGGGTGACCGGGTACATCGATTTGTGAAAGGCCTAGGGGCACATTTGATGGATAGATGCTTGACTGCGTCCCTTCAGGACAACATGAATATTGCACGCATTCAGGATCATGCTCAGAACTTAGAAGAAAACCTACAGCAGCAGAGAAGTGAACGCGAGCAGGATAGGGGTCATAGTAAGAGGGCCAGATCTTTAGGTCCGATGAGTGAGTTTAGAGGTGGGCACAGACAGCAGATGTCCAGGCATTCAGGCTATTCTATGACTAGTGCACCTCCACGGTTTCCAGGCCAGAGATTCGATAGATCTACTCATCCCGGGCCGAGTCAGATTTATTTATGGTTTCAGTTCAGAGATGATTCGGGTCAGGCAAGGCCACCCGCACTATGATGTTCCTAGTGTGGGAAGTTACATTGGGGTCGATGCCGATTGGGTTCGGATGTTTTCTATTCATGTGGTCGACCAGACCATATCATGTGTGATTGCCCCTCAGTTCATGGTAGAGGTAGGACCCAGCCTTCAGGGTCTATAGCCGGATCTTCAGCATCTGTACGCCCTATGGGGCTAGGTTCACATACGCCAGTCGGCCATGGTAAAGGCAGAGGGAGAGCTCCCAGTTCTAGCGGTCCTCCGTGATGTGGCGTGATTTTCACACCACAATCGATACTTTTCATCTATAACTTTTACTTGTTGTTAAGCAAGTTGTTGTGATTTTATGTGTTTTTTTGGTGTTTTACAGGAAAAGGATCAGATTTGGCATGACAGCAGTTAAAGATGCAAAATCAGGGCGTAAACTTGGTTTACGGTCCGTATTCCACAATACGGGCAGTATTCCAGGGTCGTATTAAAGGATTCCAGAAGAAGAAAGTCAAGCTGAGGAAGATGGCAAAATACGAGCTATGTTTACGGACCGTGTTTCAGTTTACGACCCGTCTTCCAGCACGTGTTTAACCATTCAAGCACTGGCAGAAGAAAGGCTGAGTTGGCGAAGGTGAAAGACGATCATGCTGTTTACGGACCGTAAACCACTTTACGGTCCGTATTTCAGACAACAACTGAAAAGTTAACTTGGGCGTGAATCGTTTTACGGTCCGTAAAGTGATTTACGGACCGTATTTCATCATGACGGGACTGAAGTGAAAAATTTGTAACTTGTGTATTTTCCAAACCTTATAAATAGTCTTTGTAGGGTTTTTATTAGGGCATTCATGATATTTTTGTCTCTTGACTTAGAACAAAAACTTCTCTCTAGTTTTTGAAGATTCAAACATCAATTCAAGTATTGTCAATTCTTTTCCATTTCAAAGTAAGCAATTATGAATTCTCAAATTTCTTATTTCTTGTTCTTTGTTATGAGTAGCTAAATTTCCTTACTAGGGTTGTGAACCCAAATGATAGGTGTTTTGTAATTGGGTCTTGTGAATGATATACACATAATGGATTATTAGGGTTTAGTTATTCTTCATTCTTCATTCATAATTAATGGTTGCAAACATTAATTAAAGCCATAAACCCTAAATTTATTTGGAAAAATAATTAGGGTTGGTAAGAATAATTAACAAGCACTCAAAGCTTTAACCTTTGTTTAATAAATTCACTTAGGAATAAGAGGAATTTACTTGGCATGATTAATCGTTCTTCATAATCACTTTCTTATATTTGGAAAAATCATAGAAAGATATAATCTTTATTTATTGGGAAATAATAGAGATTAAGTGCATTCATATAATGATCCATTACTAGTATATCAAGATCAATACCCATGATCATACACTCTATCTAATGGGGACACAACCTTAGTTTCTTTTACCATAAATTTCCACCAAAGCAATAGTTTAGCAATTAGTCATAGAAACAACCAACTCTTATACAAATTATCGGATTAAGACATTAGACCTAGAACTTAGCATCTACGACTTTGGTAACCTTTTCACACCATATTCTCTGTGGGATTCGACCCCAACCTTGTTGGGTTACTATATTTGACAACGTCCGCGTTATACCATTAATAGGTGTAATTTGAGCGTATCAAATTTTGGCGCCGCTGCCGGGGAATATTTGAAGAACGGCGGCTGATTTTCGATGGTATTTCAGCTCATCCACAGCTGGATGAAACCATCAAAGGGTACAAGTTAGATGCATTCACTCATGAGCCGGGAGAGTATGCTCCGCATATTGTTCGGGAGTTCTATGCTTCATATGGGGCTGTCCTAATGTCAATGAAGAAGCGGAATCTTGCTTGGCATCAGATTCCCATGCTGGAAAATGTGATGATCCGGAACTCCCTCGTCGATATTTCCTCCACCGCCATCAACAAGGTCCTGTTTGGTGATGATTTTGTGGCTCCTACTGACCTGAGCCTGTTCTTAGACAAACGAGACAGGAAGGACAAGAAATCCGTCAGGGAATGGACTGCGGCGCTTATTACATCTGAGCCACATGAGCAAAAATGGACTAATGATGGCAAGGTCAAGATCACTAAAAACTGTTTGTCCACCGAGGCTTAATTTTGGTGGACCTTGATGCGGTACAGGATCACCCCCACTCAGGCAGATAATACTCTGTCCACTAGTCAGGCAGTCACTATTGCGTCTTTCATGTCCAGGTACCCGATGAATATTGGGGAGATGATAGTTGAGGAGCTGCATATGCGGGCACACAAGCCCAATCAGAACATGGTATTTCCTTGTATTATCACAGCATTGTGTCGCCAGGCCAAGATAATTCCGCTTCCAGAGTGGGACGATACCCTCCCAGCTGTGCATGTAGGGGATTGGAGGAAAAACAAGGTGATAAGAAAGAGAGATCGGGAGGCAGATCTGTCCGGTGAGGACGACGACACTCAGCTGGAGTTGAGTCCGAACCGTGCTTATGGGACTGATCCAGTAGGGGTCGAGTTTGATGCTGCTACTACTAGGCCTGAGGCTCCCATGACAGCGATTCCAGAGACAGTCTTTTCACAGGCTGATGCAACCACGTTGGGTATTTCTGAGGCACGACCTCCTCCACCACATCCGGCCACACAAGGTCCTCCTTCGGGGTCTGCCACTGCTGCGGCGACAGCCGAGCCGGCTGATCCAGAACTGGCACTGCTTCACTTCAGCCCTGCTAACTACAACCAGATTACAATCAAAGCAGTGCAGACTGAAAGGCAAGTAGACAAAATCTTGAAACAGTTCCGGCCGAAAGTGGTGAAAATAGTGCAGCAACTGGTCACTGAGGCAACCACAGAGATCCGTGCGGAGTTTGAGAAAAAGCACGACATGTATCAGGCTCGACTAGACAGCTTTGAGGCGAGATTGATCACTCGAGAGCAGACCGCACCCGGTGGGGAGCCTAGTTCTTTGAGGAGTGAGTTGGAGAAGCTGAAAAAGGAGCTTGAAACACTCAAGATGCACGGGATGGTAGCCCCACCAGCACCACAGGCTATTTTGCCTAGTACGTTTAAGGTGCTGGATTTGCTTGATTCTGAGGAGGAGACGGAGGCAGCGGAACCTTTTGTTCGTAGTACTGGAAAGAGGGTCAGTGAGTCATCTGAGGACCCGGAGGAGTTGTCCAGGAGATTAAAAAAGACTGAAAAGAAGGATCTGCAGCAGGCAATCTTTCAGTCATTGGTTGATCCGCAACGCCAACCTGGAGAGTCATCAACTCAGCCGTCGGATGTAGCGGGCCGGCCATGAGATATTCACGGCAGTCAGGTACTTTCTTGCTCCCTTGTTCTTATATTTGAAGCACTGAGGCAGTGCTTGATTTTTTCGTTGGGGGTGGGACTTATTGATAGTAGGGTAGTGTAAATATGTGTTTAGGAACCCCCTCGGTTTTTCTTTGCCAGAATTCTTTTCCTGAGGGGTTTTATTTGTGTTGAAACTGGCATGTTTAGGATGTTACTTAGATTTATTAGAGTAATTTTGTTTTATTTGGTACTACTTGGTAACTAATGGCATGTATGGTGGTTTGTGGGAAATTTTGGACCTCCCCCTCGAAAATTTGAAAAATGCATACTTAGAATAGGATTGAGTAACATGATTGATTCTTTTTATGACATGATCGTTGTTGGGGTATTGTGTGTGATAAATGACTAGTTGGGAGGTCACATGTGTAAAAATAATTGTCCTTATGCCAATGTGTGTGTGAGCCGTTAGTATGACTCTGTTTATGCATGTATAATCTAGAACTTGCCCGGTTGGTCTTGTATGAAATCCGAAAGTTAGTTTGGGTGTGAGATGATCTTAGGCCTTCTTTGTGAAATAGTCACTTTCCCTAAACAAGCCTTACCAAAAGCTTAAATACCCCTAGTTTCCCTTTTTGAGCCTTTTGACCTTTTTCTTGGCTAACCAATTATGAAACCTTACCCTTTTTGCAATTAATTCATCTTCGCACCCGTTCCCTCCTTGATGCTACTAGTTAGAAGAGGCAAAATGCCTAAGTTGGGGGTGAATTAAAATGTGGAGTAGATGTTAAAAAAAAAAAAGTTGGGGGTGGTGAAGTTTGCTAGTGGAGACTCAATGTGGTAGTTGCATGTATACAAATATATTCAGGAAATTGGAACACAAAAAGAGTTGTAAGTCTAGGAATGAAACCACATCGAGGTTGAAAACTTGAAAAAAAAATGGGGGGTTGGAAAGAAAAGAGGCGAATCATGGTGAAGAGATGTCGTAGTGTCAAGGAGGGTGAGTCACTAATATCCAAAAAGTAGCCTACCCGTCCCTAAGCCTACATTACAAGCCAAAACAAGTCCTAATGTAATCACAACCGAACGAGCCTAGGATGAAAACATAGAAAATAAGGGCAAGCCTATGGTATATGCATGTGTAAATATGAATTCTTTGTGAGTGTGAGTGTTTTTCTCTTCTTCTTTGTCTTCGTCCCATTCTTGTTGTATATATGTGTGGTGGGACATTCCTTGGTCTATGTGAGGGCATGAGGATGAAAATTGAGCAAAATAAAGTGACCGCCTAAAGTAATGTTTGTGCGCACAATAATATGCCCGATAATGTAATGTCATTCATTGAAGCTTCATTGTTATTCATCATATTCTTGAGTTGTGCATATTGCTTTAAAGTAGAAAGTTGGGGTGGTCGTTTAAAGGAAAACATGCATGCTGGTAGTTCCGAGTCAAAACCGATGTAGACATTTTTATTCTGTGAAATCTAGGTGTTAGATTGAGTCGTTGCGTGGTATGGCTTGCTTGAGGACAAGCAAATACTTTAAGTTGGGGGTGTTAATGTGGCGTGATTTTCACACCACAATCGATACTTTTCATCTATAAGTTTTACTTGTTGTTAAGCAAGTCGTTGTGATTTTACGTGTTTTTTTGGTGTTTTTCAGGAAAAGGATCAGATTTGGCATGACAGCAGTTAAAGATGCAAAATCAGGGTTGGTTTACGGTCCGTATTCCACAATACGGGCCGTATTCCAGGGTCGTATTAAAGGATTCCAGAAGCAGAAAGTCAAGCTGAGGAAGATGGAAAAATACGAGCTGTGTTTACGGACCGTGTTTCAGTTTACGGCACGTGTTTAACCATTCAAGCACTGGCAGAAGAAAGGCTGAGTTGGCGAAGGTGAAAGACGATCATGCTGTTTACGGACCGTAAACCACTTTACGGTCCGTATTTCAGACAACAACTGAAAAGTTAACTTGGGCGTGAATCGTTTTACAGTCTGTAAAGTGATTTACGGACCGTATTTCATCATGACGGGACTGAAGTGAAAAATCTGTAACTTGTGTATTTTCCAAACCTTATAAATAGTCTTTGTAGGGTTTTTATTAGGGCATTCATGATATTTTTGTCTCTTGACTTAGAACAAAAAATTCTCTCTAGTTTTTGAAGATTCAAACATCAATTCAAGTATTGTCAATTCTTTTCCATTTCAAAGTAAGCAATTATGAATTCTCAAATTTCTTATTTCTTGTTCTTTGTTATGAGTAGCTAAATTTCCTTACTAGGGTTGTGAACCCAAATGATAGGTGTTTTGTAATTGGGTCTTGTGAATGATATACACATAATGGATTATTAGGGTTTAGTTATTCTTCATTCTTCATTCATAATTAATGGTTGCAAACATTAATTAAAGCCATAAACCCTAAATTTATTTGGAAAAATAATTAGGGTTGGTAAGAATAATTAACAAGAACTCAAAGCTTTAACCTTTGTTTAATAAATTCACTTAGGAATAAGAGGAATTTACCTGGCATGATTAATCGTTCTTCATAATCACTTTCTTATATTTGGAAAAATCATAGAAAGATATAATCTTTATTTATTGGGAAATAATAGAGATTCACATAGAGATTAAGTGCATTCATATAATGATCCATTACAAGTATATCAAGATCAATACCCATGATCATACACTCTATCTAATGGGGACACAACCTTAGTTTCTTTTACCATAAATTTCCACCAAAGCAATAGTTTAGCAATTAGTCATAGAAACAACCAACTCTTATACAAATTATCGGATTAAGACATTAGACCTAGAACTTAGCATCTACGACTTTGGTAACCTTTTCACACCATATTCTCTGTGGGATTCGACCCCAACCTTGTTGGGTTACTATATTTGACAACGTCCGCATTATACCATTAATAGGTGTAATTTGAGCGTATCAAATTTTGGCGTATTTATGCTTTGGCTGGACGCCAAGATCTTGAGTCTTCCCCTGACGTGGTCACAGGTATATTATCGGTATTCTCTCATGATGTATATGCTTTGATTGATCCGAGCTCCACCTTGTCATATGTTACTCCGTATGTTGCGGGTCGATTTAGAGTCGAACCGGATTCGATTAAACCTTTTGAGGTGTCTACACCCATGGGTGAATCTGTAATAGCTAGCCGAGTATATAGAAATTGTGTAATTATGATTTGTGACCGTCGTACCATCATTGATTTGCATGAGCTAGAAATGGTGGGTTTTGATGTTATTATGGGCATGGATTGATTGCCGAATGAAAATGGTTCATTTCCAATTTCCGGGAGAACCAGTTTTAGAATGGAAAGGGAATACGGCGTCACCAAAAGGTAGGTTTATTTCCTATCTAAAGGCAAGGAAAATGATCACGAAAGGATGTATCTATCATCTAGTTCGGGTTCAAGATGTAGAAGCTGAATCGCCGACTCTTCAGACAGTTCGTGTAGTAAACGAATTTCCGGATGTGTTCCCGGAAGAGCTTCCAGGCCTTCCTCCCGATCGGGAGATTAATTTTGCAATTGATGTTTTGCCGGGCACCAAGCCCATATCTATTCCTCCTTATAGAATGGCTCTCGTAGAATTGAAAGAGTTGAAGGAGCAATTGAAGGACTTGCTTGAGAAAGGTTTTATTAGGCCTAGTTCATCCCCGTGGGGAGCACCCGTATTGTTTGTTCGGAAGAAAGATGGCTCCTTGAGAATGTGCATTGATTACCGGCAATTGCATAAGGTGACAATTAAGAACAAGTATCCTCTTCCGAGGATTGATGACTTATTTGATCAATTGCAAGGTGCCAAATGATTTTCAAAGATTGATTTGAGGTCCGGGTATCATCAAGTGAGCGTTAGGGAGAAATATATCCCTAAGACAACCTTTAGAACAAGATATGGTCATTTTGAGTTCCGGGTGATGTCATTTTGTTATATCCCGTATTTTCATACATTGGGACGTTTTAAACTAAACGCGACAAGTTAAAGATAAGACTATTTTAAGGTACGAAGTAGAGACTTTAACTTCCGATTTCGTTTCAAGTCACAATTTACCCACAAATTTCGTTTGGTATAGAAGCATTAATGGAAAATTGGGATTAAATTAATAATGGAAGTGGGATTGGGAACAAAAATCAGCCCATTATTATAAGCCATGTTTGGCCGTGTATTATAGTGGAATGGTCAATGGTTTTTGACCCAAAAGTTTGAGTGGGACACATGTCCAAGTCTTGTAGTGAATATATATAGTCAAATTCTGATTATTCATCAACTCACTACATCATTTGAACATTTGCAAAGTTAAGAAACTTAGAGTTAGAAAGAGAAGCTCTCGGCTAGAGCTAGCGGAGAATGGTGAGGTGATGTTGATCCCAATTTTCAGTTTTCTCCATCAATTCAACCCCTTACCAAGTGCATAAGAACGTGTAGTAGTTGTTGGAAAGAAACAAGGAGGTGTAGCATGTCAATAAGGTTGAAGATTCGGCCAAGGTTGAAGAACAAATTGTAAGGTAAGAATGATCGTTTTTCTTGTGTTGTATGATAATTTGAATGTACAATTCGTGCATGTTGTTGTTGGATTGTTGTTGTGGTTGAAGTTAGGGGTGAGCCGTGAGCTTGGTGAAGTCATGGTTGGTCTCATTTAGCATGTATTGTTGATGGATTGAATGTGTGTCAACATATGTGAATGAACAAAGATTGTAGAAGTTTGTTTATGATGTTGCACGTTGGTATTGGACTGTTTTTCTTGAATTTGAAATGAGCCGTGTGTTGTAGAGTTAAATGGAATCATGCTTAATCTTCTTGTACATGTATTGGAAATGGATTGAATGTGTTGTAGTATGGATAAATGGAAGAAAATCATGAAGATGTTGTAGTTGTGTTGAAGCCGTGTAGGGGGACTGTTTTAGGGGAATTTATGGACTATTTTGTGTCATATTTTGATTGTTGTTGTTATGGACATTATGGTGTATTGTATGCATATTGAATATGTGAATTGAGGTGTTAAATAAACGAATCATGTTGAAGGGGGAAAACAGTCCAAACCGTGGACTGTTTTGATGATAGGAGTAAATTTGTGCGTTCTGAATGTTGTATGTTGTTATGAACGTATAGTGAAAGTGAAGTTTAATGATTCAAGTTGAAATTGAAATGGTTTGTGGGCTGTTGTAAGAATGAAAATGATGCGAAAACAGTTCCAAGTAAAGGTAATGTTGTTAAACGTGTTGTTGTCGTTGTAAGTTAAAGCTGGAAAATTGCTAAATGAGAATGGTAATGTTGTGTGTGTTGTTTGGCCGTGAGATGGGACTGTTTTGAATGATGTACGGACTGTCCAAAGTTCCCTTAAGTCATGTTTAAACAAGTTCGGATTGGTAATTGAAAGTATGACTAGCAATGTTAGCTTGTAGCACTAGTTGGTTTGAATGCGAACGAAACGTCGTTTAAATGTTAGAAAGGGATTATTAACGTTAAAATACATATTGAATTCCCTCATAGACTAATTGTAGCTATTGATATCTTGATATAGGATAAGTGCTATTGGGAAGCAAGTACAAGTTATAATACGACTAAACGCTAAAGGTATGTAAAGCCCATTCCTTCTTTCTTTTGGCATGTCCTAGACGTAAGTAAGAAATGATATGAACGTTGGGGTAAATTCTACTCTCTAGTTCCAAGCATGACTTATGATTCTATTCATTCCGTAATGTTATGGTCACGAGCCTACTATATGATTGACTAATGAATGATGTATAGAAGTTCCTATTTTTAAAGAATTGCATAATTAGAGGCATACTTGACTATCAAAAGTTACACCATGTCAAATTGATACATGTATATGAAATCTGAAACGTTCCTTGCTATAACTTGTAATGAGATTTAAAAGAACTGAATATGATTATTGTCCTGACACTTTAGAGCTAGTTAGTCACTTTTCTATTGAGTCTCAAAAGATGAATTGCATATATGTGGTTGCTTATTATTCTGCTCGTGCTTACCGTTATATCCTTCACTGAGTCCCGGGCCAGGACACGTTTTCGTGCGCATATTTACTATATTACTCACCGAGTCCCTCACTAGAGGGCCGGGACACGCTATATATATATGATGATATGATGATATGATGATATGGAGATGGTGGCCAGGAGGGCATATATTCCTTATTACCGAGTCCCTCACTAAAGGGCCGGGACACGTATATGTTTATGTTATGATGCTATGATTATAATTACCGAGCCCCTCATTAAAGGGCCGGGATACGTTATATATGTTATATACAGAATGATTATGCAGCTTTGATTACAAAACACTATATTGACAATGATATGAGAACGATACAGATGAAATATGTTCAAAGGCAAGTTTTATGAAATTCTGTTTGTTGCATTGAGTCCTGTACACCTTATCTCAGTATGAGTCTATTACTATGTTTCATGCTTTACATGCTCAGTACATATTCCGTACTGACCCCCTTTCTTCGGGCGGCTGCGTTCATGCCCGCAGGTACAGACGCTCGTTTTGGAGATCCGCCAGCTTAGGATATCTATTCAGCTACTTTGGAGTGCTCCTTTGTTCCGGAGCCTAGCTTGCGGTATAACTCCCTTTTGCTGTATGTGTATGTGTTTATTCGGGGTACGGCGGGGCCCTGTCCCGTCACATGATACTGTCATTACTCTTAGAGGTCTGTGGACATTCGTGTGGGTCTGTATATAGTTGTTGTTGCGTTGTATGAATATGACTTATGTTTGGGGCGTACCCACTCGTAATGGCAGCCTTGTCGGCTTGCATATATATATATATATGTTTGGGACATTGCGTGTAGTGGCAGCCTTGTCGGCTTGCATAGATATAAATATGTTGTTGTTGAAAATGGTAACTCCTCAGGAGACAGGTGCTTATGACATACAGAATCGTGACAGCTTTAAAATAACGCCCTGCCTTTTTATACAAATAAGTTCATGATATGCTGGTTATAAAAGATTATAGTAAACAGGGGATATGAGTGTCCAACTCGGGCACTAGTCACGGCCTGCGGGGTTGAGTCGTGACAAAAGTGGTATCAGAGCGGTTCAATCCTCGGAGTGTCTACAAACCATGTCAAGTAGAGTCTTGTTTATCGATGTGTTGTGCACCACATTTATAAACAGGAAGCTACAGGACATTTAGGATTTCATCTTTCCTTTTATTCTAGATCGTGCGATAGAGCTGTATTATCAGGATAATTTCTCCCTAACGGATGGTTATGTTTACAGTGATGCCTCCAAAGAAGGCGACAGCCGCCCAGAAGGGCATGGCCATAGCTGGAGGGACCAGTCAGACCCGGAGGATTACTAGGGCTTATGCCCAACCTACGCCTGAGATTAGACTCCAGTCAGTGAGCTCCACTACCCCACTATTATCAGAGGAGCCTAGGGCAGAAGCAGCTGCAGATCAGGAGACAGATCTACCACCAACTCCTGGGGTTCCAGCACCCGAGCCTCCATCTCCCTAGCCAGGGGCGGAGGATAGGGCCATGAGGGACGCAGTACAGTTATTGACCAGGTTGGTGTCGGGGCAGTGTTACACCCCGCGTTTTCAGAGCAGGAGTATGACATTTACCTCACCGTAGTAAGGGAGTGTCGGAAACGTCCCATAATGTTTTGAAAAGCACAAGCCATGGAAAGTACGTAACAACGAAGAAAGAGGGTGAATTACGATCTCGTAAGTCGTAATCGGGAAAAAGTATTTTGAAACACGAGAACATGATCATTATTAGTTTAATAAGTGATAAATATCATGTATGGAGAGTTTCGGAATATTTCGAGATCGAGCAAATTGAAGAAAATAAGTTCGATGAAAATTTGAGAAATGCTGGAAAGATTTTTAGTCAAATTTGGAGGGGTATATCTCCATGTATATTTGGAGTTTTAAGGCGTTTCAAAAGCCTAAAATGAAGTTCGTCGAGTCTAGTTTGTAATGCAACAAACCGCTCGTCGATAGGGCGTCGGAGTAGAGAATTATAGACGTTACAAACTGAACTGTCGCGCAGAAACAGAGCTGCTACAGCACTGCTACAGTACTGCAGCAGTACTGTAGCTACAGTACGTCGGCCCACCCTCTATAAAAGGGCTAAAAACCCCCATTTTGATCACAAAAAATGCTACAAAGTTCCAGAAAATTCAGCCATTAAAAGGCTCTTAATCTCACATAAAAGTGAAGATTTTGGGCGAAATTTCAAGCTACGAAGTACTAATCGAAGTCCGGGCAACGCATAGTCACAAATATGATTTCATTTTGGAGTTGGAGTGGCTTGGAAACAAGTAAATGTTGAAGATTTGGCTACCTTCATGAAAAACAAGGTATGAATTTGTTGAATCTCTTTCTCTATCAATATGAATTAAGAAATAATGGCAAGAACAAGGTGATAGTTTGTTGTATTGATGTTGTTAATTTGTGGGTTGAGATTTGAAGAGAAATTGGACGAAATATACATATATCTATCTTGTAGGATGTTGGGGATGTTATTATTGATGTTGTTAGTACTAATTTCAACTTCTTTACGGAAATAAAGTTATTAAATAGTTGTATCACAAGTGGGTTGGTTGAGAAATTTGGAAAATAGTGTGTGGGTTGTTTTATGGCATATGTTGGTGTTGGAAATGATATTACGACTATTGGTATTGTTGAAGAATAATGAGCAAGTTATATTTAGTGTTTTAGTTGTTGTGTTGTAGATTGCATATAGCAAGTAAAGACTTGATAAGTGTGGTAAAGTATTGGTAATTGGAAGATTATGTATATTGAAGAATAATGTTCTTGCATGGATAGTATGTAATGATATTGGTATGATGTCGTTGGAATATATACTATAAGGTTGTTATCGTGTTCATTGGAGTCGGAAGGTTTTGAAGAAGGTAATAAATTGAAATCATGCATCTTGGATGAAATATGTGAATTGCTAGTGCGATTGTTGATTATGTTAATAGTTTGGCCGGGTTTGAATTCCCGGATTGTGTTGGTTGAGAATTTGGCTATGTTGAATGTTGAGGATGGTATATTTACAGAGGAAATGCTGCCGAAATTTCGGTAGCCAAGTGTTTCCTTAAGATTTCAACTCTAAGTATACTAATGAGAGTTTTGGTAAAAACGACCAATTTGCAGATTTTGACGAAATTGTGACGTGAATTTGGAATAGCAAAAGGAGCGGAAAGAGGTAAGTAAGGCTTCACCCTTCTTTCTATGGCATGTCTTAGTTGAAATAAGTTGGGTACGAACCTCGGGGACAACTCGGTTCCCCGGAATCCGCACCTAAAGTTTTCCACTTTTTGTTCAATAGAATTGAACTAGAAAGTGTGCAAATGATGGAAAGACCTCTTAAACCCCTAGAACTTGCATAAGTGGGACCCGATTACCCTAGAACCCTCACAAGTAATGACATGACACGTAATATATGTAAATAATATACGTCACCCCATCCGGTCCGACGTGGGCCCGCTACTCTCGGATTTTCCTTACAGTCTTGCTTGACTTACTTGAAGTGAATCCAAAGGGAACCTTTGATCCCGATTTCGTTACCAATGATAAATACTATGACTCCTCTAACGAGGGCACTTCCATGACGATAATGATAACAATGATGTTAGATAAGAGAATATGCCTATGATACGTACTACCGGAACGACTCTATGACTAAGATGATTAAGCTAAGTATCTTATGTAAACATGAAAATGATAAACTAATTTTTGAATCTTATTTATATTTCCTAGCTATGACTTTATTTTCTAAAAGATTTCAAAGTCTATGAACTGTCATCTATGATGCCCCGATTTCATTCTACGTTTACTTTAATATTATTCCCCGTTGGTAGTCTCACCTTAAAATACTCAATCCTTCAAGGTGAGACAAAGCGATCACGAGTATTCTATAATATAACCGGAGGTCACCGACCATTACGTCACTCCGATGACTACATGATTCTTCTTTGGGCTTTCCTGCGTGCCTATGAGACATATGTATATAGGATATGTAAATGCATATAAGACATGTAAATGTATGTAAGATATGTGTGTATATTTTTAAAACATGCACGTGACGAAAGAGCTAGAGCGCTATAGACGTTGATACATGCACATGATACACGTATATGTATATGATAAAAGCACCAGAGCGCTATAGACGCTGATGTACCTACACGACACACGTATAGGTATATGATAAAAGAGCTAGAGCGCTATAGACGCTGATATATGTACATGATATATGCATGTGTAAACGGGGAAAATGGAGGTAAGGGCAGAGCGTTATGAACGCATATCCACCTGATCAGTTGGCATTACATGATATGATATCGTCCCGGACGCGGGATGTGCATATTTATGGTTAAATGGATCGGCTGCCGACGCCTCGGCAATATGATATATTCTATTTTATGTATATATACATATATATGAGTAAGGAAAGCTAAGGAAGCACGGCATCTGCCCAAGGGCACTTATATGTACAGGTTATGTTTCTATCCCAGGACATTTGTTGTAACTCTCTTATGTCATTATACATGATTCATATTTTCCGTATATTACTATTCATGCCTTACATACTCGGTACACTATTCGTACTGACTTCCCTTCTTGTGGACGCTGCGTTTCATGCCGCGCAGGTCAGCAGACAGGTGGACTTGATCCTTGGAAGCCTTACCAGCAGTGTTGACAGCGCTCCAGTTGTTCCGGAGCCCCACTTTCGTGGTACTATTTTGTGTATGTATTTTCGGGCACGACAGTACTCGACCCTTTCTATGTATAAGTGTACTGTGTCTAGAGGCTCGTAGACAAATATGTACAGTCAGTTAAGTACAGTAGGTATATGGTGTTTTGGCATGCTAATGTTGATGTATAAGTGATAACGAAGTTTATTAGTCTATGTTCAGAACGACGCCGCTAATGTTAATGTTAAAAAAAATGGCTCTGTTTACATGGCTTGCTAAGAGGTAAAGGTAAAACGATAGACAAGGGGTGCTCGGTACAAGTATCGGGTACTCGTCACGGCCCCTAGTTGGGTCGTGACAGGCAGGCTCGCAGACACGGGTTAGAAGGTGATTATGCGGACAAACACGATAGTTTGAGGGTCCGTGATTTCTTGACTTGTAACCCCCCAGAGTTTTATGGGTCAAAGGCCGCAGAGGATCCACAGGAGTTTATTCGACAGATGCTGCGTACGTTGCGGGTGACTAAAGCTTCCGAGACTGAGTCGGTTGAATTGGCCTCATATCGGTTGCGTGATGTAGCGGTTAATTGGTATGAATCCTGGGAGTTGTCCAGGGGTGAGGATGCTCCACCAGTAGTATGGGACGAGTTCGTGGAGGCCTTTATGGGTCATTTTCTGCCTCCGGAGATGAGGCGGGTCAGAGTTGACAGATTCCTACACATGAGACAGGATGGCAGAAGTGTTCAAGAGTATAGTCTCGAATTTGATTCGCTGGCTAGGTATGCGCCCACTATTGTAGCTGACATGGCTGATAGGGTGCATCGTTACGTGATGGGGCTGGATCTTTATTTGATTGATAGTTGTATGGCAATGGCTTCTTAGCCCAGTATGGACATCGCTCGAGTGCAGGCATATGCACAGGGAGTTGAGGACCGACGTAGAGGGCGTCGAACTGATAGAGAGTATGACAGGGGTCAGCATAAGAGAGTTAGATCAGCTGGGTATTCTGGTGAGTTTCGGGGCGGGCAGCCCCAGCAGCAGCATAATAACTATCCTTCTCAGCCGGCACGGAGTGAACCTCCACGATTCACTGGTAGGAGGTTTGATAGCACAGGGTATTCAGAAGCTGGTCAAAGCTCCATGACTTCAGGTTTCCAGATGCACAGGGATTCAAGCCAGACGAGGCCATCTATACCACAGTGCCCTCGATGTGGCAGGCGCCATCCGGGGGAATGCCGCCGCATTACTGGTGCTTGTTTCTCTTGCGGCCGTCAAGGCCATACTATGAGGGAGTGTCGATTTGGGGGTGGTGTAGGTGGCGCAGCTCAGCCTACTGGATCGGTTGCTGGTTCATCCTCTTCGGTAGCTATGCGCCCTATGGGGCAAGGTATTCCGACACCAGCAGGTCGTGGCAGAGGCCGGGACGGAATTTCCAGTTCTAGTGGTCCTTCAAACCGCATATATGCCTTAGCTAGCAGACAAGATCAGGAGGCATCGCCGAATGTTGTTACAGGTATATCATCGATTTCCTCCCAAGATGTATATGCATTGATAGACCCAGGCTCCACACTGTCATATATTTCTCCCTTTGTTGTTAGTAAAAATAGGGATAAATTATGACGATAGTAAAATAGTAGTAGTATGATTAAGATGAGAGTACAGAGGAAAATGAATTGTGACGGATGCAAATGTATTGGTAAGACAGGCTGTGAGGTTGTGAAGGATAAGATTGACTAGGAAGGGTGAAAATTTAAGTATGCTTATACAACACTAATGTAACATTCGAGGACGAATGTTCTAAAGGGGGGAAGGATGTTATATCCCATATTTTCATACATTGGGACGTTTTAAACTAAACGCGACAAGTTAAAGATAAGACTATTTTAAGGTACGAAGTAGAGACTTTAACTTCCGATTTCATTTCAAGTCACAATTTACCTACAAATTTCATTTGGTATAGAAGCATTAATGGAAAATTGGGATTAAATTAACAATGGTTAGATTATTAAGTGGGATTGGGAACAAAAATCAGCCCATTATTATAAGCCATGTTTGGCCGTGTATTATAGTGGAATGGTCAATGGTTTTTGACCCAAAAATTTGAGTGGGACACATGTCCAAGTCTTGTAGTGAATATATATCGTAAAATTCTGATTATTCATCAACTCACTACATCATTTCAACATTTTCAAAGTTAAGAAACTTAGAGTTATAAAGAGAAGCTCTCGGCTAGAGCTAGCCGAGAATGGTGAGGTGATGTTGATCCCAATTTTCAGTTTTCTCCATCAATTCAACTCCTTACCAAGTGCATAAGAACGTGTAGTAGTTGTTGGAAAGAAACAAGGAGGTGTAGCATGTCAATAAGGTTGAAGATTCGGCCATGGTTGAAGAACAAATTGTAAGGTAAGAATGATCATTTTTCTTGTGTTGTATGATAATTTGAATGTACAATTCGTACATGTTGTTGTTGGATTGTTGTTGTGGTTGAAGTTGGGGGTGAGCCGTGAGCTTGGTGAAGTCATGGTTGGTCTCATTTTGCATGTATTGTTGATGGATTGAATGTGTGTCAACATATGTGAATGAACAAAGATTGTAGAAGTTTGTTTATGATGTTGCACGTTGGTATTGGACTGTTTTTCTTGAATTTGAAATGAGCCGTGTGTTGTAGAGTTAAATGTAATCATGCTTAATCTTCTTGTACATGTATTGGAAATGGATTGAATGTGTTATAGTATGGATAAATGGATGAAAATCATGAAGATGTTGTAGTTGTGTTGAAGCCGTGTAGGGGGACAGTTTTAGGGGATTTTATGGACTGTTTTGTGTCATATTTTGATTGTTGTTGTTATGGACATTATGGTGTATTGTATGCATATTTAATATGTGAATTGAGGTGTTAAAGAAACGAATCATGTTGAAGGGGGAAAACAGTCCAAACCGTGGACTGTTTTGATGATAGGAGTAAATTTTTGCGTTCTGAATGCTGAATGTTGTTATGAACGTATAGTGAAAGTGAAGTTTAATGATTCAAGTTGAAATTGAAATGGTTTGTGGGCTGTTGTAAGAATTAAAATGATGCGAAAACATTTCCAAGAATCGTAAAGGTAATGTTGTTAAACGTGTTGTTGTCGTTGTAAGTTAAAGCTGGAAAATTGCTAAATGAGAATGGTAATGTTGTGTGTGTTGTTTGGCCATGAGATGGGACTGTTTTGAATGATGTACGGACTGTCCAAAGTTCCCTTAAGTCATGTTTAAACAAGTTCGGATTGGTACTTGAAAGTATGACTAGCAATGTTAGCTTGTAGCACTAGTTGGTTTGAATGCGAACGAAACGTCGTTTAAATGTTAGAAAGGGATTATTAACGTTAAAATACGTATTGAATTCCCTCGTAGACTAATTGTAGCTATTGATATCTTGATATAGGATAAGTGCTATTGGGCAGCAAGTACAAGTTATAATACGACTAAACGCTAAAGGTATGTAAAGCCCATTCCTTCTTTCTTTTGGCATGTCCTAGACGTAAGTAAGAAATGATATGAACGTTGGGGTAAATTCTACTCTCTAGTTCCAAGCATGACTTATGATTCTATTCATTCCGTAATGTTATGGTCACGAGCCTACTATATGATTGACTAATGAATGATGTATAGAAGTTCCTATTTTCAAAGAATTGCATAATTAGAGGCATACTTGACTATCAAAAGTTACACCATGTCAAATTGATACATGTACATGAAATCTGAAACGTTCGTTGCTATAACTTGTAATGAGATTTAAAAAGAACTGAATATGATTATTGTCCTGACACTTTAGAGCTGGTTAGTCACTTATCTATTGAGTCTGAAAAGATGAATTGCATATATGTGGTTGCTTATTATTCTGCTCGTGCTTACCGCTATATCCTTCACTGAGTCCCGGGCCAGGATACGATTTCGTGCGCATATTTACTATATTACTCACCAAGTCCCTCACTAGAGGGCCGGGACACGCTATATATATATGATGATATGATGATATGATGATATGATGATATGGAGATGGTGGCCAGGAAGACATATATTCCTTATTACCGAGTCCCTCACTAAAGGGCCGGGACACGTATATGTTTATGTTTTTATGCTATGATTATAATTACCGAGCCCCTCATTAAAGGGACGGGACACGTTATATATGTTATATACAGAATGATTATGCAGCTTTGATTATAAAACACTATATTGACATTGATATGAGAACGATACAGATGAAATATGTTCAAAGGCAAGTTTTATGAAATTCTGTTTGTTGCATTGAGTCCTATACACCTTGTCTCAGTATGAGTCTATTACTATGTTTCATGCTTTACATGCTCAGTATATATTTCGTACTGACCCCCTTTCTTCTGGGGGCTGCGTTCATGCCCGCAGGTACAAACGCTCGTTTTGGAGATCTGCCAGCTTAGGATATCTATTCAGCTACTTTGGAGTGCTCCTTTGTTCCGGAGCCTAGCTTGCGGTATAACTCCCTTTTGCTGTATGTGTATGTGTTTATTCGGGGTACGGCGGGGCCCTGTCCCGTCACATGATACTGTCATTACTCTTAGAGGTCTGTGGACATTCGTGTGGGTCTGTATATAGTTGTTGTTGCGTTGTATGAATATGACTTATGTTTTGGGCGTACCCACTTGTAATGGCAGCCTTGTCGGCTTGCATATATATATATATATATATATATATATGTTTGGGACGTTGCGTGTAGTGGCAGCCTTGTCGGCTTGCGTAGATATAAATATGTTGTTGTTGAAAATGGTAACTCCTCAGGAGACAGGTGCTTATGACATACAGAATCGTGACAGCTTTAAAATAACGCCCTGCCTTTTTATACAAATAAGTTCATGATATGCTGGTTATAAAAGATTATAGTTAACAGGGGATATGAGTGTCCAACTCGGGCACTAGTCACGGCCTGCGGGGTTGGGTCGTGACACATTTAGGCTAACTAATGCGCCGGCGGCATTTATGGATCTGATGAACAACGTGTTCAGGCCTTTTCTGGATTTATTTGTGATCGTATTTGTCGACGACATCTTGGTATATTCTAGATCCGAGGCAGAACATGCGAATCATTTGCGTACTATCATCGGAGTCCTTCGAACTCGAGAGTTGTTCGCAAAGTTTTCCAAATGTGAGTTTTGGTTGAACTCAGTGGCATTTCTGGGGTATATTGTGGCAGCCGATGGTATTCGAGTAGATAGTCAAAAGATTGAGGCCGTGAAGACTTGGCCGAGGCCCACAATTCCTATGGAGGTTCGTAGCTGTCTGGGCTTAGCAGGTTATTACAGGAGATTTGTTGAAGGTTTTTCTTCTATCTCGGCACCACTCACAAAGTTGACCAAGAAATCGGCAAAGTTTCAATGGACAGATGCTTGTGAACGTAGCTTCCAAGAGTTGAAAAGTAGGTTGACTTCCGCCCCAGTCTTGACATTTCCAGAGGGATTGGAAGGATATGTTGTTTATTGCGATGCTTCAGGTGTTGGGCTAGGCTGTGTATTGATGCAACATGGTAAAGTGATTGTGTATGCTTCAAGGCAATGACGGAAACATAAGCGGAATTATCCAACCCATGATTTAGAATTGGCCGCAGTGGTTCATGCGTTAAAGATATGGAGACATTATTTATATGGTGTCCATGTGGATATTTATACAGACCATAAGAGTCTTCAGTATATCTTCAAGCAGAAAGAGCTGAATTTATGGCAACGACGGTGGTTGAAATTGCTAAAAGATTACGATGTTGATATCTTGTATCACCCCGGGAAGGCAAATATTGTGGCTGATGCTCTTAGCCGTAGATCGATGGGAAGTCTATGTGATGTACGACCAGAGAAGAGAGAAATGACCCGTGAGCTCCAGCAGTTAGCTAGCCTAGGAGTCCGAGTAGTGGACTCAGGCAGCAGAGGAGCTACTATTCAGAATTCTGCAGTCTCATCGCTAGTAGCAGGAGTGAAGGAGCGACAATATGAGGATCCCACGCTAATGTAGTTCAGAGATACACTCCCTCAGAAGAAGGAGTCATCATTTGATATTTCCAGAGACGGAGTTCTCCGATGCCGAGGCAGATTATGTGTTCCTGATGTGGCAGGTTTACGCCACCAGATATTGAGGGAAGCTCATTGTTCCCGTTATTCTGTTCACCCCGAAGCAACGAAAATGTATCATGACCTTAAGTCTATATAATGGTGGAATGGGATGAAGAAAGATATAGCGGAATTCGTAGCTCAATGTCCCAATTGTCAACAAGTGAAAATCGAGCACCAAAAGCCGGGTGGATTGTTGCAAGCCATAGAAATCCCAACTTGGAAGTGGGAAGTGATTAACATGGACTTCATTACAGGCTTACCCCTTACTCGACATAAGTATGACTCTATATGGGTGATTGTGGATAGACTCACAAAGTCAGATCATTTCTTACCGGTCAGAATGACCTATGTGGCAGAAGATTAGGCAAGGCTTTATGTTAAAGAGATAGTGCGACTTCATGGTGTTCCATCATCTATTATCTCAGACAGAGGAACTCAGTTTACAACCAATTTTTGGAAGTCTTTCCAAGATGGTCTAGGAACCCAAGTGAGCCTTAGTACGACATTTCACCCGTAGACTGATGAACAAGCCGGGCATACCATTCAGACTCTTGAAGATATGTTGCGGGCATGTATGATATATTTTGGAGGAAATTGGGATGACCATTTGCCACTCATTGAATTTTCTTACAATAACAGTTATCATTCTAGCATCCAAATGGCACCGTATGAAGGTTTATATGGGCGAAAGTGTAGATCCTCAATTGGGTGGTTCGAAACATGAGAGGCCAGACTGATAGGGCCAGACTTGGTCCAGCAAGCCATAGAGAAAGTCAAGCTCATACAAGATCGGTTGTTAGCAGCTCAAAGTCATCAAAAGTCCTATGCAGATAATCGCCGAAGATACTTAGAGTTCCAAGTGAAAGATTGGGTATTCTTGAAAGTGTCACCGATGAAAGGTGTAATGAGATTTGGCAAAAAGGGGAAGCTTAGTCCCCGGTACATTGGACCTTATGAGATTGTGCGCAAAGTGGCCTACGAATTAGATCTACCTCCGGATCTGGAGTCAGTTCACCCAGTTTTCCATGTCTCGATGCTTCAAAAATGTGTTGGAGATCCTACTAGGATCATGCCAATAAGCGATGTGCAAGTGACAGAAAAGTTGACTTATGAAGAAGTGCCCATTGGCATACTAGATAGGCAAGTACAGAGGCTTAGAAACAAAGAAGTGGCCTCAGTTAGGTTTTATGGAGAAGCAGTAAATGAGAAGAAATGACATGGGAGGCGGAAGAAAGTATGTGATCCAGATACCCTCATTTATTTCAGCCCCCGGGAGAGATTCAAGATGAAACATTAGCGGTATGAGGTATGTATGATTTCCTTTTCATGCTTTTGGTCGTGTGTGGCCATAGATATGTTGATATTGTGACGTAGCCCTGTGAGGCGATGATATTTCGGGTTGTTGTGACAAGATGGTAGTGCCATATTATAGGGGAGACTCTGGAGAAATGTTTATAGAATCCCCGAAGACTTTAACATTCGAGGTGTTAAATAAACGAATCATGTTGAAGGGGGAAAACAGTCCAAACCGTGGACTGTTTTGATGATAGGAGTAAATTTGTGCGTTCTGAATGTTGTATGTTGTTATGAACGTTTAGTGGAAGTGAAGTTTAATGATTCAAGTTGAAATTGAAATGGTTTATGGGCTGTTGTAAGAATGAAAATGATTCTAAAACAGTTCCAAGAATCGTAAAGGTAATGTTGTTAAATGTGTTGTTGTCGTTGTAAGTTAAAACTGGAAAATTACTAAGTGAAAATAGTATTGTGGTATGTGCTGTTTGGCCGTGAGTTTAGGACTGATTTGAATGACGTACAAGCTGTCCAAAGTCCCTTAAGTCATGTTTAAACAAGTTCGGATTGATACATGAAAGAATGACTAGCAATATTAGCTTGTAGCACTAGTTGGTTTGAATGCGAACGAAACGTCGTTTAAATGTTAGAAAGGGATTGTGAGCGTCAAAATACGTATTGAATTCTCTCGTAGACTAATTGTAGCTCTTGATATCTTGATATAGGATAAGTGTTTTTGGGCAGCAAGTACAAGTTATAATATGACTAAACACTAAAGGTATGTAAAGCCTATTCCTTCTTTCTTTTGGCATGTCCTAGACGTAAGTATGAAATGATATGAACCTTGGGGTAAATTCTATTCTCTAGTTCCATGCATGACTTATGATTCTATATTTCCTTAATGCTATTGTCACGAGCCTACTACATGATTGACTAATGAATGATGTATAGAAGTTCCTACTCTTAAAAGAATGGCATGAACAGAAGCATACTTGACTTTCAAAAACTACATCATGGAAATTGATACATGTACATGAAAGCTGAAACGTTCCTTGCTATGGCTTATAATAAGAGTTGAAAAGAATTGAATATGATTATTATCCCAATACTTTAGTGTTGGTTAGTTGCTTATCTATTGAGTCTCAAAAGATGAATTGCATATATGTGGTTGCTTATTATTCAGCTCGTGCTTACCACTATATCCTTCACTGAGTCCCGGGCCAGGACACGTTTTCATGCGCAGGTTTACTATATTATTCACCGAGTCCCTCATTACAGGGCCGGGACACGTTATATATATATATATGAAATGATGACATGATGATATGATGATATGGAGATGGTGGCCAGGAGGGCATATATTCCTTATTACCGAGTCCCTTACTAAAGGGCCGGGACACGTATATGTTTATGTTATGATGCTATGATTATAATTACCGAGCCCCTCATTAAAGGGTCGGGACACGTTATACAAGTTATATACGGAATGATTATGCAGCATTGATTACAAAACACTATGTTGATATTGATATGAGAACGATACAGATGAAATATGTTCACAGGCAAGTTTTTATGAAATTCTGTTGGTTGCATTGAGTCCTATACATCTTATCTCAGTATGAGTCTATCACTATGTTTCATGCTTTACATGCTCAGTACATATTCCGTACTGACCCCCCTTTCTTCGGGGTCTGCGTTCATGCCCGCAGGTACAGACGCTCGTTTTGGAGATCCGCCAGCTTAGGATATCTATTCAGCTACTTTGGAGTGCTCCTTTGTTCCGGAGCCTAGCCTACAAATGATTATAGTTAACAGATAATATGAGTGTCCAACTCGGGCACTAGTCACGGCCTACGGGATTGGGTCGTGACAAAGAAGTGGTATCAGAGCGGTCCTTCCTCGGAGTGTCTACAGACCGTGTCTAGTAGAGTCTTGTTTATCGATGTGTTGTGCACCATATTTATAAACAGGAAACTACAGGATATTTAGGATGTCATCTTTCCTTTTTATTCTAGATCGTGCGATAGAGCTGTACTATCAGGATAATCTTTCCCTAACAGATTGTTATGTTTATAGCAATGCCTCCAAAGAAGGCGACAGCCGCCCAAAAGGGCAAGGCGGTAGTTGGAGAGACCAGTGGGACCCGGAGGGTTACTAGAGCTTATTCCCAATATGTGCTTGAGATTAGGCTTCAGTCAGCGAGCTCCACTACACCATCATTATCAGAAGAGCCTAGGGCAGCAGCAGCAGCAGATCAGGAGACACATTTACCACCAGCTCCTGAGGTTCCAGCACCTGAGCCTCCAGCTCCCCAGCCAGGGGCGGAGGATAGGGCCATAAGGGACGCAGTACAGTTATTGACCAGGTTGGTGTCGGGGCAGGCTTGCAGACACAGGTTAGGAGGTGATTATGCGGACAGACACGATAGTTTGAGGGTCCGTGATTTCTTGACCTGTAACCCCCCCGAGTTTTATGGGTCAAAGCCCACAGAGTACAAGATTTTATTCGATAGATGTTGTGTACGTTGCGGGTGACTAAAGCTTCTGCGACTGAGTCGGTTGAATTGGCCTCATATCGGTTGCGTGATATAGCGGTTAATTGGTATGAGTCCTGGGAGTTGTCCAGGGGTGAGGATGCTCCACCAGCAGTATGGGACGAGTTCGTGGAGGCCTTTCTGGGTCATTTTCTGCCTCCGGAGATGAGGCGGGCTAGAGTTGATAGATTCCTACACCTGAGACAGGATGGCAGAAGTGTTCGAGAGTATAGTCTCGAATTTGATTCGCTGGCTAGGTATGCGCCTACTATTGTAGCTGACATGGCTGATAGGGTGCATCGTTACGTGATGGGGCTGGATCTTTATTTGATTGATAGCTGTATGGCAATGGCTTCTCAGCCCGTTATGGACATCGCTCGAGTGCAGGCATATGCACAGAGAGTTAAGGACCGACGTAGAGGGCGTCAAACTGATAGAGAGTATGACAGGGGTCAGCATAAGAGAGATAAATCAGCTGGGTATTCTGGTGAGTTTTGGGGCGGGCAGCCCCAGCAGCAGCATAATAGCTATCCTTCTCAGCCGGCATGGAGAGAACCTCCACGATTCACTGGTAGGAGGTTTGATAGCACAGGGTATTCAGAAGCTAGTCAAATCTCCATGACTTTAGGTTTCCAGATGCACAGGGATTCGGGCCAGACGAGGCTATCTATACCACAGTGCCCTCGATGTGGCAGGCACCATCCGGGGGAATGCCGCCGCATTACTGGTGCTTGTTTCTCTTGCGGCCGTCAAGGCCATACTATGAGGGAGTGTCGATTTGGGGGTGGTGCAGGTGGCGCAGCTCAACCTACTGGATCGGTTGCTGGTTCATCCTCTTCCGTAGCTATGCGGCCTATGGGGCAAGGTATTTCGACACCAGCAGGCCGTGGCAGAGGCCGGGACGGAATTTCCAGTTCTAGCGGTCCTTCAAACCGCATATATGCCTTAGCTAGCAGACAAGATCAGGAGGCGTCGCCGAATGTTGTTACAGGTATATTATCGATTTCCTCCCAAGATGTATATGCATTGATAGACCCAGGCTCCACACTGTCACATATTTATCCCTTTGTTGTTAGTAAAAATAGGGATAAATTATGACGAGTTTATAGTAAAAGAAGTAGTAGTACGATTAAGATGAGAGTACAGAGGAAAATGAATTGTGACGGATGCAAATGTATTGGTAAGACAGGCTGTGAGGTTGTGAAGGATAAGATTGACTAGGAAGGGTGAAAAGTTAAGTATGCTTATACAACACTAATGTAACATTCGAGGATGAATATTCTAAAGGGGGGAAGGATGTTATATCCCATATTTTCATACATTGGGATATTTTAAACTAAACGTGACAAGTTAAAGACAAGACTATTTTAAGGTATGAAGTAGAGACTTTGACTTCCGATTTTGTTTCAAGTCACAAAATGCCTATAAATTTCGTTTGGTATAGAAGCATTAATGGAGAAATGGGATTAAATTAATCATGGTTATATTATTAAGTGGGATTGGGAAAACAAAAAAATCATCCCATTATTATAAGCCATGTTTGGCCGTGTATTATAGTGGAATGGTCAATGGTTTTTGACCCAAAAATTTGAGTGGGACACTTGTCCAAGTCTTGTAGTGAATATATATATATAGTAAAATTCTGATTATTCATCAACTTACTACATCATTTCAACATTTGCAAAGTTAAGAAACTTAGAGTTAGAAAGAGAAGCTCTCGGCTAGAGCTAGCCGAGAATGGTGAGGTGATGTTGATCCCAAATTTCAGTTTTCTCCATCAATTCAACTCCTTACCAAGTGCATAAGAACGTGTAGTAGTTGTTAGAAAGAAACAAGGAGGTGTAGCATGTCAATAAGGTAGAAGATTCTGCCAAGGTTGAAGAACAAATTGTAAGGTAAGAATGATCATTTTTCTTGTGTTTTATGATAATTTGAATGTACAATTCGTGCATGTTGTTTTTGGATTGTTGTTGTGGTTGAAGTTGGGGGTGAGCCGTGAGATTAGTGAAGTCATGGTTGGTCTCATTTTGCATGTATTGTTGGTGGATTGAATGTGTGTCAACATATGTAAATGAACAAAGATTGTAGAAGTTTGTTTATAATGTTGCATGTTGGTATTGGACTGTTTTTCT
Organism: Lycium barbarum; assembly: GCF_019175385.1. Taxonomy (NCBI): domain Eukaryota; kingdom Viridiplantae; phylum Streptophyta; class Magnoliopsida; order Solanales; family Solanaceae; genus Lycium; species Lycium barbarum. The sequence continues at coordinate 56,113,790 of NC_083343.1, read as the reverse complement.
TGAATTTGAAATGAGCCGTGTGTTGTAGATTTAAATGGAATCATGCTTAATCTTCTTGTACATGTATTGGAAATGGATTGAATGTGTTGAAGTATGGATAAATGGATGAAAATCATGAAGATGTTATAGTTGTGTTGAAGCCGTGTAGGGGGACTGTTTTAGGGGAATTTATGGACTGTTTTGTGTCATATTTTGATTGTTGTTGTTATGGACATTATGGTTTATTGTATGCATGTTGAATATGTGAATGGAGGTGTTAAAGAAACGAATCATGTTGAAGTATACAAGCAGTCCAAAACCGTGGACTGTTTTGAGGTTAGAAGTGAATTAGTGTATGTTGAATGTTGATTATTGTTGTGAACGTTTAGTGGAAGTGAAGTTTAATGATTCAAGTTGAAATTGAAATGGTTTGTGGGCTGTTGTAAGAATGAAAATGATTCTAAAACAGTTCCAAGAATCGTAAAGGTAATGTTGTTAAATGTGTTATTGTCGTTGTAAGTTAAAACTGGAAAATTACTAAGTGAAAATAGTATTGTGGTATATGCTATTTGGCCGTGAGTTTGGGACTGATTTGAATGACGTACAAGCTGTCCAAAGTCCCTTAAGTCATGTTTAAACATGTTCGGATTGATACATGAAAGAATGACTAGCAATATTAGCTTGTAGCACTAGTTGGTTTGAATGCGAACGAAACGTCGTTTAAATGTTAGAAAGGGATTGTGAGCGTCAAAATACGTATTGAATTCTCTCGTAGACTAATTGTAGCTCTTGATATCTTGATGTAGGATAAGTGTTTTTGGGCAGCATGTACAAGTTATAATACGACTAAACGCTAAAGGTATGTAAAGCTTATTCCTTCTTTCTTTTGGCATGTCCTAGACGTAAGTATGAAATGATATGAACCTTGGGGTAAATTCTATTCTCTAGTTCCATGCATGACTTATGATTCTATATTTCCTTAATGCTATTGTCACGAGCCTACTACATGATTGACTAATGAATGATGTATAAAAGTTCCTACTCTTAAAAGAATGGCATGAACAGAAGCATACTTGACTTTGAAAAACTACATCATGGAAATTGATACATGTACATGAAAGCTGAAACGTTCCTTGCTATGGCTTATAATAAGAGTTGAAAAGAATTGAATATGATTATTATCCCAATACTTTAGAGCTGGTTAGTTGCTTATCTATTGTGTCTCAAAAGATGAATTGCATATATGTGGTTGCTTATTATTCTGCTCGTGCTTACCGCTATATCCTTCACTGAGTCCCGGGCCAGGACACGTTTTCGTGCGCATGTTTACTATATTATTCACCGAGTCCCTCATTAAAGGGCCAGGACACGTTATATATATATGAAATGATGACATGATGATATGATGATATGATGATATGGAGATGGTGGCCAGGAGGGCATATATTCCTTATTACCGAGTCTCTTACTAAATGGCCGGGACACGTATATGTTTATGTTATGATGCTATGATTATAATTACCGAGCCCCTCATTAAAGGGTCGGGACACGTTATACATGTTATATACGGAATGATTATGCAGCATTGATTACAAAACACTATGTTGATATTGATATGAGAACGATACAGATGAAATATGTTCACAGGCAAGTTTTTATGTAATTCTGTTGGTTGCATTGAGTCCTATACATCTTATCTCAGTATGAGTCTGTCACTATGTTTCATGCTTTACATGCTCAGTACATATTCCGTACTGACCCCCCTTTCTTCGGGGGGCTGCGTTCATGCCCGCAGGTACAGACGCTCGTTTTGGAGATCCGCCAGCTTAGGATATCTATTCAGCTACTTTGGAGTGCTCCTTTGTTCCGGAGCCTAGCTTGTGGTATAACTCCCTTTTGCTGTATGTGTATGTGTTTATTCGGGGTACGGCGGGGCCCTGTCCCGTCACATGATACTGTCATTTCTCTTAGAGGTCTGTGGACATCTGTGTGGGTCTGTATATAGTTGTGGTTGCGTTGTATGAATATGACTTATGTTTTGGGGCGTACCCATTCGTAATGGCAGCCTTGTCGGCTTGCGTAGATATATATATATATATATATATATATATATGTTGTTGGTGAAAACTTTAACTCCTTAGGAGACAGGTGCCTACGACATACAGAATTGTGGCAGCTTTAAATAACATTCTGCCGTTTTCATACAAATACGTTCATGATATGCTGAATACAAATGATTATAGTTAACAGATAATATGAGTGTCCAACTCGGGCACTAGTCACGGCCTACGGGGTTTGGTCGTGACATTAACACTGGACAACCTCTATAGATACGCCTAGCTATAACTGATTCCCCAACCGGTGTGGATACTTCGAAAGGTTCTTGCAACTGTTCGGGTTCTATCCCAAATTTCTTAGCAATATACGGGGTTACATAAGATAGAGTGGATCCTGGGTCCATAAGAGCGAATACATCAAAGGTGAAGACTGTTAGCATACCTGTGACAACATCTCCACGAGCCTCTGTATCCTGGCGACCTGACAGTGCATACAGACGATTCTGACCACCGCCCGTATTACCGGGCTTTGCTGCTCCGCGCCCCTGCTGGGCTTGGAAATTTCGGGGAGTTGCTGAATTTGTGGACTGAGCTACATTATTGTTACCTCCGGTATTCCGTCTTGCGGACGGACAATCCCGCAGAAAATGACCCGGCTGACCACACCCAAAACAACCATCCATGCCTACACGGCATACTCCTGAATGTTTCTTACCACAAGTGTTGCAAGTAGGGTGTTGAAAACCACGGTTGGTCAGGCGGGTGATGGCAACCGTCAGTTTTTTAAGAATAGGTCATCAAGACGGTTGAGGGAGTAGGTCTTGATGACCTATTCTTAAAAAACTGACGGTTGCCATCACCTTGAGATCCCCCATGACTGAAATTACCAGCAGACTTATCCCTCTTACTAAACTCTCTATCTTTTTGCTTCTGTCGGGCTTCTTCTTCCTTCATTTTTGTCTCGTTACCTTGCACGAATGCCAGTATCTTAGAAATAGTCATCTTGTCGTTCTGAGCAGCTGTGTTGGCATCCCTGTGCAACTCGGGTTTAAGCCCAAGTACAAATCTCCTAACCACGGCTCTCATATCAGGAACCATGTGAGGAGCGTGTCTGGACAATGACACGAACTTGAGGTAATAGTCCTGAACAGTCATGTCCTTTTGCCTTAGATTCTCAAACTCTATAGCCTTGGCTTCGCTAACCTCAATTGGCATGAAGTGTTCAATAAAAGCGTCTGCAAATTCGTCCCAAGTAGCAGAAGGTGCATCCTCCCCTCGGGACTGTTCCCATGTCTCATACCAAATATGGGCCACATCTTGCAGCTGGAAAGCCCCGAATTCTACTGCCTCTGTATCAGTAGCATGCATCACACGAAATATTTTCTGGAGTCCATCAATGAAATTCTGGGGGTCTTCCTCCTTCTTTAACCCTGTGAACACTGGCGGCTTCATCCGCATAAACTCCTGAGTCCTAGAACTGTTTTACCCACTACTAGCGCCTGAGCTAGGGGCCGTTTCCTGTCGCTGGGCCTGATTTTCCAAAATTTGAGTGAGTAGCTGAATAGCACCTCTAACATCTGCATCAGAAGTATTGGGAGGCATAGCAGCGGCATTAGCTGTGGCGGCTGCCTGGGCCTGAGTGCCCCCTTCTGTTGCTGCGTCAGCGGTAGCCCTCTGGCTAGTAGCCGTATTTTTCTTGTTGTACTTCCTTTTTGGAGCCATTTCTGAAATACGTAATTCGCACGAGTTAGAAGAATTTCTAAAAGCATTACTCTATCTGCACGAACTAGAGTATGAAAGAAGTGAAACAAATCCTGAATGTCTTGGTGGTCAACTGTTTATATGTGTGGGGCCCTCACACATATAAAAGAGACCCCACTGGACACGGCTTCATAGAATCCCTAAGACACTTAAACTTGGGGCTTTGATACCAAGCTTTGTCACGCCCCGAACCTGGGCCTGGACATAACACGGCACCCGGTGCCTGACTGCATGTGACCGAGCGAACCAACTGGCTGACTGAATCAACATGTGATATCAAAACATAACTGAATGTGGAAACAACTAAACACATGATGATATACTAAAGGTCTGACTGAAATCATAATGCGGAAATACTTAGACAATCTGAAATTATATCTGACAGTAGCCAACATGGCTAAACCAAAACGATTGAACAACTCCCAACAAGGCTAACATAATAAATATCTGACTGTTTGAACTGTGTCTATGAAGCCTCTAAGAGTACTGAATGATAGAGCTATCTATAAACTGAAATAACTGGATAGCTGACAACGCCCCGAAGAAATGTGGGGCTCACCAGTAGCTGATACGTGCACTCCTAATTAGCTGAGTCGTCAACCTGTGTATCGTTACCTGCATCGCGAGATGCAGGCCCCCAAGCAATAAAAAGGGACATCAGTACATTTGAATTGTACTGGTATGTAAAGCAACTGAAGCAATAAAATACTGGAACTGAAACTGAAACTGAACTAAACAGGAAACTAAGAAGCTGAAGTACTCCCTGTTCTGGATGAAAAATCACCTGTAAAACTGTAAATATAACTGTGGCCTGGGGCCCAAATAATGTGCACAAAAACTGTGGCCTCTGGCCCAAGCAATACGTATGCATAAACTGTGGCCTAGGGCCAAAAAATACAGATACAGGTGTTCAACATTAACAATTTACAAGACTGAGGCTGGCTATAGCTGATAGCATGATAATTGTTTCTGATTATAGGGCTTATGCAAATAACTGGTTATACACTGACTGAGACTCATGTGATAACAATGCATAAGTCTATAAAGATTACGTGCTGAGTTCATGATGTTCAAAGTGACAACCATGAACGAATTCTGTAACTGCAACCCTAGAACATAACAGTTCTATATCATATCATGAAACTGGGGCTAAACTATATTCTGAGTCAAATTGCGGACAAGTATGAAGAATGAGGTGTAGAGAGAATCATGAATATTCCCTAGCGTAGATAGTTAGCCTCACATACCTTAATTCCAGCCTTTGAGCGTAACACAATGTTCGTCAACCCTTTCAACTTTGATCTATATCAATACAAGTCAAAGGGATTCTATATTAGCAATAATATTCATGCTTTGGTCATCTAAGCATTTTATCAAACACTTAGTGGGCATGAAGCTCCACAGTCTCCATTAATGGTGATTTCTTCACCCAATTCCCATTCTATTACTCCTAGGTGATTCTACAATCTTAATTAGATGTAATTAACATCATTCTTCATCACCCATATGAATACAACAATCCCAAGTCAACAATCCAAAAACCCTAGCATAGTTCATATAATTCTCTTTATCAAACCCATTTACTATTCTCCCAAGAACTTATCAACACTTAATTATCATGAAACATCATAAAACTTACCTTAGTTATTGTAGGAATAAGCCTTGATTTGAAATGCTTCACTTGAACAAAACCCTAGTTCCACCTTCCATGGAATTTCTTGACTTGAATGGATTTGATGTGTTTCTCACACTTAGTTTTGTGGATTGATGAAGTGGATCTTTAGTTTCACTTGGATTCTTGCATATGAAGTGTTTGGATGGCTCTAGAGAACCCTTGAGTCGTGGAGGAGAAATGGGAATGACAAAAAATGAGCTTGGGTCTCTTATTAACATCTTAAAATCTGACCCGTCGGGCAATTATACGCCCATTTTTTACGGACCGTCAAAATGGTCCGTAAAACTACCCAGCAAAAATTGGATTTCTGTGACCATTTTACGCTGGCCTGCGTCAATTTGACGGACCGTATAATTGTTTTACGGACCGTCAAAATGAATCGTAAAACTTCCCAGAAAAATATGGTTTTCTGTGACCATTTGACGGACCGTATAATTGTTTTACGGACCGTCAAAATGTTCTACGGACCGTCAAATGGTCCGTCGAAATTTTTCTGCTCGGACAGTCTGTCGTATAATGGGCATAACTCTTTGTACAGATGTCCGTTTGAGGCCCATAATATACCGTTGGAAAGATATTTCAAAGGGATACAACTTTCATCAAGGAAGTTTTCCCAAATTACAGATTAATAGAGGGTTTATGGTCGTTGGAAGTAAGACCTTCCATAAACTCACTTGCAAACATGCCCCGTAGAGTGGCTTCCAACTTTTCTTTGCCCAAAGACATTTCTTATGACTTAATTGGTTTTCAAAACACTTCCTATAACCCTCATATTGGTTCCATTATATTATCATCTTATGAGTCAAACTTTCGTCCGAAGTTACGAGGTGTTACAGTGGGCTAGCACCGAGCGCTCGTCGTGGCCCTCTAGACGGGTCGTGACACAAAATGACAAAAATAGATCTCAACAACACAACATATATATCCATAATGACCTTATAATACTTTATGATGATCGCCAAGCTTGAAGTAGGATCTGTACAACCCATGTCACCTTTTGTACGCTTCTTTCTTAACTTAATAACATTCTCAATAAGATAAGGAAGTCATTTACTACAAATTCTATCCTTATATCATATGATTATAACGAGAAAACAACCCACAACTCAACTCTTTCCAAGTGACGATTATATTCTCAAGTTTGTGTTTATTTCATTAATTCCCATAATTTAGCCAAAATATCAATCACAATACCAACAACAATATTAGTAAATACATATCCAAATAGAATCAAATCCATTCTCAAATCACCTCCAAAACAGCCCAATATACATTCCTATACCGATACTTGTATACACTTCTTTATTTTCGTATATACATAGTATAACAATAAACACAACAACAACAACTACAGCCAATCCCACGATATTCCAGCACACCAAACAATTTATAACAACCACCAAACAACCCACATGACGACAATAACAATTTATCCAATTTCCCACAATTAATTTTGTAGTTCCCGTCTCTCGATTTAACTATGACCTGGACGAATTTAAATATATCTAGTAGAGGAGAATTCTTACCTCATATGCCAAGAATTAATCTTCTTCCATCTTACTTCCCTTCGAAGAAAGCCCGGATTTAATAACACGACAAAACTGAACAATGGGATCGAAGTAGTGTGCAAAAACGCGCATGTTGTCATTCTTGAGACCAATTACACGTTGCTTGCTTAAAGGGAAACTCACGTTCTTGATCCATTAATGTTGCTGCTATGAGACTACATGTTGCATAATAATTTTCCTTCAATGAATCCTTAGCAACTAAATGAGATAAGGATCCAAAATCACTTTTCCATCTTTTACACGTGGAGGCCATTGGTCTTTAATGTAGTAAAGGATGCCACCTCCACTTAATGTGCATGTATATTTTTATAAACTTTCTACCACGTATTTATGACACATGGATTATGTCCACCTAATTTTTATCCAATAATCTTAATTAATGCCATAATTAATCTCTTAATCTCCCACTTTATTCTAACATTTAACCAATTACCCACATAATTAGTTCCTTGACCACGATTCACCTAAGTAATAAATTATTTTTAACACTCTTCATAAACTCATTATCATAATCATGTAGTATAACATAGTCCATAGCCTCCTTTTCCACACATAAAATATTATTTTCAATCATCGTCGTCACACTTTTTCGTCTTAAATCATTTTGGGACTTCATTCCATGTATACACCGAGCTCTTGATTTTCATCCTTGGATATGATCGAATTCTCCAGGCTCGGGTAAATTTTCGCATGTTGGGCGGTTCAATTTCCTAGTCCAATAATATTATAGCTTGGATCGCATTTCATTCAAATAAATTTCAAACCTCGACGAAACTTATTTTCTTCTATTTGTTTAACTTCTAATATTTACAACACGTCTGTACCATCACTCTAACCTCCTATAAGCTTGAGGGGTAACCTTTCTTCCGTTACTAATGTCATTTAATTCGCACGATTTCCAACGCATGAAAACACGGGATGTAACACTGTTCTTGTTGAGTTGAAAGATTAAAAGTGTAGTTATGATTAAGTATCTGTGTTGTTGTAGTTGATGGGCTGTTTGGGGCATGTTATTGTTAGGTCGCTGATGGAATTTACTTACATATGGATAATATTTATTGTTATTGTTGTGGCTACAGATCATTAGAAATAACTTGAATATGTCGTAGTTGTTATGTTGATTATCGTTGAATGTTGCGGTGTGTGGACTGATTTTGTCACGACCCAAACCCCGTGGGCCGCGACTGGTACCCTAACTGGATACCCTTACGCACCTATCTGATCGAATTCGAATCATACAGATTTTTTTTTTTTCGTTTCAAAACAGAAGTACGGAAATAGGCCGATACAAATACGGCACGCGCGCAACCATACGTATATATACATATATACCTGAACATACAGACATTTACAAGTAAGCCGATAAGGCTAACATACAGACGAAACCCGTAACCCACACATCCATCTACAGGCCTCTACAGACATACAGAATCATATGGCGGGACAGGGCCCCGCCGTACCCAGAATATACACACATACGGAGTACACAGAAGACAGAAGATATATACCAAAAAGATATGCTCCGAGTCAAGGGAGCTCTTCAGATAGCAGAGTCGGAAACCTACGCTGGCGGCGTATCACCTGGCGCGTCTGTACCTGCGGGCATGTAGCGCAGCCCCCGAAGAACGGGGGTCAGTACGGAAAATGTACCGAGTATGTAAAGCAGAAACGTAACAGATATAAACATAGTCCGAACTAGAGTCACAGAAATATAACGGGCAAAATCATAAATCAAACTGACGGACAGAGTTATGATCCAGACAGACATACAGAATCGTGTTACACACAAATGAACAGAATTATAGTTCGGACAGACAAACGGAATCATAATACGGACAGACGAGCAGAATCTGGATCCATACGGACATACAGAAGCAGAAGCCATACGGACATACAGAAATAGTCGTAACACAGACGGACAGACAGTAGTATGACGGACAGAATTATGCATGCAGAGTAGCACAGAATCATACAAAATCATACAGAGGCGTGTGCTTTATAAATACAGATGGCACACACATATATTCATACAGATCCCGGCCCTGTCTGGTGGCGCGGTAACAGAACCCGGCCCTCTTAGTACGGGACGAGGTGGACAGACAGAATCATATCAGATCATATGCCATCCTGGCCGCCATCCCCATACACAGATCATACAGACATACAGATCCCGGCCCGTACGCCGAGGGACGCGGTGAACAATGCAGAGAAATATGCACGATAACAGAACCTGGCCCGGGTCGCAGTGAAGGAATGCATTGAGACGGACACGAATCGATAAATGAGAAACCACCTACCTACAGACTCAACATACAGACTCGATCAAACTGAAGGGGTGCCAAACGGCGAGCCAAAATCAGAATATCCAGATAATATGCACAGTACGCGCCTATATCCTAGTTGGGAAGGCACGACAGATTATTATCAGAATGGGATTCGCAGATATTCAGAAATCATGTTGTATAAATTGCACCAAAATAGCCATAATATACACAAAATAATAGTTCAGAATTTTTTTTTTTTAAAGAAAATCGGACCCAAAATGGAAGTATTTAAAATCATACCGGGAGTATCGGGCCTTATGGGCCCACCTCGGACCAACCCGAGGCTACATATGTAAACTATTGGTAATTGACCTTATGAGGTCACCCATACTCGTCCGGAAGTGTTCCGACTCCGTTTGGGGAAATTTTGTACAAAATCTCACTTTAAGGGCAATTTGTAAGAAAATAGGTTCAATTGAATTGAAGGAATTGGAGCGGTTTTCCGTCTCGAATTCCGGGGAACAGAGTCGGACTTAAGGCTCGCGGCCGAGCCTACCACATCCAGAACATGCCTAGGAACGTAGAGAAGTGCTTCACATACCTTGATGGCGCCTTATGCTCGCTTGGCGTCACTCCAAATTTCGTCCAAAATCTGGAAATGGTCAAGTTTACCATTTGGTTAGTTTCATTCTTTCAATACTCTAGCTTTACACATAATTGCCTACCGAAATTTCGGCAGCATTTCCTCTGTATATACGACATCCCCGAGACTTAGCTCGGCTCAATTTAGCAACACAACAACCCAGAGGAGACATCCAAACAACAACAAACATCAATAAACACTAAATCATACACTATGGCATTATTAGCCACCTTTCGACACGACGAATCATCTTTCGCTTCAAACTTACATTTCCAACCAAAACTTATTATTTTCATATCCATTATCTGTCAAAATCATTACGACACACATCGGAGGCATCCATACCATGTTCACATAATGTTCACAAGATACGCAAACGTTCAACTTTCTATCAAATCACTACTTTTCCAATCTTTTCCTAACTTTCAACATACGAGTTCATAAACACATTTTCATATTCCAAGTTCATTATCATCAATCACAATTTCAAGACCTTAGGCTAAAGCGACATACTTTCCGACAACAACTTAACCAACAATTCTTCGTTTTAGCTTAACCATTATCCTTCAATCTACTTCACAAAGCCATAACACGATTAGCATACAAACAAAAATCAAATTCACGTCCCATAGTCAACATAGTACCACACGGCCAACTCCAATATTTTTCCAATTCTCACTAATTCATCCCACTTTCCTTTCTAATACAATTTCCACCATACTACAACTAAGTTACACAAGAATTCAAACCATTAAAATCATGCAATACACATATATGCATTCGGCCACACACCCAAAAATTCCAACACACCAAATTTCCATATTTTTCATTCATTCACACATACCACAACATACATACATCATTTTTAACACAACAAAAGCATGAAATCCTTACCTTTCTTCAAGTTCTTCACTTGGAGGATGAAATTGTTTTCTTGCCACAATCTTTATATCAACTTGTAGAGAATCTTGTGCTTAGCAATAATCTCTCAAGAGATGAACTCTTTAAACCAAGGGATTGGCTCCAAAAAATTTTCTTTCTTTTCTTTCCTTTTTTCTCTCCAAACCCGAACCCTCTCTCTTCTTTTTTTTCTTTCTTGATTTGTTCTTGCTTCTTGAATACCTCACACTTATCCAATATATAATTTCCCATGGAATTTAATTATTCCATGGGCTTGGACCTATGGTGGCCGGTTGGGCCCCCTTAAGTTGGGCCTTTGTTTTGTTGTTATTATTATTATTATTATTTTTGGCCCAAAAGTGGTGGCTAATTTTGGTAATTCATGGAACAAGTTTCCAAAATTCCAATTATTGCCCTTGGCCACCTTTCGTAATTCCACATCATTGTATTCATAACCTACACATGCATACCAAGTAAGGTCCAATAGTGGCCTTATTCATCACAAGTCATTTTATCTTGAATTTTCCGAATGAACAAAAATGTCGGATGTAACATTCTCCCCCCCTTTTAGAACATTCGTCCTCGAATGTTAAATTGACCTTATGGGGCGTCATACTACTCCGGGAGGGTTCTCTTTATAGTCATCCTTTACTGACTTTCCGACATGGCTGCTTTGCCAACATTATGGGGTAATTTTTCACATCACCGATTTAAATGCCTTCATAATAGATTTTTCTCATACCCCACATAATAATCGAACCATAAGCTATATTCTTGTAACCGACGAACGTTTCCTAAACATCTTAGTCCACCTCATTTCTTATTACACTCCTGAATTCCTACCGCATTTTCGTAATCCTACTTCATACCAGACACTTCTTACCAACAGATTCAGGACTGGAATCGGACACGTCGAAGCATATCGGACGGATTCGTAATCGGAAGCAGACATGCCAAACTATGGCGGATAGATTCATAATCAAAAGAAGAGATACGGAAGTATGTCAGACAGATCTGAGGTCAGAGTCAGATGTATGAAAATGTATCGGACGGATTTCGAAATCGGAATCAGGCTTACAGAAATGTATCATACAGAGTCACACTTAGAATCAGACATGCGGATATGTATCAGACAGATGCGTGACCAAAATTAGACGTACGGAGGCACACCAGACGGATTTATATCCAGAGTCAGACATACAGAGGTGTGTCAGACAGATTCGTAATCAGGGTTAATCGTACAGAGATATGTCAGACAGAAACATATTCAGAATCAATCATACAAATCGTCTTGGGTGTCGCTTATCGACTTTTTCAAGGATTCTGCTTACTCGCCCTTCTTATCTCTCTTCTCCCCTACTATCCATACTCTCTTTCCTTTTTCAACCATCGTCATACCAGACTAACTTATGATGTAATTGGGCTTTTTCCTATCCCCTGACAACATTCGGGTCGTCGCTAACTGTTATCCAGATTCGCTCAATTTTCCGAGCGGTATCGCATCTTTTCTTTTTGCCCATTTAATCCGCGTCGGACTGTGTGGTTTTTGTAAAGGCTCTGATTACTCCACACATTCTCCTTCACCTTTAGATTACCCCAAACTTTCATTTATATCAGTCATACCTACACTTGTGCAAAACTTTGCATTACTTCCCAGGGGGTCACCCATCCCAGAATTGCTCTGGCCTGAGCACGCTTAACTCCGAAACTTTCATGCATTTCGACGCGTTAGGGCAGATATAATTTCGTCGATCGCCCCGCACGACCTTTGTCACGTAATTTTAGAGCAAATCGGGGTCTTCGCAAATTTTCGGAAAATTTTTGTAGCGGGTCCCACCCCCGGCTAAGTCGTACCACTACCATGTCGCCTTTCTGAATCTTAAACATTCACTTTCATACACATATACATATGATTACAGATAACCCACGGATTTAAGTCTTCGTCACACGAATTCCGCCTCCAAATAATCGGTGGAATCTGATAAAATGTCACCGCAAGGTGTTCTTCGGCCACCGACAGAAGGAACTAAAGTCTGACAAGTATCGCGGGACCTTTTTGTACTTAATCTACATGTTTACCTCCATATCCCTGGAAAAATTTGGGCAGAGTTTCCTCTATATTTCTTACTATCTGGAACCTGTACACCAGAAATACCAGCCATGCCGCACAGGGCTAACACAGATATACTTACATACATATCATATCATGTCGTATCGCAGCCACACGGGGCTGATAACTTCAAATAAGAATTATAACACCGTCGACACTTACCACACGTGCCCCACTCAAATGGCATCGGAGGCACTTTCCTGTTTACTTCCATCCAGGATTTCCAAAATCACTCTGACGGTGGGGACATTTAGTCGCCCTTGTCTTGGGTCACTAGATCTCTAATTCCTTTAAATTTCCGTCGTCTTCATAGAACAACGTCTTACAAATATCATACGCACATAGGAAGTTCTAAAAACTCATACATTTATAAATAATCAATATCGAGTCTGACCTGGGGAGCTGCCGTGAGAGGTATGTCCACTATCGTCCACGTCTGCCTGCTCCCTAACTATGAGGTCTCCATTATCACTCGCATCCGAATCGGAGGGGTATGGACGATCAGACAAATCCCGGCCCACTGGTAACCCAGGCCAAGAACAGGAGAAATCCATAGCACTCTCCGAGGTGGCCGGGCTATCAAGGTTCTCCCTAATAATAAGAGCTGGTGCATACTTGAAAATCTCCTCCTGCGTCATCCCAGAAGAATGCTCCGAAGGGCCTGCCTCATGACTATCCTCCTCCTCGGAGGTAAGAAGCTCCGGAGGGGTCATCGCCAAATCCTCCGAGATATCTGTATCGTAGCCATCCTCCACGGGATCCTCTGCTCCAGGGTTCGGAGACTCTGGAGGAGTCGTAGATGGGTCCTCCGACGGATCCGTATCGTAGCTATCCTCCGGGGAATCCTCCGAAGGACCCGTCTCGATCGAGTAACTGGGGCCCTGCCTACTCGGCCCCGGTGACAGCCTGGGGGCCTTCTTAGCACCCCCATCCTCATCGTCGGAAGCCGTCCTCTTCATTCTTCACCAACCTGCAATCACCTGCAAGGAGCGGGTCAGATACATTTCCCCCAAATACCGACACTTCTGCTCTTTGGAGCCTCGCTGTAGGTACAGCAATTCGCAAGGGAGAATCATCCTAATCATACCGCTTTATCGCACGATCTAAGAATCCAAAGAAGGGTAACATCCTAAATGCCCTGTAGGTTCCTGTTTATAGATGTGGTGCACAACACATCGATAAACAAGACCCTACTAGACACGGCCTGTAGACATACCGAGGACTAACCGCTCTGATACCACTTTTGTCACGACCCAAACCCCGTGGGCCGCGACTGGTACCCTAACTGGATACCCATACGCACCTATCTGATCGAATTCGAATCATACAGATTTTTTTTTTTTCGTTTCAAAACAGAAGTACGGAAATAGGCCGATACAAATACGGCACGCGCGCAACCATACGTATATATACATATATACCTGAACATACAGACATTTACAAGTAAGCCGATAAGGCTAACATACAGACGAAACCTGTAACCCACACATCCATCTACAGGCCTCTACAGACATACAGAATCATATGGCGGGACAGGGCCCCGCCGTACCCAGAATATACACACATACGGAGTACACAGAAGACAGAAGATATATACCAAAAAGATATGCTCCGAGTCAAGGGAGCTCTTCAGATAGCAGAGTCGGAAACCTACGCTGGCGGCGTATCACCTGGCGCGTCTGTACCTGCGGGCATGTAGCGCAGCCCCCGAAGAACGGGGGTCAGTACGGAAAATGTACCGAGTATGTAAAGCAGAAACGTAACAGATATAAACATAGTCCGAACTAGAGTCACAGAAATATAACGGGCAAAATCATAAATCAAACTGACGGACAGAGTTATGATCCAGACAGACATACAGAATCGTGTTACACACAAATGAACAGAATTATAGTTCGGACAGACAAACGGAATCATAATACGGACAGACGAGCAGAATCTGGATCCATACGGACATACAGAAGCAGAAGCCATACGGACATACAGAAATAGTCGTAACACAGACGGACAGACAGTAGTATGACGGACAGAATTATGCATGCAGAGTAGCACAGAATCATACAAAATCATACAGAGCCGTGTGCTTTATAAATACAGATGGCACACGCATATATTCATACAGATCCCGGCCCTGTCTGGGGGCGCGGAAACAGAACCCGGCCCTCTTAGTACGGGACGCGGTGGACAGACAGAATCATATCAGATCATATGCCATCCTGGCCGCCATCCCCATACACAGATCATACAGACATACAGATCCCGGCCCGTACGCCGAGGGACGCGGTGAACAATGCAGAGAAATATGCACGATAACAGAACCTGGCCCGGGTCGCAGTGAAGGAATGCATTGAGATGGACACGAATCGATAAATGAGAAACCACCTACCTACAGACTCAACATACAGACTCGATCAAACTGAAGGGGTGCCAAACGGCGAGCCAAAATCAGAATATCCAGATAATATGCACAGTACGCGCCTATATCCTAGTTGGGAAGGCACGACAGATTATTATCAGAATGGGATTCGCAGATATTCAGAAATCATGTTGTATAAATTGCACCAAAATAGCCATAATATACACAAAATAATAGTTCAGAAGTTTTTTTTTTTTAAAGAAAATCGGACCCAAAATGGAAGTATTTAAAATCGTACCGGGAGTATCGGGCCTTGTGGGCCCACCTCGGACCAACCCGAGGCTACATATGTAAACTATTGATAATTGACCTTATGAGGTCACCCATACTCGTCCGGAAGTGTTCCGACTCCGTTTGGGGAAATTTTGTACAAAATCTCACTTTAAGGGCAATTTGTAAGAAAATAGGTTCAATTGAATTGAAGGAATTGGAGCGGTTTTCCGTCTCGAATTCCGGGGAACAGAGTCGGACTTAAGGCTCGCGGCCGAGCCTACCACATCCAGAACATGCCTAGGAACGTAGAGAAGTGCTTCACATACCTTGATGGCGCCTTATGCTCGCTTGGCGTCACTCCAAATTTCGTCCAAAATCTGGAAATGGTCAAGTTTACCATTTGGTTAGTTTCATTCTTTCAATACTCTAGCTTTACACATAATTGCCTACCGAAATTTCGGCAGCATTTCCTCTGTATATACGACATCCCCGAGACTTAGCTCGGCTCAATTTAGCAACACAACAACCCAGAGGAGACATCCAAACAACAACAAACATCAATAAACACTAAATCATACGCTATGGCATTATTAGCCACCTTTCGACACGACGAATCATCTTTCGCTTCAAACTTACATTTCCAACCAAAACTTATTATTTTCATATCCATTATCTGTCAAAATCATTACGAAACACATCGGAGGCATCCATACCATGTTCACATAATGTTCACAAGATACGCAAACGTTCAACTTTCTATCAAATCACTACTTTTCCAATCTTTTCCTAACTTTCAACATACGAGTTCATAAACACATTTTCATATTCCAAGTTCATTATCATCAATCACAATTTCAAGACCTTAGGCTAAAGCGACATACTTTCCGACAACAACTTAACCAACAATTCTTCGTTTTAGCTTAACCATTATCCTTCAATCTACTTCACAAAGCCATAACACGATTAGCATACAAACAAAAATCAAATTCACGTCCCATAGTCAACATAGTACCACACGGCCAACTCCAATATTTTTCCAATTCTCACTAATTCATCCCACTTTCCTTTCTAATACAATTTCCACCATACTACAACTAAGTTACACAAGAATTCAAACCATTAAAATCATGCAATACACATATATGCATTCGGCCACACACCCAAAAATTCCAACACACCAAATTTCCATATTTTTCATTCATTCACACATACCACAACATACATACATTATTTTTAACACAACAAAAGCATGAAATCCTTACCTTTCTTCAAGTTCTTCACTTGGAGGATGAAATTGTTTTCTTGCCACAATCTTTATATCAACTTGTAGAGAATCTTGTGCTTAGCAATAATCTCTCAAGAGATGAACTCTTTAAACCAAGGGATTGGCTCCAAAAATTTTTCTTTCTTTTCTTTCCTTTTTTCTCTCCAAACCCGAACCCTCTCTCTTCTTTTTTTTCTTTCTTGATTTGTTCTTGCTTCTTGAATATTCCTCACACTTATCCAATATATAATTTCCCATGGAATTTAATTATTCCATGGGATTGGACCTATGGTGGCCGGTTGGGCCCCCTTAAGTTGGGCCTTTGTTTTGTTGTTATTATTATTTTTTTTTGGCCCAAAATGGTGGCTAATTTTGGTAATTCATGGAACAAGTTTCCAAAATTCCAATTATTGCCCTTGGCCACCTTTCGTAATTCCACATCATTGTATTCATAACCTACACATGCATACCAAGTAAGGTCCAATAGTGGCCTTATTCATCACAAGTCATTTTATCTTGAATTTTCCGAATGAACAAAAATGTCGGATGTAACAGATTTGGCACGTTGTGTGTGTGGTGCGGACTGTTTCGAGGAGTTCTAGATGTGGTAATTGAGACGTGTTGTTGTTGGTGTTTTTCTGTTTGTTTTAGGGTTGGTTTGAGTGTGAGGGAAGTGAACGATATAGGGGAAATGCTGCCCAATTTTCTAGAAAGAAGTTACTAAGTTTGAAATGCATTTTAAGCCTTTCGGTAGCTTAACCATAGTCTTGACGTCTTATTATAGGTTGAGGTACTTCGGGCAGCGTATACCTATCGAATCACGGATTAAACGTCAAAGGTATGTGAAGCTAACCCTTCTTTTCTTTTGGCATGATCTTTATAAACAAATAGACGACGAGCATGTGATTTTAAAGAAACTCCTATTCTTAGAGACACTAGGATTGGCTAATGTGCTTGATTCCCAAAACTTACTTCATTATGTCTCGATACGTGTCTATGATTCCTGAAGTCCTATTTGATATATTCCATAGTGACATTCGAAGGATACTTGGTACGACTATTGTCTTGATTTCCAAATGATAGTTCGTTTTGAATATTCTATTGAGTCTCAGATATAAATTAGTTTGCATATGGTTGCTCACTACTCTGCTCGTGCATTCCGTAATGTATCTTTCACCGAGTCCCGGGTCGGGTATGTTTTCGTGCACAGTTTCACTGCATTGTTCACCGAGTCCCTCACTAGAGGGCCGGGTACGGTATATATATATATATATATATATATATATATATATATGATGATATGATGATGATGATGTGATTATGGCACCGAGGATGGTATATGATGACTTATTCACCGAGTCCCATAATGGGCCGGATATGGTATATGATATAGACATGCATGATTTTCATATCGTAAGGCACAGGTGCATTGGTATCTTTGATTATCATACTTGCCTCTTGTAATCGTTTATGCAGTTGTGATTTTCTTATTGTATTACATGCTTTATATACTCAGTACATATTCCATACTGACCCCCTTTCTTCGGGGGGCTGTGTTTCATGCCCGCAGGTACAGATACTCGATTTGGTGACCCTCCAGCTTAGGACTTCTACTCAGCTGTCTTGGAGAGCTCCATTGTTTCGGAGCCTAGACTTTTGGTACAGATCTTTTGATGTATATATATGTTTATCCAGGGGTACGGCGGGGCCCTGTCCCGTCATATTTCACTATTGATACTCTTAGAGGTCTGTAGACATATGTGTGGGTTGTATATAAGTTTTGGTCAGCTGTGTCTATATGGTTTGCCTTGGATATCCCCGTGTATAGTGGCAGCCTTGTCAGCTTGCGTATCGTGTTATTGTTATGCTTTGGATATCCCTATGTATAGTGGCAGCCTTGTCGGCTTGCATATTGTGTTATTCCTATGTTGTGACTCCTCAGGAGACAGGTTTATGATATGTGGTGTTGCGAACCCTTCGTTTCTTTTTACAAGTTTCCATATTGTCCTTAGTTCCGGTTTGATTATATCTAACATGTATGTTTACGAGTATCCAGCTCGGCCACTAGTCATGGCCCATGGGGTTGGGTTGTGACACTCATTATGTGATTCACCCTCATCTACATTCATTGGCGGCTCTCTTTCTGCCCGCCTTTTCATCGTAGTCTTGCCCTTCTGGGCGGCTTTAGCCTTTCCCTTTGGCGGCATTTCTGAAATCACAACACACTATTAGGGAGAATAAAATCTTATACACAGCTCTATCGCACGATCTTATAAGAAGAAAGATGGTCATTTTTCCTAAATACCTTGTAGCCTCCTGTTTATTAGCGTGGCGCGCAACACACCATAAACAAGACTCTACTAGACACGACTCGTAGACACTTCCTAGGACCGAACTGCTCTGATACCACTTTTGTCACGACCCGACTAGGGGCGGTGACGGGGACCCTGGGCTTACCACCGAGCACCACTCATTCTATTACTCATCTGCTCTCATTCATGCATCTTCTGCTCATAACCATGGTAACTATTATCATTTGAAACATATTTACTTTATATACATGAGCCTTTCGGCTATCAAAATAATATACATACATGTATACAATGAGGAACTTGAGAGACCATACTACCCACACTGCGCATCTACGAGCCTCTACTAGAGTACTAGACATATGGACGGGACAGGACCCCGTCTTGCCCAAACATATATATATATATATATATATATATATATATATATATATATATATATATATATATATATATATCAAAAGAATAATCAATGGCACCTCCGGAAAATGGAGTGCTCTTCAAATCAGCTAATAGCTCCTAAGAGTCTGGATCGCCTCCTTGTCTACCTGTGGGCATGAACACAGCGTCTAAAGAAAACAGACGTCAGTACGAACATTGTACTGAGTATGTAAGGCATAAACAATAATGAAACATCAATGAAATGAGAAGGCATCAAATGAGGAGTAATCTGTAACTGACTGTGAGACATAAAAGAACTAATACATGTTGGCTTACTCTCATAATCATCATCATCTCATGTATGCGTAAATATATATAAGTTGCCCGACCATATAGGTACGGTGTGATAATCAATAACATTAGCCTGCGTCCAGGCCTCCCGCGTACGGGGTACCATCTCATGCCGCCCACTAGTGGTGTCTGCCCATGCTATCTAGCCATGGTGTATACACTGCCCGCCTTAGCGGTGACTGCCCGGCCATATAGGCGCGGTGTTAAATCATCATCATAGTATGCTCATCATAATATGCTCATCATAGTATGCTCATAACAATACATGCATAAAGACTCAAGGACAACTATACTTTATCGGGTGACGTAAGGTCGTGATCCCCGATTTCATTATGGAGCATTCATTGACATTCTGCCTCACCTTAAAGGAATTAGCATATAAGGTGAGTGTATACAATAACGACATCAATGGGTTATAGATAGCATCATTAGCTTTATAGGATCATCATATCATGGATTCTAGATTCTTAGACTCAAACTTATCATCATCGTTATCGTACTCATAGTGTATCTATCATTTCATATGGCTATTCATGAACAAGGGCTCTTAGTTTTCTTGAAGATAGGAAATTCATGAAGAAGGAGGAATGTCACGAACCGGCTACGGGCCGTGACGGGTACCCGGGGCTAACCACCGAGCACCATTCGTTCTACTACTCATCTGCTTTCATTCATGCATCATATGCTCATAACCATGGTAATTATTATCCATTGAAACATATTTACTTTATATACATGAGCCTTTCGGCTATCAAAAAAATATACATACATATATATATACAATGAGGAACTTGTGAGACCATACTACCCACACTGCGCATCTACGAGCCTCTACTAGAGTACTAGACATATGGACGGGATGGGACCCCGTCATGCCCAAGACATACATATACCAAAAGAATAATCAATGGCACCTCCGGAAAATGAAGTGCTCTTCAAATCAGCTAGTAGCTTCTACGAGTCTTGATCGCCTCCCTGTCTACTTGTGGGCATGAACACAGCGTCCAAAGAAAACGGACGTCAGTACGAACATTGTCTTGAGTATGAGAGGCATAAACAATAATGATATGTCAATGAAATAAAGGAAGCATCAATAAGGAACATCTGTATTTGACTGTCACATATAAAGGAAATGATGCATGCTGGCTTACTCATAATCATCATCATGTCATATATGCATAAATGTATAAGCTGCCCATTCGTATCGGATCGGTGTGATAATCATTAGCTTTAGCCTACGTCCAGGCCTCCCGCGTCTGGGGTATCATATCATGCCGCCCACTAGTGGTGTCTGCCCATGCCATCTGGCCATGGTGTATACGCTGCCCGCCTTAGCGGTGACTGCCCGACCATATAGGCGCGGTGTTATATCATCATCATAATATGCTCATCGTAGTATGCTCATCATAGTACATGTATAAAGAATCAAGGACAACTATACTTTATCGAGGTGACGTAAGGTCGTGATCCCCCGATTTCATTATGGAGCATTCATTAACATTCTGCCTCACCTTGAAGAAATTAGCATATAAGGTGAGTGTATACCATAAACGACATCATATCATGAACATCTAGAATCTTTAGACTTAAACTCATCATCATCATTATTGAACTCATAGTATGTCTCTCATCTCGTATGGCTTTTCATGAACATAGGCTATTAGTTTTCCGGAATGTAGGAAATTCATGAAGGGGAAGGAAAAGTCATGCTATAGGATTCATGCCATAGAAATAAAGGACTAGCCTCACATCCCTTTTACGCTTAACTAATTTATCGCTTGATCGTTCTCCTTCGATGCTCGCGTTTCTACCTTCAAGAGGATTCACATTAACATTAGTTAATCGGCTATAAGAACATTTTACTATTTCTAGGGAAAATTGGGTAGCATTTCCTTTGTTTCTACTACTTTTCCCTCATTCTATATCAACTCCCAAACGTTCATAACAATATTCACAATATCGCAACAACAATCATCATTTACCTACATTTCCCACAATTCACCATTTTCCTTCAATTTCTCCATAATTATGGTTATAGCTCACTATCACATTTTCTCATGCATAATACTTATTCCATGGTCTAAATGTCATTCATAACATAGTTACAATCACAACATATCGATAATCATGACTCAATCCAAACCTCTACCCATATTTATGACCCATTTTCTACCTCCTTCTACAATCCAAGTGTTTCAACTTTTCAATACCTTAAATAACATGTAAATACCATAAAACTCACCTTGGATGATGGATGAACAACCTTTGAGTGGAACTTCTGTTCTTGCACCAAAACCCTAACTCTCTTCTCTTGAGTTTTCTTGGCTTAGATGAACTTTTAATGGGTTTCATACACTTGATTTCATGGATTTGGTATAGTTGATCATGGTTTTCCCCTAGTTTCTTGTGGATGAATAATGGAGAAAGTTCTAGAGGTTTCTTTGGTGTGGGAGGAGTGGAATGAAATGAAATAAAATGAGGGAGGGGTCCTTATATTAATTCTTAAAATCAGTCCCGACCGAGATATAGGGTACGATCGACGAAGCGTCGATCTGATCGTCGAAGTCGTTAAATTTCCAGTGAGCAGTCTTTCGTTTCCTTTCATTCTATGGTGAGAAGGACGGTCCATCGAACTGATCGACGGAGCCTCGATCTGTTCCGTCGAATGGTCTTCGCTCTAGCTCAATTCTACGGCACAATCGACGAAGCGTCGACCCGTCCGACGGTACAAAGAACGACCGTCGAACCCCCCTTTTCCTGAACTGCAATGAAGTTTTATTCGACGAACTTTTCTCCCTTGCCTCTAACTTCTTAGGAATCTTAATTAGAATTATTAAACATCCCTTCTTACTTGTAGGGACATTATGTACACCTTAAATTATGTTAGTCCCTTCATCGCTCAGCAACCCAAAGTTCCGAGGTGTAACAAGGAAATTCATGCCATAAGATTCATGCCTTAGAAATAAAGGACTAGCCTCACATACCTTTGTTGTTTAACTACTCTATTGCTTGCTCGTTCTCCTTTAATGCTCACGTCTTTACCTTCAAAAGAATTCGCATTAACATTAGCTAAGCGATTATAAGAACGTGCTTACTGAAGCTAAAGAAAATTTGGCAGCATTTCCTTTGTTTACATGATTTCCTCCATATTCCATATCAACTCCCAAACATACGTAACATCATTCATAATATCATAAATAACAATCATCATTTGTCTACATTACCCACATTTCACAATTTCACTTCAATTTCCCATAATCATGGTCATAATTCACTATTACGTTCTTTCACGTATAAGGCTGATTCCAAGTTCTAAATGTCATTCATAATCTACTTACAATCATAGCATATCCATATTCATGATTCATTCCAAACTACTACTTAACGATAGCACTATTCCCACACTTATTACCCATTTTCTATATTCTTCAACAATCCAAGTGGTTCAACTTCTCAATATCTTAAACATCATGAAGATATCATAAAACTTACCTTAGATACTGTAGGAACAAGCCTTGAGTAGCAATACTCTTCTTGCACCAAAAACCCTAACTCACTTCCTTGGAAATTTCTTGGCTTAGATGACTTTAATGGGTTTCATACTCTTGATTCTTGTTGGTTTGATGAAGTTGATCATCAATTTCCTTTGAATTCTTGTGGATGAAATGTATGGAACCTTCTAGAGGTCTTCAGAGAGATGAACGAATGTGCGAAAATGAATTTAATGAAGTGGGAACACATTTATATAATCAGAACTTATTCAGCTCGTTGGGACTTACACGGACACTTGTACGGTCCGTGGAATGTTGTACGGCTCGTACAACTGGTCGTGGATCACCACCAGGAAATCATTATCTCTGCTGGGTATTCCACGGACCAATATACGGTCCGTGGAAAGTTTCACGGTCCGTGAAACATGGCCGTGGAACTCACAGCTTTTTCCGAAGTTGTTCTCGTCGTTTTGTTTGATCTCCAATCCTTATACAACCTTCTTAACACTTGTTTAATACTTCATTAATGATCTAAACATCCCTATAACTCATCCTCAAGACCTAATCAAATAATTCTTAACGCAATAGTTTACGAAACCTTCCCTAAACCTCACTTATACTCCACTTATTCTTATCAATCCTTATTCCATAAATTCATATAGCTCCAAGATCTTAACAAACGCAACCTAAGGCCACTAATTATCCGTCTTATAATCTGAAGAACTTTCTGTCATCCTTAAGCTCGTAGTAGTTCACTCACTATGCGATGACATGAAATTTCCAAGGTGTAACAGAGGTTCATTTTCTTTCCTTGAAGATATCCAATTATTATACCAAAGAACCGCCACATCCCGGAGTCTATAAGATGCCAACTCCACAGATTCAGTATCGGAGGCATGGATGATTCTCAACGTTCTTAGCATCTCATCTATAAAACCTTGTAGGGTTTTGCCCGATTTTGACCCGAAAAATTCTGGAGGATTTAAACTCATGAAATCACAGGCTCTAGCACTACTCGCCCTGTCACCTGGTCATGTACTCTGCCGCTGTGCCTGAGCGGAAACTAGCTGTGTCAACAACTAAATAGCTTTGGTCATTTGTTGACCCGAAGCACCCGGTGGTGGGACTGGAGGCATAGGAGTTGGAGGTGAAGCCCCCTTTTGTTCTTATAGAATAGGCGGAGTGTGGTAGGTATTGGATGGAGCCTCATTATGAGATTCACCTTCTTCTACATTCATCGGCTGCTCCCTTTCCATCCGCCTTTCTGTCGTAGCCCTGCCCTTCTAGGCGGCTGTAGCTATTCTCTTTACCGGCATCGCTGAAATCATAACGCACAATTAGGGAGGAGAAAATCTTATAACATGGCTCTATGGTACGATCTAATAAGAAGAAGAACAGTCATTTTTCCTAAATGCCCTGCAGCCTCTTGCTTATAAGTGTGGCGCGCTTCACACCCATAAACAAGACTCTAGTGGACACTGCTCGTAGACATACTCTAGGACGGAACTGCTCTGATACCACTTTTGTCACGACCCGACTAGGGGGGCCACGATCGGTACCCGTAGCTGACTATGGAGCACCACTCATTACGCTAGTGGTCATGCTCATCCTGGACACATATAATCTCGAAGGCAACACATGCACACACACACACACACACACACACACACACACACACATATATATATATAAGCCCTTACGGCTGCAAAATGATATACAAAATACGATGTAGTCATCATGAGACATCTACTACCCCCACATATGTTTCTACGAGCCTCTACTAGAGTGCTAGACATAAGGACGAGACAGGACCCCGTCGTGCCCAAATATACAAAATAATATCTCAAAAATGGCCCCTCCGGAATAATGGAGTGCTTCTATAAATCTGCTGAGTAGCTCTTAGGAATTCGGGCCACCTCCCTGTCTACCTGTGGGCATGAACACAACGTCCAAAAATAAAGGACGTCAGTACGAACATTGTACTGAGTATGCAAGGCATGAACAATAATAACATATCGAAAAGATGAGGAAACATTATGTAAGGAAACAACCTGTAACTGAATGTCACTTAAGACAGAGTAATGCATGGTAACTTACATCATAAACATCATCGTATCAAGTATGCATATATAAGCTGCCCGACTATATAGGTACGGTGTGATCATCATTAGCCCGTGTCCAGGCCTCCCGTGTCCGGGGTAAACATCTCATGCCGCCCACTAGTGGTGTCTGCCCATGCCATCTAGACATAGTGTATATGCCGCCCGCCTTAGCGATGTCCGCCTGGCTATGTAGGCACTGTGTAAGAACTCAAAGGTAGACTATAACTCTATCGGGGTGACGTAAGGTCGAGGACCCCTGATTCCATTATGGAGTAATCATGATCATCGTGCCTCACCTTGAAGGAACTAGCATTATAGGGTGAGTGTAACAATAATGAGCAACATTAAAGAATCGTATAAGGATCATTAGCTTCGGGAAAATATCATGAACTTTAGAATCTCTAGACTTCGACTCATCATCATCATTATCATACTCATAACATATCTCTTATCTTTATCTCATGAGAAGCTCTTTATAAACATAGACTCATAGTTTCCGGAATGTAAGAAAGTCATGTCATAGGAATCATGCCTTAGAAAGAGAAGGGACTAGCCTCACATATCTTTACGTTTCGCTAAATTTGTCAATTAAGACCTCCCCTCCAATGTTCACAATTCTATATTCAAGAGAATTCGTACTGGGATTAGATAATCGGAAACACACTTAAGCTCAAGCTAAAACTAACGAAAATTTGGCAGCATTTTCTTTGTTTCTACAACTTCCTCCATATGATATAACAGCTCCCAAACATCAATAACAACATTCATAATATCATAATCCACAATTTGACAAGTTCGACATTATCCAATTTCCAAAATTCCCTCTCAAAGTCATTCATAACCATAGCCATAATACAACACCACATTCATCCTCATATAACGCTTCTCCAATATTCTTAATACCATTTATAACAATATTATACTCATAATATATCAAGAGTCATGATTCATGTCCAACCATTATTCGAGAACACCATTATTTCATAATTGAACTCCATATTCTACCTCCTTCCATAATCTAAGTCTTTCAACCATTCAATATTCTAAATAACATGGAATGATCATAAAACTCACCTTTGATTGTGTAGGAATGGGCTTTTGATGAAGGTACTTCACTTGGATAAAACCCTAGTTCGACTTCCAAAGAATTTCTTGACTTCTAGCCACTCTAGAGAGCTTTTTTACACTTGATTTCCTTGGATTGATGAAGTTGATCTTTGATTTGTCTTGAATTTATGTTAATGAAATATGTAGAACCTTCTAGAGTTCTTGAGAGAGGTGGAGAAGTGGAAACAATGAAAAATTAGAAGTGGAAACATATATTTATACTTGGAAATTATTCAGCCTGTCGGGACTTATACGGACCCTTATACGGTCCGTATAAGTGACCGTATTTCACCATCAGGGAAATTCCTTCTTCAGTTGGGTTATACGGACCCTTATACGGACCATATAAAGTTATACAGACCGTATAAGTGGTCGTATAACTCCACTTTTCTGAAATTATTTTCGTCGTTTCGTTTGATCTCCAATCCTTATGGAACCTTCTTAGCACTTGTTTAACACTTCATTAGCGATCTAAGGGGCATCATAACTCTTCCTCAAGACATTACTGAGTCGATGTTAGCTCGGTACTTTGCAAAACCATTCCAAAATACAACGTATACTTCACCTTTCTTAACGAACTTTCTTCTCTTGTTTCAAACGTCTTTGGAATCTTAAGTAGAACTATTAAGTACTACTTCTTACTTGTAGAAACATCATAAAATTCGCACCCTGCATTATTCTATCTACTATACGACGAAATGAAATTTTTTTGAAGTGTAACAGTATGAATCTCTCCTTATTGATATTAGTTTCGGTTTATTTATGGAGATAAAATTATTAAACAGTCTTATAATAAGTTGGCTAGTTGAGAAAGTTGGAAAACATCATGTGGGATGTTTTGTGGAACATAATGATGTTGATAATGATGTTGCTGATGTTGGTATTGTTGTTGTTGTTGTTAGTTGTTGTTGTTGTTGGTTGTTGAATTATGACCTCGGGTTAGGCATATAAACAGGGGAGATGCTGCCCCAATTTCGGCATATTCTAAATGAAATTAAATTAAGGATTTGATATGGGCATATGATTTTGATCCTAATAGTAGTACGAATGGTTTATATTTATATTTACGAGCGTGAAAGGATAAACGTTGAATCGCTAAGAGACCAAAAGGTATGTTAAGGCTAGTCCCTTTTCTTTCCATAGGCATGAATCCTTTCTTGTGTATTCATATATGTTTTCCATAATGTCCTTATCCTCAAAAGCGAGAGATTCATGATTCCAAGAGTTTCTTACGACGCTAAAGATGAGTATACTTTATCAAGATAATGATGAAGATGATAACTCTATTTTGTAGAAGTTCCAAAGCTATGATTTTAATGCTATTATGAGATTAACGAGCTTATTTCCTGATTTTCTTGAATTGCTCATTGTTTTTTATCTCACCTTATGAATTGTTCCTTCGAGGTGAGTTATAGCGATGATGATTATTCCATAATATAATCGGACGTTACCGACCTAACGTCACTCTGATAGAGTTACAGCTTTCACTTGGGCTCTCATGCATGCTTTATAAATATGTATGTAATTTAATAACATCGCGCCACCCAATAGGCGGCTGGGCAGACACACCACTGCAGTGGGCGGCTTACGCCCCGGACACGGGAGGCCCGGACGCGGGCTAATGATTATAACACCGTGCCTAAATGGTCGGGCAATATAACACCGTGCCTATATGGTCGGGAAGTTTACTTACACATATTTACAATGTTATTTTGAAAGAAAAGTTAAAGTTAGCATGCATGATATTTGCCTTATGAGGCAATCAGATGTACATATTATCTCTCTATCTCATGTTATGTTTCATAGAGCCTGTTTGGATGGGCTTATGCCTATAAGCTGCAAACAGCTTATAAGCTAAAAAAAAAATAAGTTGGGGTAGTCTAACTTATTTTTTTGGGCTTATAAGCTGTTTTCAGCTTACAAGCTGTTTTAGATAAGCTAAGTCAAATGGGCCCAATTATTTTTTTTGAGCTTATTTTAAGCACAAAGTGACTTTAAGCTGGCCAGCCAAACACTCAAAAAAGATGAAAATATGTTGTTACTCATGCCTTACATGTCACACCCCAATCTCATCAGGGCATGATGGGCACCAAACCCTTACTTAGAGCTGAGCGAACCCTCTGGTATTAACACAATGAAACTGGACATATATATAAAAAAAATTGGAAATATAATAAAGTACTTTCAGTCAATCCATCGAAATTTGCGAACGATACTCAATTAATCAAAAACCAAGTAAGTCAAACTAACTACATGGTCTCTTTACTCAACACATGACATCTCAACATACTAACCACAGGACACTGTCTGCAAAGTCTCTAAGAGTAAACACCTGAATCATATGAGTCGGGACAGGGTCTCGACATACCTATACACACATATGATAACCATAATGACTCGACACTGCTCTAGGAAGAAAATGGAGTTTGCCAATCCCAGCTAATAGCCAACCACCCTAGCAAAACAATCTGGGACTATGTAGCATGAACATAGCGCCCCTAGGCAAAGGGATGTCAGTACGAACAATGTACCGAGTATGTAAGGCATAAGAACATCAAGTACAGATTAATCATGAAAACTAGTCTCAATATTTGAATGCATCTGTGGCTAACATGTGAGATTATCTGCGTAACTCTATACGACTGAAACTGACTCTGTGGCGTATGATAGGCATAGGTTATAATATAACTGATAGTGCTGTGGAACGTACAACCCGATCCATAGATAATATAATAGTGCCGAGGAACGTACGGCCCGATCCATATATAATATAATAGTGCTGAGGAACGTACGGCCCGATCCATATATAATATAATAGTGCCGAGGAACGTACAACCCGATCCATATATAATATAATAGTGCCGAGGAACGTACGGCCCGATCCATAAATAATATAATAGTGCCGAGGAACTTACGACCCAATCCATATAAAATATAATAGTGCCGAGGAACGTATGGCCCGATCCATATATAAAATAATAGTGCCGAGGAACGTACGGTCCGATCCATATATAATATAATATATATAAATGCATGTAAAACTCGGAAAAGGATACTCTGAACTCCTCTAATGACATAAGAAGCTAGTATGAAAAGTCTTTGGGAGTTATGGACATAAAACATAGGAGGCCAAGGATACAAATATCTCTACACTATCTAAGAATAGAGTCTTTGGAACTCGCTTGCTCACTGTGTTTGTTCATATGATAAGGATCATGCCAAAATGAAAGAAAGGGATAGCCTTAACGTACCTTTGCTACTTTCCAGCTAACCACAGTCCATCTTCGGGTCACGCTAATCTATCAACAATATCAATTTACCAACAATCAATCTAATATATATCCTTATAATCAATCCCTTAAAATTATCTCTATTTTTAACGGAATTTCGACAGCATTTCCTTTATAAACTGGACAACCCCAAAACATCCAATTCAGCTAAATTATCAACAAAAAGAACCATCTCATATAAGCCTCTTTAAACTCAAAACATCAACTCCCAAGGATATACATCAAAATAGCCCTGTATACGCTTTGTATATGATATCTTCATACACTTTATTCTCCCAAATTCAAGAACACCAACTTATCAACAACATCAACAAAAATATCAACATTTATTTTATATCAATATCCAACTAATTCTATCCATTTAATCATACCAAAACAGCCCCCAAGTCATTTGATATCCAAAAATTATAACCGAACTTTCAACGTCATTTTCTTTATTCTAACCTGTCAAATCTATCAATGATCATGCTAAGACCATCATTAACATCTTAAACATACCTTATATGAGCAGAAAATACGAAAAAAACATCCCCCAAGTTCAAGTTTTAGCTTAAAATGACGACGACAACTCATACTACACTTTATCCTTCACGAGCCTCGCGATTCGGGGCCTCGAACTTGATCGAACCCTTGCTTTATATCTCTAAACTCCCCTCACTCTCTCTCTCTACCATGTTCTGGACTCTTTGGTATGAAATGATGATGATAAGGGTTAAAACATCCCATAAATAGCAAGGGAAGTGGGCCTGACCAGACTTGGAGTCGGGTTGGGCCGAGCCCACTGCCCAGCTTGATCTTTCTGTCTTAAAACGTCCATAACGTTTTATCCCTATGTCGTGTGAAGGCCCACAACCTATGGTTGGAAAGATAATTCAATTATCTACAACTTGTAGTTTTGTAATTTTCCCAAAATCCCAAATAATGATGGGTTATGGCCTCCCGAAGTCAGATTACCCGAAAACGTAACTTAAAAATATCTCTTTGGAGAGCTTCCACTTGGATTTGGCTCAAGTGTCCTTCTTGAGTTGTTTTTAACTTCACATATATTGTCCATTTAAATTTTCATATGTCCTTTATAAAAACCCATCTTGTGGGCCCCACCTTAGCTTACGGTTACGAGGGCTATATCTTTTAACGTATCATTCCAATTATACTGTATGAATTCCAAATATCATGCTCATGCTATCCTCATGCTAATACAGTAGAATTTCATCCTTTATACTTGTAATATTTTCTCCTCCTTGAGCTCACATTAAGCCGTCTACAGCCTTAGTAACGCGAAATATTATGGGGTGTAACATTACATAATCAGTACACTGTTTGTACTGACGTCCTTTCTTGTGGACGTTGTGCTCATGCCTGCAGGATCAAGTAGCCAGCCAGATAACCCAGACCAGTAGGATCTCCTCTCAGCTGTAGGTAGTGCGCTCCATTGGTCCGGAGCTGCAGCCCTTTTTGGTATGCTATTTTGATATGTAGATGTATGGGTATGATAAGAGCCTTATCCTGTCTTTCTTACAGTTACATTCCATAGAGGTCTGTAGATAGTTGTATATGGTAGGAGTGTCGTGCAGCTATGTCAGCTATTATTTTCTTATACAACATATGTAGTGGCCTAGTCGGCCTACACTGTTATCCTTGGCACATATGATTGTTTCCATGGATGCACGAGTTATGAGCGTTTGATGCAAAGTTTGTCATTTTAACTTTACGACATACGATCTGGTTTAATTATGAGTTGTGTATGGGCCTAGGGTAATCAGTGAGAAGTAGATACAAGTATAGGAGTGATTGGTCAGTAATGGTCGGGCACTCGTCACGGCTCATTGGTTTGGGTCGTGACAAAAGTGGTATCAGAGCAGTTCGTCCTAGGGTTGGGTGTCCGGTAGAGTCCCGTTTTACGGTATGAAGCCGGCCACCGTTATAAACAGGAGGCTGCAGGACATTTAGGAATCATTGACCTTTCCTTTTATCTTAGATCGTGCGAAAGAGCCAGAGTCTAGGAAAGATCGTTTCTGACCCTCTTTCCCTATAGGTGGGAGCAGTTGATGAGAGATGAAGAGATCGACTTCAGATAGTGGGGGTGCCAGGAAGGGCCCCAGGATGGATTCGGGACCCCAGATTCCAGGACCAAGCAGGAGAATTCCTAGCTATTCTATTGAGACAGACCCTTCCGAGGATCCCGAGATGATCCCCCAGAGTTCCTAACTTCCATAGAGGAGGACCCATCGGAAGATTGGTATGAGACGGACCTGTCTGAGGGTTCGTATGAGACGCTGGTAGAGAAGGCTCCCGTGGTTGTACCAGAGTTGACCCCTCCAGCTTCTCCTATGGTGGCGCATTATGTTAAGGTGGCCACGCTTGCGAGTGTTACCGATTATTCTAGCCCTTTATCTTAGCCTTCAGTAAATTAGGAGTTGCCAGGATATTCGTACCTCTTGATTTCGAATTGGAAAGATGGGGAGGGCTAGACCAGTAGATGGCGGGAGGACGATGAGGAGGATACTTCACTTTACAGCCCTCCAGACTAGGAGCAGGACAGGCCGACTGCAGGTATATGAGTCTTTTATTGAAATTTCTTATGTGTACAACTTTTGCAGGATATCATTAATAGTTGACAAATGGGAATTTGAAAGGAACGGATAACCAAAGTATTTATAGGTAACTGTGACTAAGATGTTTTTGGCTACCACTAGCAATCTTAAAATGTGGAATGGAAGACAGTCGTGTGTGTTGATTGATGGTTATTATTGAGAGTTTCGAGGGCTAAACCAGCATTTGCTCGGTCCAGAGAATAAGAGACCTTTCTAATCCGGAGGGAGATGCACTACACAATTTTTATTGGGATCCGTTAGAACTCTAAATTGTTTTAGGTCATGTGACAAGGGCCATGCAGCAGGATGGATGCGATCATACCAGCACTAACGCACCGGATCCCATCAGAACTCCGAAGTTAAGCGTGCATGAGCGAGAGTAGTACTAGGATGGGTGACCCCCCTAGGAAGTGTGCTAAAAGGTTCTACAGATCCAAACCCAAGAGAAGGATGAGGAACTAGAGTAGCTTAAGGGAAATTAGAGGCGTGTGAACTCACGGTTAGAGACTCTAAATGAGTGCGAGAGATAAGGTGGACCGACTTGGCAAAGAAAGAGAAGACGTATTGCAGCTACAGAATTAGGACGAATTTAAGTAGTATTGGGGATACTTTGTAAGTAAGATATTAAGAAAAGGTGTACACGATATCTTAAGCATGGTTATGTTAATCAGTAGGTGTGCCCCGATAGTCGATGTTGCGATATGTTAAAGGTACAGATTGAACAGGGTATTGGAGTTCAAGTGGCAAGTGTTATAGGGCAAGTTGACATTATATTCTCTAAAGATCAGGGTTGGATGAACCTGATGCAATACACCAGGGAAAAGAAGAAGTGGGTATACAAGAGAAGGAAGATTAGGATGCTCTGAGAAAGGAGAAGTGTCAGCAAGGGAAGTATCTTGCTAAAACAGGCCAAGTAAAGCTTCCGAGAAAAAAATCAGGATGACGGTAACAATAAAGAACCATTCGGATGAATTTCAAAAATAAGTATAGGGAAAGGACGGAGCATGACAGTGTGGAACAAAAGACGAGTGTACGGAGTTCGAAATCAGATTTGGACAAGTGGGACTGAAGGGTAGTAACAACGAATAGGAATGTAAATTGGGAAAGAACAAGCAGGTTTTGTGAGGATGCTAAGGGGTTCCGGATCTTGAGGATCATTCGAAGAGCTAAATGTGCAGTCATACTGACACGATCACCTCGCAAACGAAAAAGCCTCCCTAAAGGATGATCTAGGAATATAATGGATTTGCACTTCTAAAGGGATATTCTACAAACTTCAGGGTCAATATTATAAGATGACAAGGGGAGAAGAGTATTTAGGAGTAAAGGAACTCAAACCCCTGAGGACGAAAGTAAGAAGAGTACACTAACGGATTTGTTGAAAGAAGTCAAATAATCGCTAAGGACCGAAGGGAGGATAATAAGACAATAAATCTGGCCAAGAGGCAGAATATTAGTGACGCGGGATAAGAACCTTAATAACGAGTATAGAAATTGATTATAAAGGAAATAAAATGATGCATGGAGCATATTTGTAAATATAAGCCAGCGGCAGAGAGAAAGATGAAGGTTCGACAAAAGGTGAAAAAGAGAGAGTATATTCTGTGAGGATTTCACGATAAGAACAAAAAGTGGTATAACACTGGAAATACTATAATGCATAGAGATGATGAATATAAGTAGTTAAGGAGAATTATGGACAAATGGACTAAGTGAATAAATGGACGAGTCGTGGAAATGGATGATGGGGAATATGAACCGTTAATGGTATAATATAGATGTAAATCGGAATTGCAAACCCAGAGCAAGAAGAGTTTTAAGGGTGTTGAGGAGCAAGGTATAATTGGATGCTCCATAAAGGAGCTTAATGAGTTCCGCTGTCCCCATCAATCATTAGACCAGGGAACTACTAGTCATAAAAGGTAGAAGAGGAAAAACAATGAAGGAGGTACCTGTAGTAGATCTGATATGTATGAGCATTTGATTTGATACCAGACTTCATTTAGCAGAAAGGAAAATAGGCCAAACCATGCGATGAAAGGAATTTTGAAATTATAAAGAACCGAGA
This sequence comes from Lycium barbarum, assembly GCF_019175385.1. NCBI lineage: Eukaryota > Viridiplantae > Streptophyta > Magnoliopsida > Solanales > Solanaceae > Lycium > Lycium barbarum. The sequence continues at coordinate 56,079,247 of NC_083343.1, read as the reverse complement.
AATGGTAGGATCGTTAAGGTAGACCAAGTGATTATCAACGATGATTAATATTAAAAGGCTACTGGTATATAAGAATATGCTTAAAAAGGGGGGAAGGAGTAGACTTAGTTCTGACATTCATAAAATTACAAAGAAAGAAGCGTATTAGCGCAAAGAAGCCAAAGTTTGAGATTTACTGATATGTCAAGAATGTATCAGGAGAAAGCAGAAACAAATTGGAAATGAGTATATTATGGGGTAGGTATGGAAAAGAAAGTATGATAGAAAGTAAGGGGATTAACAAGTCAGAAAGAATGATTCTATTTAATGTGAGATATGATGGCTCAGGGAATAGGTCGAATCGCACGTATCGGAGAAATCTAGATCGCATCTAAATATGCGGTGGTACATTCTGAAGGATAACAAAGAAGAAAAATGAAATGAATACCAAGGACAATTGAGGTACGGCAAAAGGGGATCTTAGTGCCAGAAGAAGTGAGAATCTAAACAAAAGGGTAATTATAGGCAGTGCGGCGGTTTCCAAAAGATAAAGGCTATGGGCTTATGTGTAGTAAGATTGCAGTATCGACAAGGATTAGAAAGTATCTCACAAGTTGTCAGCGTTGCCGAATACGAGAGCACATATTATAGAACTATATGAACAATCATCTCGAAGAAATGGCCAATAAAAATGATGTAAGGGCAGCAATGGAAAGTTAACAAAGAACAAAGGCTAATTGAATGATCACTGGTACGAGGAAATCAAGAGTGAGCATACTCATGTTGGGAGGAATTCGTGGTAAAGTAAGAGTTTACCTTAGTTTTATACTTATAGGTCTATATCGCAAAATTTGAGGAGAAAAGGGTAAAGGAAAAGTTCCAATATGAGTTCGAGGATATTTTGAGTCATGAATTATCTTGAACTATGATTATTAGCTTATCATAAGTGTTGCCCTACTACAAGAAAATATTATGAGTATATGTAATTAAGAGATTGTGTTGAGGACATTGTTATAGTTGGTCTTCGAAGAGAATTTGAATGGATAGTCGAGGTAAGTAACCGTTAAGAGTAGGGATTCATCGGTAATAAAATACTATTATGAAAGTAACTATGACGAGATTGTGAGGAAATCAAGGGGTCAGATCAATAGACTACAAAGAGATGATGTGGTACGTATACGGGATCGACGAGTATGAAAACGGATAGCCCAACATAGCACCAAAGAAGCAATCAAAGAAAAGTACCATAGTTGAACAAGAGGATTGTCTATCAGCAAGAAAGAAGAGGAACGTGCAAGCCAACAGTTAGCCATAGCAGTTGCGGGCCAGGACCACCATAATGAAAGGAGAACGATCACCAAGTATTAATTGATTCCTGATTGCATGCATAAGAACATAAGGTTATAAAATTTAGGGAACAATGCAATAAAGAGTTAAGAGGGAATGAGAGAAAGGCTGACCAACTGATAGAATAAAGATCATATGATAAGAGTCCAGGAGAAGGGCAATCACTTCACTAAATCAATGAAAGCATCGTGGATTTGTAACCACAACATTCGAGGATGAATGTTTTAAAGGGGAGGGGGGAGGGAGAATGTTACACCCCGTAGTTTTGTATATTGAGATTCGAGCTACCTTTCAGGAGGCATATGAGATTACACTTGTTTATCTTATGGTTATGAGGGTTTAAGTTCACATAATAAGCTATGGAAGGATCGAGGGGCAAGTGAACTCAGGAAATTAATTTGTTGGAACTTTGGAGAAAATGTGAAGGGCAATTTTGGCCAAACTTAGAGGAAGAACAGTTTTTAGTATATGAGGAGTTTTGAGGCAAAGCAAAAGCCTAAAGTGAAGTCCATGAAGTCTAGTTTCCAACTCAACAAATCGCTCATCGATATGGTATAGGAACAAGGAGGTATGGGCGTTACAAGTTGGACTGGCAGGCCAGGAAAATGGCCTGCGCGAACACGCCTGGGAGTGGCGCGAACGCGCAGAGGACCAAGGGCCAACTCAGCGCGACAGCTCCACTAGGGGACTCGAACGCGCTGAGAAATTTTTAGATAGGTGCAACCTGAGCCCCAAACGTTATAAAAAGGGGTTACCCCTTTATTTTCCCATCAGAAACATTCTCTAAGCCACCTCTAACCTCTACTCAACTTCCACCAACTTCCACTCACCAAATTTTAACGCAAATCAAGTACAATCCCCGGATTCTGGTCCAGAAAACGTGTATTTGCAATTATAAAAGCGTATAGCGACGAGTTCTGGCTCAAGTTCAAGGTGGAATGTGATGATATTGCAATACTAGAGGGAGTAAAGTATGAATCTCTCCTTATTAATATTAGTTTCGGTTTATTTACAGAGGTAAAATTATTAAACAGTCTTATAATAAGTTGGCTAGTTGAAAAAGTTGGAAAACATCATGTGGGATGTTTTGTGGAACATAATGGTATTGGTAATGATGTTGCTGATGTTGGTATTGTTGTTGTTATTGTTGGTAGTTGAATTATGACCTCCGGCTAGGCATATAAATAGGGGAGATGCTGCCCTAGTTTCGGCAGATTCTAAATGAAATTAAATTAAGGATTTGAGATGGGCGTATGATTTTGAGCCTAATAATAGTACGAATGGTTTATATGTAGATTTAAGAGCGTGGAAGGATAAACTTTGAATCGCTAAGGAGACCAAAAGGTATGTTAAGGCTAGTCCTTTTTCTTTCCAAAGGCATGACTCCTTTCTTGTGTATTCATATATGTTTTCCATAATGTCCTTATCCTCAAAAGCTAGAGATTCATGATTTCAAGAGTTTCTTACGACGCTAAAGATGAGTATACTTTATGAAGATAATGATGAAAATGATGACTCTATTTCTAGAAGTTCCAAAGCTATGATTTTAATGCTATTATGAGATTAACTAGCTTATTTCCTAATTTTCTTGAATTTCTCATTGTTGTTGATCTCACCTTATGAATTGTTCCTTCAAAGTGAGATATAACGATGATGATTATTCCATAATATAATCGGAGGTTACCAGTTATCTCTCTATCTCATGTTATGTTTCATAATCTTATTATGTTATTACTCATGCCTTACATACTCAGTACACTGTTCGTACTGACGTCCTTTCTCGTGGACGCTGTGCTCATGCCCTTAGGATGAGGTAGCCAGGCAGATGACCTAGACCATTAGGATCTCCTCTCAGCTGCAGACAGTGTGCTCCATTGGTCTGGAGCTGCAACCCTTTTTGGTATGCTATATTGATATGTAGATGTATGGGTATGATAGGGGCCTTGTCCTTTCATTCTTACAACTACATTCCATAGAGGTTTGTAGATAGTTGTATATGGTAGGAGTGTCGTTTAGCTATGTCAGCTATTATTTTGTTGTACAACATATGTAGTGGCCTAGTCGGCATACACTGTTATCCTTGGCACATATGATTGTTTCCATGGATGCACGAGTTATGAGTGTTTGATGTAAAGTTTTTTATGTTAACTTTACGGCATACGATCTAGTTTAATTATGAGTTGTGTATGGGCCTAGGGTAATCAACGACAAGTAGATACAAGTATAGAAGTGCTTGGTCAGTAGTGGTCGGGCACTCGTCACGGCTCATTGGTTTGGGTCGTGACAGAATAACCGACATGTAAGCACCACGTAAGAATGTGGAGTCCGATCTCTGCCCGATCAGCTAAGCCATTTTATACCTTGCCAGGGTACAAGACACGAATGGATCCAATAACCACAATGGGCAAACACGAAGGTATCGTCCTAACTGGGTAGAGAGATCCTTATCCTACGCTTGCATACGTAGTTTCGGGCTGTCTAGCCTTCTCGTTAATCTGTACTACTCCAAAAACATGAACATGGATATAGTTGGCTTAGTAGCTCGTGAATTATATAACTTGCTTGTAAACATGATTCTTGCTTGCATTACAGCATGAAGATAATATATAATATGACTTGTATGAAAACATAGAGACATGTAGGAGTTTCATGAAAATAAGCATAATGATTCATATCTTGCATGTAAGAACTCATGGAATGCAAAGTATGGGTTTTCATAGATTACGAACAGATTATCAATAACCAAAGGGAATATTAAGAACAGAATAATGAAGTAATCATACAAACATGGTATATCATGGTACATGAACTTAGGGTTATCATGAACATGGCTAAAACTATGGTTTTGGTGAATTCTTGTATAATCATGGAGGAACAAGGCGTGGGGAAGAACAATTATGTTCCCACACGTAGATAGAAACCCTACATGCTGGTAATGCTCTAAAACTTGTATCAACAATCTGAACTTGAAGAAGTATCCCTAAAGCTTTAGTCTTGAATCCTTTAAATGATTTTTCTTGAAAACCCTAGGTTAGGAATGATGAACTCACATTAGATCACATGAATACATGTTAGAATTGACTTGGAATGATTGGAATAGGCTTACCTTGGCGTTTTGGATTGCTGGGAGGAGAAAACCTTCATTCTAGGGCTTAGCGAATGTGAAAAGTGGAAAAAGAACTAAACATGACGTATTTATACTTAACTGAGTCGGGAAATTATACAGTTATACGGTTCGTATAAACTGACCGTATTTAACAACGATTAAAATTCCAAAAACTGCGACTTCCCAAATGAGTTTCACGGACTGAAAATACAGTACGTATATATTTATACGGTTCGTATATCACTATACTGTCCGTATCGAAGCATTTCAAAAAATTGGCAGAAATTGGGATTTTCCACCTAACAGTTACGAACTGGAAGTACGGGTCGTATAACAATATACGGTCCCTATATTTAGTCGTAAAAATGGAACTTTATTGAACTGAGATGAATTTAATTCCAACATTTTTCGTCTAATTTCTAAGTCCCAAATCATGGACATAGCTTAGTTTAAAGTACGAGATGTTACAATACATCCCCTTTGGGATCAATCGTCCTCGAATGATGGGTCATGGTTAAGATTGGGATGGAGCATGGCTTGAATACATGGACGTGAAGGAAACATGACCTGAAACATAGATACTGAATTAACATGACATGGTAACATGTACACATGAATACTGAGACATGGAACATGAGCACTGGGTACATGAGCGTGAAACATGAGACATGACATGACATGGACTATCGATAGGTTACCTTAGGCGTTCTCTACTTGCTCTTCAAACAAATATGGATACTTGGATTTCATGTCTTTTTTCGGATTCCCATGTAGCCTCTTCAACTTTCTGAGTCCTCCATAAAACTTTAACCGAGGCAACTTCCTTAGTTCTTAACTTACGAACCTGACGATCAAGAATGGCTACGAGAATCTCTTCATAGGTGAGGCCATCCTTAACTGTTATAGAATCAGCAGGAACAACCAACAACGGGCCTCCCACACACTTCCTCAACATAGACACATGGAATACTGGATGAACAACAACTAATTCTTGTGATAATTCAAGTTCATAAGCTACTTAACCAACCCTTCGAAGGATTCTGTAAGGTCAAATATATTTGGGGCTAAGCTTCCCTTTCTTCCCAAATCTCATAACACCCTTCATGGGTGGGACTTTGAGGAATACCCAATCATCAACATTAAAATCTATGTCCTTTCGCCTCACATCTATATAGGACATCTGGCGACTTTGAGCCATTTTAAACGCTCCTGAATTAATTTGACTTTCGCCATGACCTGGTAGACTAAATCCGGTCCTAACAGTTCTGGTTCACCAACTCCAAGCCAACCAATAGGTGATTTATAACTTCACCTATACAAGGCTTCAAATGGTGCCATCTTGATACTAGCATGATAACTTTTATTATAAGCAAACTCAATGAGAGGAAAATAATCATCCCAATGTCACGACCCAGCTAGGGGCCGTGACGGGTACCCGGGGCTAGCCACCGAGCACCACTCGTGCTTCTACTTATCTTGCTCATTTAGTGGTCTTTTATCGACTTTACACTCCAATTGTAGGAAATCATATTTTACATGGAAACATAGATACTTTTTATATACATTTGCCTCTCGGCCATCAAAATAGTATATACATATAAAAGCATTTCGTGAGACCATCTAACTCGCACTACGTATCTACGAGCCTCTACTGGAGTGCTGAACATAGGGATGGGACAAGACACCGTCGTAGCCAAAAATACATATACATGGCTATATATACATAAAAGAATAATCATAAGCACCTCTGGGACAATGGAGGGCTTCCAATCGGCTGACAACTACTACGGATCTGGATCGAGCTCTCTGTTATATCCCGTGTTTTCGCATATTTGGAAATCGAGAAAAATGAATAAGACTTGTGTGTTATAAGGAAATATTTTGATTCTAGATAATATGACTATGTTGGTTATGAAACTATTGGTGCTAAGACATTGGGGAAGGCCGAGGGTAAATGTTACATCCGACATTTTTGTTTATTCGAAAAATTCAAGATAAATGTACTTGTGATGAATAAGGCCACAATTGGACACTACTTGGTGTGAATGTGTGAGTTATGAAGTCAATGGTATAGAATTACGAAAGGTGGCCAAGGGCAAAATCGGAATTTTGGAAATTTGCCTTATGGATCAATATGTAACCAACAATTTTGGGCTCAAAAAAAAAATAATAAGACAAGGCCCATTTGGGAAGGCCCAACCGGCCATAGTGGGTTAAAAATAGCCCAAGCCCACAATTTAATTATGTGGTATATTATAGTGGGATAATTATCAAGAACATTCAAGAAACATAAAGAAAGAACAAGAAAAAAAAAAAGAGAGAGAGGTTTCGGGTGGGAGAGAAAGAAAGGAAGAAAAGAAAGAAAAAAAATTGGAGCCCATTCCTTGGTTCAAAAATTCATCTCTTGTGAGATTTGTACTAAGCACAAGGTGCTCTTCAAGTTGATATAAAGATTGTGGCAAGAAAACAACTTCAACCCCAAGTGAAGAACTTGAAGAAAGGTAAGGATTTCATGCTTTTGTTGTGTTAAAAATGATGTATGTATGTTGTAGTATGTGTGAATGAAGGAAAAACATGGAAATTTTGTGTGTTGAACAACTTGGGTGGTGGCCGAATGCATATATATGTATTGCATGCTTTTAATGGCTTGAATTCTTGTGTAAGTTAGTTGTAGGATGGTGGGGATTGTATTAGAAATGAAAGTTGAATGAATTAAGGAAAATTGAGAATTTTGGGGTGTGGCCGTGTGTGTGTGTTGATGTTGGAAGGTGAGTTAAATCTTGTTAGCATGTTAATTGTGTTGTTATGGCCTTATGAAGTAGACGGAAGGATAATGGTTAAGCTAAAACGAAGAAATTGTTGATTAAGTTGTCGTCGGAAAGTATGTCGCGTTATCGTGATTTCTTGAAAATATGATTAAGGATAATGAATTTGGAATGTAAAAATGTGTTGATGAACTTGTATGTGGAAGGTTGGAAAAATTGGATAAGTAGTGGCTTTAATGGAAAGTTTGTATGTTTGTATATCGTGTGTATAGTGTGTGGAAATGGTATGATATGCCTCCGACGTATGCTATAATGATCTTGATGGATAATAGATGCGAAAATAATAAGTTTGGTTTGGAAATGTAAGTTTGAAACGAAAAATGTTTCGTTATGTTGGAAGCTGGCTAATGATGCCTTAATGTATGTCTTGATGTTTGTTGTTGTTTTGATATCATTCTCTGGGTTGTTGTGTTGGTTGTTGGCTGTGTTTTAACTTTTGGGGATGTCGTATATACAGAGGAAACGCTGCCGAAATTTCGGTAGGCAAGTATGTGTAAGCTTGGGGTATTGAAAGAATGAAACTAACCAAATGGTAAACTTGACCATTTCCAGATTTTGGACGAAATTTGGATTGACGCCGAGCGAGCATAAGGCGCCATCGAGGTATGTGAAGCACTTCTCTACGTTCCTAGGCATGTTCTGGATGTGGTAGGCTCGGCCGCGAGCCTTAGGTCCGACTCCGTTCCCCGGAATTCGAGACGGAAAACCGCTCTAATTCCTTCAGTTCAATTGAACCTATTTTCTTACAAATTGTCCTTAAAGTGAGATTTTGCACAAAACTTCCCCAAACGGAGTCGGAACACTTCCGAATGAGTATGGGTGACCTCATAAGGTCAATCATCAGTAATTTACGTATGTAGCCTCGGGTTGGTCCGAGGTGGGCCCACAAGGCCCGATACTTCCGGTACGATTTTTAAAATACTTCTGTTTTGGTCCGATCTTCTCCAAAAACTTCTGAACTATTATTTTGTGAATATTATGGATAGTTTTGTGTAATTTATACAATATGATTTCTGAACATCCGAGCATCCCATTCTGAAAATCTGTCGTGCCTTCCTAACTAGGATATGAGCGCGTGCTATGCATACTATCTGGATATTCTGATTTTGGCTCGCCGTTGGGCACCCTTCTGATTGATCGAGTCTGTATGTTGAGTCTGTAGGTAGGTGGTTTCTCATTTATCGATTCGTGTCTGTCTCAATGCATTCTTTCACTGCGACCCGGGCCAGGTTCTGTTATCGTGCATATTTTCTCTGCATTGTTCACCGCGTCCCTCGACGTACGGGCCGGGATCTGTATGTCTGTATGATCTGTGTATGGGGATGGCGGCCAGGATGGCATATGATCTGATATGATTCTGTCTGTCCACCGCGTCCCGTACTAAGAGGGCCGGGTTCTGTTACCGCGCCCCCAGACAGGGCCGGGATCTGTATGAATATATGCGTGTGCCATCTGTATTTATAAAGCACACGCCTTTGTATGATTTTGTATGACTCTGTGCTACTCTGCATGCATAATTCTGTCCGTCATACTACTGTCTGTCCGTCTGTGTCACAACTATTTCTGTATGTCCGTATGGCTTCTGCTTCTGTATGTCCGTATGGATTCAGATTCTGCTCGTCTGTAGAGGCCTGTAGATAGATGTGTGTGTTACGGGTTCCGTCTGTATGTTAGCCCTATCGGGTTATCTGTAAATGTCTGTGTGTTCAGGTATATGTATATATATATATATGTATGTTACGCGCACGCCGTATTTGTATCGACCTACTTCTGTGCTTCTGTTTTGAAAAAAAAAAAAAAAAAAAAAAATCTGTATGGTTCGAACTCGGTCAGGTAGGTACGTCTGGGTACCCAGTTAGGGTACCAGTCGCGGCCCACGGGGTTTGGGTCGGGACAGTAAAATTGGAATTTCGGAAATTAGTTTCGGGAATTACAAAAGAAGGGATTTTAATGAATTGGGCCAAGGAAATTGAACAACAAATTGAGGCCCAAAGTCTATGGGGTGGCCGGCCATAAGGCTAGGCCCAACCCATTTTTAAAGGGTCATGTGATATACATGTGACCCTTATATGGATATATATCAATGTTTTCCTTTGGAATTATCAAGAAAAAAATCACAACTTATCCTTGAGCAATAATACTCCCTCTCGGCCGAACCCCTTTGAGAGAAAGAAATTTTTTTCTAGCCCTTGTTTTTGATCCAAAAATCTTGTTCTTCCCATATTTGTAGAGTACTCAAGACGCTCTTCAACGGGATACAATTAGTTTGGCGAAAGGAGCGCGTTTGCGGCAAGTCGGAAATTCAAGTAAAGGTATGAATTTTGCTATTCTAATGTTATGGAATTGGTATGAATGTGTTAAGGATGGAGAATAGACGAGAATCCCGTAGTTTTGATGTGTGTGCAAAGTCGTGTGTGTTTGGTGTTGTAGCCGTGACCTATGGGAAGTGCAAAGCCATGTGAATTTAATCTTGTGTAGTTGTTTGTTGCGTTGTTGTGACCTTTATAACGTAAACGAATGTTTAATGAATTGAATTGGTGTTGGAAAATGATTTCGGAACATTATGGGAAAGTATATACCTTTGGTATATTTGTGTATATCATTGTATATCTATGATATTAAGGCTTTAAATGTGACTTATGGTTGTTGTTAATGAATTTGGAATGAAACAATGTAAGTTGGAATGTTCGTCGGAATTTTGATGTTTCGGGCGAAATATGGAAAGTAAGGAACTTCTTGAAATTATGTATAGTGTTTGGAACATAATTGGGATGTGATTGAATAATCTTGAATGATTGAATGAATACAATAATGTGGACATAAGTTTGGAATTGTGAAGTTTGAATGAAAGTTGCCAACTTTTATAGTAAAGAAGAATATTGAAGTTAGAATGATTTAGTGTGGTTTATGTTGTTTGTGACGTTTGGGTTGTTGTTGTTGATGTTTATTGAGCCGAGCTAAGTCTCGGGGGTGTTAGATATATAGGGGAAGTGCTGCCGAAATTTCAGTAGGCAAAAATGAATTTAAGGGCATTTTTAAGCTTAAGAATCTCTAATTGGTAACTTTGACCATTTGTAGATTTTGGACGAAACGGGATTTGATTTTGGGGTGAGCATAAGACGTTTCTAAGGTATGTAAAGCTTCCCACTTCTTCTTTTGGCATGTCTTAGTATGTTAGGTTGATATCGGAACCCCGGGAGCAATTCTGCTCCTCGAAATCCGATCTAGAAAATGGCTACTATTCATTCAATTCAATTGAAGCCTAATGTTCCTATTTTGGCTAGAAAGCAATCAAACGTCCGAAACTTATGCAAATGCAATTGGATTACTTTGAAACCTTTATGTATGATCCCATAGACCCTAAATGTCCGTAAATTATGTTCGCCACCTCGACTTGACCCGAGGTGGGCCCGCTAACCCCGAGATGCCCTATTTGTTCTACTAGGCTCTCTTTTTGGATAAGCTTCGATAAAGAATCTTCGATTTTGAAATTGTCCTCTATGAAATAATGTTCGGAACACTACGACATAACAAGCAATGTTTTGAGCTATATGTACCACTTTGGAAACATTTTGTGAAATAAACTTTCGCACCAACTAATTATTTGACTATTTTGGTTAATGAACTGACTTATGAAGTAAACAAGATTTCGAAGGCTGTTTTAATATAAAACGTGCATTGTTTGCTCACGACTCCGCTCGTGCCCTATTATGACTTCGTTCACCTGTTCCCGGGCCGGTTATGATTCGTGCGCTCTATGATGATTCGGCCGTATGCTGCGTTACGGTTCCCCGAGGCCTCGCCATAGGGCCGGGTTCCGTTTGGAGTTATGCTGTGATATGGCTGTGATGTGATACGCTCATATGTGTGTTCGGGGATGTACGGAGATTTGAACCTTCTGGTGTTATGCTGTGTGTGGCACCAGCGTCGGAGTGGTGACCACGTTCCTGAGCTTTGCATGACTTTGTTTGCATTATGTATATATGTTTTTGATAAACATTTGCATGGCCTATATTTTTGTACTCCATGCTTTACATACTCAGTACATCTTTCGTACTGACCCCCTTTCTTCGGGGGCTGCGTTTCATGCCCGCAGGTACAGACGCCGGTGATCCACCACTGTAGGCTCCACTTCTGCTATTTCGGAGCACTCCTTTGATTCGGAGTCCACTTTTGGTATATATATATCTTTCGCCATGTATATATTTCTGCATATCTGACTATTTGGGTACGGCGGGGCCCTATCCCGTCATATGATTCTGTCGGTCAGTTTAGAGGTTTGTGGACATATCTGTGGGTTATGGTCAGTCTGTATGCTTATGTGTATATGTTGTTTGGGCGATCCCATACGCCGAGGCGGCCGGTCCGCATATGTTTATACGTTGCTTTGTTAGCCCTGTGTGGCCTTTGTTGGTGTTTGCTGTGTACAGGGTTATTCTGGATAGTCTGAAAAACAAAGGAGACTCTACCGAATTTGTTTCTGGAAATTATCTAAATTTGTAAATACAGCCTTGTCGGCTTCTGCTACTTACTTGAATGTATTTGATAGATGGGTTTGGGTGCCCAGATCGGGCACTAGTCACGGCCTACGGGGTTGGGTCGTGACAAAAGTGGTATCAGAGCAGTTTGTCCTCGGAATGTCTACAGGCCGTGTCTCGTAGAGTCTTGTTTATCGATGTGTTGTGCACCACATCTATAAACAGGAGACTACAGGGCATTTAGGATGTTACTTTCTTTGGAATCTTAGATCGTGCGATAGAGCTGTGCTATTAGGATGATTCTGATCTGACCCGTTCTTTTGTTTGCAGTGATGCCTCCGAAGAAGGCAACGGCGGCCCAGAAGGGCAAGGCGAGGATGGGAGAGACTAGTCAGGCACAGCGAGCTACCCGGGCTCGTGTGTATGATTTGCCTGAGGTCGTGCCTCGTTCTGAGGGGTCCGCTACACCACCATTGGTACAGCCTGGAGCAGGTCCTTCAGCAGCTCCAGAGGCCCGAGTACCCGCTCCTGAGACTCCAGCTCCTCAGCCAGGGGCGGAGGACAGGACCCTGAGGGAGGCTGTACAGTTGCTGACCACATTGGTAGCAGGGCAGGCTCGCAGACGCGGGCGGAGGAACGATGACGATGATGACAGGCGTGACAGCCTACGGGTTCGAGAGTTCTTATTGTGTGGCCCTCCAGAGTTTTTCAGGTCTAAGCCCGATGAGGACCCCCATGATTTCATTCGGGGGATGCGGCGCTCACTAGACTTGGTCAGGGCTTCAGAGACCGAGTCAGTCGAGTTGGCCTCGCATAGACTTCGGGATGTTGCTGCTCACTGGTATGAGACCTGGGAGTTATCTAGGGGCGAGGGTGCTTCCCCAGCTACTTGGGACGAGTTTGCGACTGCTTTCACCCGCCATTTTCTGCCCCCAGAGTTGCGACGGGCGCGGGCTGATCGATTTTTACATCTGCAGCAGAGGGGTCGGAGCGTTCGTGAGTATAATCTGGAGTTTGATTCCCTGGCCCGGTATGCACCTGCTGTAGTAGCAGATATGTCCGATCGGATGCACAGATATGTTATGGGATTGGATCGTTATTTGATCGACGGCTGTATGGCAGTGTCATTGCAGATGGATATGGATATTGCCCGACTTCAGGCTTATGCGATGGGTATGGAGGACCGTCACAGGTCTGATTATTCTAGCAGAGATCGGGACAGGAGGACGCCCAAGAGGGCTAGGTCCGCGGGATATTCTAGAGATTCTCGAGGCGGACAGCCTCAGCAGCAGCAGACAGGCAGACAGCTTCCTCCGTCCGGCCGGAGTATTCAGTCTGGCGGCAGGAGGGTTGATAGTGCAGGACCGTCTGGGGCCGGTCAGGGCTCCAGAGTGGCAGGTTCACAGGTGTCTAGAGGCCCCAGCCAGGCAAGACCACCCAGACCCCGTTGTTCTCATTGCGGGAAGTCTCATCCTGGGGAGTGCTATCGAGCCACTGGAGCTTGTTTTTCGTGCGGTGGTCAGGGCCATTTTATGCGAGATTGTCCGTTGGCTAGCGGTTCTGGTAGTGTGGCTCAGCCGACAGGGTCAGCCGCCGGTTCATCATCTGCTCCATCTGTTGCACGCCCTGCAGGGCGAGGTATGCCAGCACCGGCAGGACGCGGTCGAGGCCGCGGTGGCGTTTCAGGTTCTAGCGGTCCCTCGAATCGCATATATGCTTTGGCCAGCCGCCAGGATCAGGAGGCTTCGCCAAACGTCGTCACAGGTACATTACTAGTTTTCTGCAGATCTGTATATGCATTGATTGACCCTGGTTCTACTTTATCGTATATTTCCCCGCTTGTTGCTAGTAAAATTGGGATAGTGTCTGAGCCTATAGAGCCATTTGAGGTAGCTACGCCGGTTGGGGATTTTGTTATAGCGAGGCAGATATATAGGGATTGTTCTGTGACTATTTATGATCGTTGTACTAAAGCGGATTTGATAGAGTTAGACATGCTCGAGTTTGATGTTATTATGGGCATGGACTGGTTGTCTTCCTGTTATGCTAATGTTGACTGCCAGAAAAAGGTAGTCCGTTTTCAGTTTCTAGGGGAACCAGTTATAGAGTGGTTCGGGTCTACAGCATCGCCGAGGGGTAAGTTTATTTCATACCTCAAGGCTAAGAAGATGATCCAGAAGGGTTATATCTATCATTTGGTTCGTGTGCACGATACTGCAGCTGAGACACCTACCCTTCAGTCTGTTCCGGTCGTTAATGAATTCCCAGATGTATTTCCTGACAAGCTTCCTGGCCTTCCGCCTGAGCGGGAGATTGATTTTACTATAGAGTTGATGCCAGATACGCAGCCTATATCTATTCCTCCGTACAGAATGGCACCGGCTGAGTTGAAGGAGTTGAAGGAGCAGCTGAAAGATTTGTTGGATAAGGGCTTTATTAGACCCAGCACATCACCCTGGGGAGCGCCGGTATTATTTGTGAGAAAGAAAGATGGGTCACTGCGGATGTGTATTGATTATCGACAACTGAATAAGGTGACTATAAAGAATAAATATCCCGAAGACTGCTTTCAGGACCCGGTACAGGCATTATGAATTCAGAGTTATGTCTTTCGGGTTGACTAATGCTCCAGCGGTATTTATGGATCTCATGAATCGGGTATTTCGGCCTTTCTTGGATATGTTTGTTATTGTGTTCATTGACGATATTCTGATTTACTCGCGATCAGCCGAGGAGCATTCGGATCATTTGAGGACGGTACTTGGTATTCTCCGTCAGCGGAAATTATATGCTAAATTCTCTAAATGTGAATTCTGCTTAACTTCTGTGGCATTCTTGGGCCATATTGTCGGCGCAGACGGTATTCGGGTCGATACCGGATGTTGCAGGCTTACGACGACAAATCATGAGCGAGGCGCATAATGCACGGTATTCTGTTCATCCTGGTTCCACTAAAATGTATCATGATCTCAGGTGTTTGTATTGGTGGGACGGTATGAAGAAAGATATTGCCGAGTTCGTTAGTCAGTGCCCGAATTGTCAGCAAGTTAAAATTGAACACCAGAAGCCCGGTGGGTTATTACAGGAGATGGAAATTCCAGCCTGGAAATGGGAGATGATTAATATGGATTTCGTTGTTGGGTTACCGCGCACTCCACGCAGGTATGATTCTATTTGGGTTATTGTTGACAGATTGACGAAATCAGCCCACTTTCTCCCAGTCCGGACTACGTATTCGGCTGAGGACTACGCTAGATTGTACATCAGAGAGATAGTCAGACTTCACGGAGTCCCTGTATCTATTATTACTGACCGAGATGCCCAGGTTACGGCAAATTTCTGGAGGTCATTTCAGGAGGGATTAGGGACTCAGGTGAGCCTCAGGACAACCTTTCATCCTGAGTCCGACGGGCAGGCCGAGCGCACTATTCAGACGCTGGAAGATATGTTACGGGCCTGCGTTATTGATTTCAGGGGCAGCTGGGATGATAATTTGCCACTTATTGAGTTTGCCTATAATAACAGTTATCACTCCAGCATTCAGATGGCACCGTATGAAGCCCTTTATGGCAGAAAATGCAGATCTCCTATTGGTTGGTTCGACGTGGGAGAGACTAAGTTAATCGGGCCAGATGTGATCCAGGAAGCAGTAGATAAGGTAAAGCTTATTCGGGAGCGATTATTGGCTGCTCAGAGTCGACAGAAAGCATATGCAGACAGACGACGTCGGCCGTTAGAGTTCCAGATTGGCGAATGGGTGTTTCTGAAGGTGTCGCCCATGAAGGGTGTCATGAGATTCGGTAGAAAGGGTAAGTTGAGCCCGCGGTATATCGGGCCGTATCAGATCATTCGGAAGATAGGCGAGGTCGCCTATGAGCTAGACTTACCATCTGAGTTGGAGGCCGTACACCCGGTATTTCATGTGTCTATGCTGCGAAAATGTATTGGTGATCCTTCCAGGATATTCCCAGTGGATGATATTCAGGTAACGGAGCATTTGTCTTATGAAGAGCAGCCTGTAACTATTCTGGATCGGCAGGTCAGGAGACTACGCACTAAGGAAGTGCCTTCTATTAAAGTCCTGTGGCGCAACAACAATCGGGAAGAGATGACTTGGGAGGCGGAGGATGAGATGAAGAAGAAATACCCCCACTTGTTTCCTGCACCCACAGGTAATTTAAACCTTCAAATTTGTTGTATTGATTGGCGAATGAATTGTGTGTGCTATAAAGGGAGACTCCCCCGTTATATTATAAGACTAATTTAACATTCGGGGACGAATGTTCTTAAGGGAGGAGAATGTTATATCCCGTGTTTTCGCATATTTGGAAATCGAGAAAAATGAATAAGACTTGTGTGTTATAAGGAAATATTTTGATTCTAGATAATATGACTATGTTGGTTATGAAACTATTGGTGCTAAGATATTGGGGAAGGCCGAGGGTAAAATTGGAATTTCGGAAATTAGTTTCGGGAATTACAAACGACGGGATTTTAATGAATTGGGCCAAGGAAATTGAACAACAAATTGAGGCCCAAAGTCTATGGGGTGGCCGGCCATAAGGCTAGGCCCAACCCATTTTTAAAGGGTCATGTGATATACATGTGACCCTTATATGGATATATATCAATGTTTTCCTTTGGAATTATCAAGAAAAAAATCACAACTTATCCTTGAGCGATAATACTCCCTCTCGGCCGAACCCCTTTGAGAGAAAGAAAATTTTTTCTAGCCCTTGTTTGTGATCCAAAAATCTTGTTCTTCCCATATTTGTAGAGTACTCAAGACGCTCTTCAACGGGATACAATTAGTTTGGCGAAAGGAGCGCGTTTGCGGCAAGTCGGAAATTCAAGTAAAGGTATGAATTTTGCTATTCTAATGTTATGGAATTGGTATGAATGTGTTAAGGATGGAGAATAGACGAGAATCCCGTAGTTTTGATGTGTGTGCAAAGCCGTGTGTGTGTGTGTGTTTGGTGTTGTAGCCGTGACCTATGGGAAGTGCAAAGCCATGTGAATTTAATCTTGTGTAGTTGTTTGTTGCGTTGTTGTGACCTTTATAACGTAAACGAATGTTTAATGAATTGAATTGGTGTTGGAAAATGATTTCGGAACATTATGGGAAAGTATATACCTTTGGTATATTTGTGTATATCATTGTATATCTATGATATTAAGGCTTTAAATGTGACTTATGGTTGTTGTTAATGAATTTGGAATGAAACAATGTAAGTTGGAATGTTCGTCGGAATTTTTGATGTTTCGGGCGAAATATGGAAAGTAAGGAACTTCTTGAAATTATGTATAGTGTTTGGAACATAATTGGGATGTGATTGAATAATCTTGAATGATTGAATGAATACAATAATGTGGACATAAGTTTGGAATTGTGAAGTTTGAATGAAAGTTGCCAACTTTTATAGTAAAGAAGAATATTGAAGTTAGAATGATTTAGTGTGGTTTATGTTGTTTGTGACGTTTGGGTTGTTGTTGTTGATGTTTATTGAGCCGAGCTAAGTCTCGGGGGTGTTAGATATATAGGGGAAGTGCTGCCGAAATTTCAGTAGGCAAAAATGAATTTAAGGGCATTTTTAAGCTTAAGAATCTCTAATTGGTAACTCTGACCATTTGTAGATTTTGGACGAAACGGGATTTGATTTTGGGGTGAGCATAAGACGTTTGTAAGGTATGTAAAGCTTCCCACATCTTCTTTTGGCATGTCTTAGTATGTTAGGTTGATATCGGAACCCCGGGAGCAATTCTGCTCCTCGAAATCCGATCTAGAAAATGGCTACTATTCATTCAATTCAATTGAAGCCTAATGTTCCTATTTTGGCTAGAAAGCAATCAAACGTCCGAAACTTATGCAAATGCAATTGGATTACTTTGAAACCTTTATGTATGATCCCATAGACCCTAAATGTCCGTAAATTATGTTCGCCACCTCGACTTGACCCGAGGTGGGCCCGCTAACCCCGAGATGCCCTATTTGTTCTACTAGGCTCTCTTTTTGGATAAGCTTCGATAAAGAATCTTCGATTTTGAAATTGTCCTCTTTGAAATAATGTTCGGAACACTACGATATAACAAGCAATGTTTTGAGCTATATGTAACACTTTGGAAACATTTTGTGAAATAAACTTTCGCACCAACTAATTATTTGACTATTTTGGTTAATGAACTGACTTATGAAGTAAACAAGATTTGAAAGGCTGTTTTAATATAAAAAGTGCATTGTTTGCTCACGACTCCGCTCGTGCCCTATTATGACTTCGTTCACCGGTTCCCGGGCCGGTTATGATTCGTGCGCTCTATGATGATTCGGCCGTATGCTGCATTACGGTTCCCCGAGGCCTCGCCATAGGGCCGGGTTCCGTTTGGAGTTATGCTGTGATATGGCTGTGATGTGATACGCTCATATGTGTGTGTTCGGGGATGTACGGAGATTTGAACCTTCTGGTGTTATGCTGTGTGTGGCACCAGCGTCGGAGTGGTGACCACGTTCCTGAGCTTTGCATAATTTTGTTTGCATTATGTATATATGTTTTTGATAAACATTTGATATACTGTTCGGCATTTCTCTCCTTTGTATTCTGTTTGCTCTCAGTTGTGGCCTATATTTTTGTACTCCATGCTTTACATACTCAGTACATCTTTCGTACTGACCCCCTTTCTTCGGGGGCTGCGTTTCATGCCCGTAGG
This sequence comes from Lycium barbarum, assembly GCF_019175385.1. Lineage (NCBI taxonomy): Eukaryota > Viridiplantae > Streptophyta > Magnoliopsida > Solanales > Solanaceae > Lycium > Lycium barbarum. The sequence goes on along the minus strand of NC_083343.1, from coordinate 56,060,810 downwards.
TACAGACGCCGGTGATCCACCACTATAGGCTCCACTTCTGCTATTTCGGAGTACTCCGTTGATTCGGAGTCCACTTTTGGTATATATATATCTTTCGCCATGTATATATTTCTGCATATCTGACTATTTGGGTACGGCGGGGCCCTGTCCCGTCATATGATTCTGTCGGTCAGTTTAGAGGTCTGTGGACATGTCTGTGGGTTATGGTCAGTCTGTATGCTTATGTGTATATGTTGTTTGGGCGATCCCATACGCCGAGGCGGCCGGTCCGCATATGTTTATACGTTGCTTTGTTAGCCCTGTGTGGCCTTTGTTGGTGTTTGCTGTGTACAGGGTTATTCTGGATAGTCTGAAAAACAAAGGAGACTCTGCCGAATTTTTGTTCTGGAAATTATCTAAATTTGTAAATACAGCCTTGTCGGCTTCTGCTACTTACTTGAATGTATTTGATAGATGGGTTTGGGTGCCCAGATCGGGCACTAGTCACGGCCTACGGGGTTGGGTCGTGACACTCTCCTCCCTGTCTACCTGTGGGCATGAACACAGCGTCCAAAGAAAACGGACGTCAGTACAAATATGGTACTGAGTATGAGAGGCATAAACAACGAAATAAGACAATGATGTGAAGAAGATACTAAGATGGAACATCAGAATCTATCTGTCAAGTATAAGAAAAACAAGTCATGCTGTCTTACTCATGCTCATCATCATATCATATATGCATAATGTATAAACTTCCCGTCCATATCGTATCGGTGTGATAATCATAACATTAGCCTGCGTCAAGGCCTACCGCGTCTGGGGTTTCATCTCATGCCGCCCACTAGTGGTGTCTGCCCATGCCATTTTGCCATGGTGTATCATATAGCTGCCCGCCTTAGCGGTGACTGCCCGGCCAAATAGGCGCAGTGTAATAGTAATATCATCATATGCTCATCACAATATGCTTAGCTTATCACAATACATACATAAGGCTCAAGATCGACCATACTCTATCGGGGTGACGTAAGGTCGTGATCCCCCGATTAGATTATAGAACAATTATGGACATTCTGCCTCACCTTGAAGGAATTAGCATATAAGGTGAGTGTAAGCGATAAATAACATCATTAGAATCCATATACTTTAACTCATTACCTTGTGTATCTAATTATGGTCATAGGCTCATGGATAAGAAAAGAGTTACGCTATAGGATTTATGCCGTTAGAAAGAAGTGACTAGCCTCACATACCTTTGACGTTTAACTAAGCTATCGTTCGCTTGTCCTCCTTCGATATCTCGTTTCTACCTTCAAGAGACAATTCACACCATCGTTAGTTGGTCGACTATAAAAACGCGTTACTAACTCTAGGGAAAATTGGACAACTCTTCCTTTGTTTATACTTCTTTTCCCATATTCTATATCGATTCCCAAATGCTCACATCAACATTCATGATATTGCAATCAACAATCATCATTTATATACATTGGCCACAATCCACCATTTCTCTTCGATTTCTCCACATTCATGGTTATAACTTACTACAACGTTTTCTCATGTATCACGCTTATTTCATGGTCTAAATGTTATTTATAATGTTTTCACAATCACAACACTCCAACATTTATGATTCAATCCAACTACCACCCAAACATGACACTATTCACTCATTAATGACCCATCTCCTATGTTTTTCTACAATTGACGTATCTTAACCTTCCAATACCTTAAACAACATAGTTTAGTCATAAAACTTACCTTAGATGATGGTTGAACAAGTCTTGAGTGGAGTTTCTCCTCTAGCACCAAAACCCTACTTCACTTCATTTGGGTTTTCTTGAGAAAGATGAACTTTAGTGTGATTCTTACACTTGATTTCGTGGGTTTCATGTAGTTGATCACTAATTTCCTTTGGTTTTCTTGTGATGAAGAGTAGAGAGTATTCTAGAGGCTTCTTGAGAGAAATATCGTGGAATGAAATGAATTGAATGAGCTTAGGTCTCTTTTTAATGACTTAAAATCTAATCCGGAATGAACAGTGACTGAGGTGTACAGTGGTCGTAAACCCACTTTACGGGCCGTATTTGTCATGACCCAACCCCGTGGGCCGCGACTGGTATCCTAACTGGATACCCATACGTACCTACTTAACAGAATTTCGTACCATACTGATTTTTTTTCCAAACAGATGTGTACAGAATCAGGCCGATACAGATGCGGCGCACGCGAACATATACATACCTGAACATACAGAAATTTACAGACAAGTCGATGAGGCTAACATACAGACGGAGTCACAAAATCATTCGTACTTACCTAAACAGATGAAACCCGTAACCCACATATCTATCTACAGGCCTCTACAGACATACAGAATCAGATGGCGGGACAGGGCCCCGCCGTACCCAAAAATACCATACATACAGAGTCTACAGATGACAGAACATATATACCAAAAGTATTTGCTCCGGATTAAAGGAGCTCTTCCAAAATAGCATAATCGATGCCCTAAACTGGCGGCGTATCTCCAGGTGCGTCTGTACCTGCGGGCATGTAACACAGCCCCCGAAGAACCGGGGGTCAGTACGAAAAATGTACCGAGTATGCAAAGCAGGAACATAACAAACATAATCATAGTCTGAACCGGAACCATGTATATATAGCGGACAAAACCATAAATCGAACGGACGGACGGAATCATAATCCCAACAGACGGACAGAATCATGGTTCAGACAGACAGATAGAACCGTAACCATACAGACGTACAGAATCAGAATCCATACGGACATACAGAATCAGAATCCATACGGACATACAGACAAAATCGTAATCCAGACGGACGGACAGAAGTATGCTGGACAGAATTATGCATGCAGAGTCATACAGAATCATACAGAATCATACAGAGGCATGTGCTTATATAAATGCTGGTGGCACATGCATACATACATACAGATCCCGGCCCTGTCTGGGGGCGCGGTAACAGAACCCGGCCCTCTTAGTACGGGACGCGGTGGACAGACAGAATCAGATCAGATCATATGCCATCCTGGCCGCCATCCCCATACACAGATCATAATATCATAGTCATACAGATCCCGACCCGCACGCCGAGGGACGCGGTGAACAATGTAGAGGAACATGCACGATAACAGAACCTGGCCCGGGACTGTCACGACCCAACCCCGTAGGCCGTGACTAGTGTCCGTGCTGGACACCCAAACGTACCCAATAATCCAAACCAGCAGACTAGCAGATTATATAAATATAAAAGTCAGTCGACATTACTAGTGTCATAGAGGAACATATATAACACATGGAAGCCGATAAGGCTATCACAAATCATAGCAACCTAAAACATATACAGAACCCACATGTATGTCTACAGACCTCTACAGAACATAACATAAACATAAGACAGGACAGGGCCCCGTCGTACCCCTGAATAGCGTACATATATCCAACAGCAGCAGACTGTACCAGAGTATAGGCTCTAGACAAAAGAGCGCTCCAGAATAGCAGAATAGGTATCCTAGGCAGGTGGGTCAGCAAATCTGTAGTCTGTACCTGCGCGACATGAAAACGCAGCCCCCGAAGAAAGGGGGTCAGTACGAAATATGTACTGAGTATGTAAAGCATGGAACGTAGTAAACAAAGTCATAATCGGAACAGGAGGTACAGAAAAATGAACGGAATATCCAGATTAGCAAAATGCTGATCATAAAGCATAAATAGTACTTACAGGAAACGTATGTCATACCTGGTCCCATTACGGAACAAAATCATAACCGGAACAGAACGTACAGAAATGTGAGTGAGATGTCCAGAGTATCAAATGCATATTTTCAAAACATGAAGAGTATGTACAGAAACATATGCCATATCATATCCGGCCCCTGCCAAGGGACTCGGCAGACAGCACGTGGTCACCCCCCGACACTGGTGCCACAACACATAAGGATCAGAAAAGGGGAATAACCCCGTAACATAGCATATCATATCAGATGGCCATATCAGATCATATCAGAACAAGCGTACATGGCACAGCATACTCCACAAACCCATGTACGCGTATACCTGCCCCCTCACATCGAGGCACGGCGAACAATGCAAAGGATCACGCTTGACAACATATCCTGGCACGGGCTCAGTGGGGGAAACATTGAGGCATCCACGAACGGAGTAGTGAGAAACTAAATGCACTAAAAATACCATATATATATTTCCAGAGACTCAATGAGGCATATCGAATGTCAAATCAAATCAATGAAATCGGACGGAAACATAGTAAGTAAATTTAGATGTCATAACGGGTTACGGAGGCATAATCTATCCGAGATCGTTTTCAAGATTCAAAACAATTTATAAGACTTAATGAAATATTTAAAATAGTTTTTATTTAGTAGATAAAGGAGTAGTTAGAGTATCTCTAACGAAAACGCTCGAAGACAAGTCATAGACACATAAAGGGTAAAATTGGAAATAGTGGGCCCACCTCGGAACCAATGAAGCGGTGGGCTCAAATTACGTATTTTTAAGCTTATGGGGTCACCTACAAAGGTTCTAGGACATTCCATAACTTCCTAAGAAATTTGGGAAATTTTTTCAATTTTTCATCAAAGCATACTTAAGGAATTCAATTCTATTGAATGAAAAAGCGACGATTTCAAACGCGGATTCCGATGGACAGAATATTCCCCGAGGCGTAAATCCAAGCCTAGTACATCTAGGACATGCCAAGAGAAGAATCGGGATAGCTTTACATATCTTTCTTGCCCTTTACGCTTGCCAAAACTCAAATCCCGTTTCGTCCAAAACCTACAAATGGTCACATTTACCAATTTACTATTCATAAGACTTAAAATTTCAACCTTAACCAATTCTTGTCTATAAAAATTTGAGCAGCATCTCCCCTATATATATATCACCCCCGAGGGTAAAACTCGGCTAAAACAACAACAACCATACCAACAACAATATATACAACATCAATAATCGACTAGGAACGCATTCTAGCGTAAATAGTCTTATTTTCCAAATAATGCGACAATTCCAAATCCAACTTTGCACTTACAACCCGATATCAATATTTTCATATTCACATACTAATATAAGACCATTCAAACATAAACCAAAAGTATTCCAAGCTATATATTCAATATTCAACAATTCCATCAACTTCCATATTCAATCCAAAATTCTTATATATGCAACAAAACCATTCCAACACATTTTCTACTTACTAATTCATCTCCAACAACAATCTACCACACGGCCAACATGGCTTCATTCCAATTTCATCCAATTTTCATTCAACTTCCATTTCCAATACAAATTCCACAATAACCACAACTAGTATACAACTTAAAATTCAACTCATATATGTATACAACATATATACACCCATGGCTACATATATAATATATATACATACCCACTTTGCAAACTTTCATATTTCCATAAATTCTACTCATTTCTACATACTACAACACAAACAAACCTTCATAACATAAGAAAAAGGAATTGATTCTTACCTTGTTATTATGAAAGTAGCAAATTCTTCAACATCTTATTGTTCCCATGCTCCTCTAACTCCAAACAAAATTATATTCGTGATTATGCGTTGCCCGGACTTCGATTAGTACTTCGTAGCTTGAAATTTCACTCACAATCCTCACTTTTATGTGAGATTTAGGCCCCTTTTTGTTGCTGAATTTTCTGGAAAATTTGAGAAGTTTTTAGATGATAAAAATGGGGGTTTGCCCCTTTTTATAAGGGCTGAAACGGCGTCACTGTAGCTACAGTACTGTAGCAGTGCTGTAGCGTACTGTAGCAGTGCTGTTTCTGCGCGACAGTTCAGTTTGTAGCGTCTATAATTCTCTACTCCGACGTCCTATCGATGAGTGGTTTGTTGAATCATAAACTAGACTTGACGAACTTCATTTTAGGCTTTTGAAACGCCTTAAAACTCCAAATATGCATAGAGATATACCGCTCCAAAGTTGACTAAAAATCTGTCCAGCATTTATCAAATTTTCGTCGAACTTATTTTCTTCAACTTGCTCGATCTCGAAATATTCCGAAACCTTCCATACATGATATTTATCACTTATGATAATGACCATATTCTTGTATTTTAAAATACTCTTTCCCGATGACGACTTACAAGATCATAATCATCCATTATTTAAACAATATACTTAATAATGCCTCATTCCTCATACTCCAAAGTTGTTTTACCTAGTCGTAACTCGACATTCTTACATTCAAATTTAACAGTGTTTCTTCGAAGTACGGGGTGTAACAGGGACGCAGTGAAGGAATGCATTGAGACAGCCACGAACAGATTAATGAGAAACCACATACATACAGACTCAACATACAGACTCAATCAAACTGAAGGGTGCCAAACGGCGAGTCAAGTCAGAGTATCCGGATAGTATGCATAATACGCGCCTATGTCCTACTTGGGAAGGCACGACAGATTATTATCAGGATCAAATTCTCAGATGTCCAGAAATCATTTTGTAAGATTTGCATAAAAATAGTCATTTCATAATCAAAATAATAGTCCAGATGTTTTCTGAGGAAATCGGACAGAACCAAAGTAATTAAGGTTATACAGAAGGCATCGGGCCTTGTGGGCCCGCCTCGGACCAACTCGGGGCGACATATGTAAATTACTGATAATAGACCTTATGAGGTCATCCATAATCATTTGGAAGTGTTCCGACTCCGTTTGGGAAGGTTTCGTGCAAAAGTTCACTTTGAAGGCATTTTATAAGGAAATGGTTTCAATTGTACTGAAGGAATTGGAACGGATTTCCATCTCGAATTCCGAGAAACAGAGTCGTACTTAAGGCTCGCGGCCGAGCCTATTACATCCAGAACATGCCTAAGAATAAAGGGGAAGACTTTACATACCTCGATTGCGCCTTACGCTCGCTTGGCTTCAATTCCAATTTCGTCCAAAATCTAGAAATGGTCAAGTTTACCAATTGTTAATTTCAGACTTTAAGACTCCAAACTTAATACATACTTGCCTACCGAAATTTCGGCAGCATTTCCCCTATATATATAACATCCCCGAGACTTAGCTCGGCTTGGTTCATCAACACAGCAACCCAGAAACAACATCAATAACAACAACAAGCATAACATAATACACGATATGGCTTTACTAGCCGTCTTTCCGGCATAACGAAACATCTTTCATTTCAACCTTACACTTCCAAACCAATCCTACCATTTTCATATTCAACACTTATCAAGATCATTACAACATATTTCAGGGGCATATCATAGCATTTTCACAAGATATACACAAGATATACGCAATATACAAGTTTCCTACTAAGGGCAGATTTCGCCCACAACTTCCAATCTTTTAGCATAACCATCCATAACATATTCTTACTTTCCAACTCCATCAATGATAACCATAATTTGCATCTTCCTACTTTCACTTCCGCATTTACATAATTATAATAAACTTGCATGTTTTCCTACAACAACTTAATAATCATTTTTCCATAACAACAAAAACCACCACTCTTTCATTCACTTCATAATTAACACAATTAACATACTAACAAAATTTAGTTCACCTTCCAACATCAACACACACCACACGGCCACATACTATATTCTCCAACTTCCATTAATTCATTCAACTTTCATTTCTAATACAATTCCCACATTAACTACAACTAGATTTTAACATGAATTCAAGTCACCATAACCATGCAATATATAAGCATATATTCGGCCAACACATATCCAATTCCAACACACAAAATTTTCATGCTTTTCATTCATTTCCACTTACTACATCATACATACACCTCTCATAACATAACAAAAGCATAAAATTCTTACCTTTCCTTCAAGTTCTTCACTTGCCACTAAAGTTGTCCTCTTGGCAAAATACTTATATCACCTTGTAGAGGACTTTGTACTTAGTAATAATCCCACAAGAAATTGAATTTTGAATCAAGGAGTTGGCTCCAAGAATTTTTTGTTTTCTTTTTCTTTTCTTTCTTGCTTTGGCCGTGAGCCTCCCTTCTCTTTTTCTCTCAATTTTTCTTTTGATTTCTTGAAACTTCTTGAAACTATCTTCATATTTATCCTAGTTAGTCACATGATTAACTCCCATGGGTTTGGGCCTTTAGTTGGCCGGCCACCCCTCTAATTTGGGCCCAAGTTTTCTTATTTTTTTTTTAGCCCAATTGGCTAATTTTTTGTAATTCATGGCACAAGTTTCCAAAATTCCAACTTTTCCCTTGGCCTCCTTTCGTAATTCCACACGAATGTATTCATAGCCAACACATTCATACCAAGTAAGGTCCAATTATGGCCTTATTCGTTACAAGTCAAGTTATCTCAAATTTTTCGAATATGCAAAAATGCCGGATGTAACAGTATTCTGGTTTACGGTCCGTCCTTCGCGACCGTATTTAAGCATAACAGAACGAGAAAGGTTTGCTAGAGTCATGGTAGTTTACGGTCACAGTTTACGGGCCGTATTTCGATTTACGATCCGTATTCTGGGTCGTATTTAACCATTTAGACATTTGGCAGAAAGTTGAAATCTTGGAAGGTAGGAGGACGATAGCAGTTTACGGTCTGTAAACTACTTTACGGGCCGTATTCTATTTTACGACCCACTGGGTCGAAGTGCAATCTGTAACTTTCTCACTTCCAAAATTCATAAATAGTCATTCCATACTTAGTAAAACATCGCACACTCATACACTTCGTTGGTCTACTCGTTGTACGTTCACGGAGAAATTTTCGAGGTGTAACATTCTTCCCCCCTTTTGGAACATTCGTCCTTGAATGTTAAAACACTCGAAATTATATGAAAATTTTGCCAGAGATTCCCCTATAACTTGGCACTACCAACCTGTCACAACAACCCATAATATCATCACCTCACAGGGCTACATCACAATATCAACATATCCGTGGCCACACATGACCAATAGCATAAAAATAAAGCGTACATACCTTATATCGTCGGCGTTTCGTCTTGGATCTCTCCCGGGGGTTGGAATAAGTGTGGGTACCTGAACTTCATACTCTCTTCTTCCCCCAAGTCATTTCTTCCCGATTGTTGTTTCGCCACAATACTTTGACCGATTCTACCTCTTTATTTCGAAGCTTTCACACTTGCCTATCTAGGATGGCAATAGGTACTTCTTCATAGGTTAGCTTTTTCGTTACTTGTACATCGTCTATCGGGACAATATTTGTGGGATCTCTAACACACTTGCGGAGCATCGAAACGTGGAAGACTAGATGGACTGATTCAAGCCCCAAAGGCAAATCCAATTCATAGGATACCTAACCCACCTTGCGGATGATTTTGTAGGGTCCAATGTATCTGGGACTTAGCTTCCCTTTCTTACCGAATCTCATCACCCCTTTCATTGGCGACACTTTCAAGAACACCCAATCACCGACTTGAAATTCCAAGTCTCGTCGCCGGTTGTCCACATAGGACTTTTGCCGACTTTGGGCTGTCAACAACCGATCTTGGATCGCCTTGAATTTTTCTATTGCTTGTTGGATCAATTTAGGGCCCACTAATTGTGCTTCTCCTATTTCGAACCATCCGATTGGAGATCTACATTTCCTTCCATATAAAGCTTCATATGGAGCCATTTTTATACTAGAATGGTAGCTACTGTTGTATGCGAACTCAATAAGGGGTAAGTGATCGTCCCAACTACCACCGAAATCCAACACATACGCCCGTAGCATATCTTCTAAGGTTTGAATGGTACGCTCGGCCTGCCTATCAGTTTGAGGATGAAATGTCGTGCTAAACTTCACTTGCGTGCCTAAACCTTCTTGAAAAGACTTCCAGAACTTAGTTGTAAACTGTGCTCCTCTATCTGTGATAATAGATAATGGAATTCCATGGAGTCGCACAATTTCTTTGAGATACAACCTCGCATAGTCTTCTGTTGAGTACGTGCTCCTAACTGGAAGAAAATTGGCTGCTTTCGTCAGCCTATCCACGATCAGCCATATAGAGTCATACCTGCCACGGGAACGGGGTAATCCCACGATGAAATCCATGTTGATCACTTCCCATTTCCAGGTGGGTATCTCTATTTTTTGCAATAAGCCTCCCGGCTTCTGATGTTCAACTTTTACTTGTTGGTAATTTGAACATTGTGCTACAAATTCTGCTATGTCTCTCTTCATGCCATCCCACCAGTACATCATCTTGAGATCATGATAAATTTTTGTTGTACCTGGGTGAATAAAATACCGGGAACAATGTGCTTCTTCTAGAATTCGTCGGCGCAATCCCGCCACATTCGGCACACATAACCTGCCTCGGTATCTAAGAATGGCATCCATCGAAACTTCAAACGGAGACTTTTGTTTCCCGTGGGATGTGTCTCTGTAGTGGAACAATTTAGGATCTTCATGTTGTCGTTCTCTTACTTCCCTATCCAAGGACGAAATTGTGGAATCTTTGATACTAATACCTGCATCACCCGAATCAATTACACGCACTCCCAGATTAGCTAATCGGTGAAGTTCTTGAATCATCTCCTTCCTTTCCGGAGGGGTCTCATATAGACTGCCCATCGACCGGCGGCTAAGCGCATCGGCTACTACATTCGTCTTTCCAGGGTGATACAAAATATTTACATCATAATCCTTCAGTAACTCTAACCACCGCCTCTGCCGTAAATTCAACGCCTTCTGTTTGAAAATGTACTGAAGACTTTTGTGATCTTTATAGATATCAACGTACACACCATACAAATAATGTCTCCAGATTTTTAAGACATGAATGACCACAGCCAATTCGAGATAATGAGTTGGGTAATTCTGTCACGACCCAACCCCGTAGGCCGTGACTAGTGTCCGAATTGGACACTCATATCACCTGTTAACTATAATCTTTTATAACCAGCATATTATGAACTTATTTGTATAAAACAAAATAGGACGTTATTCTAAAGCTGTCACAATTCTGTATGTCGTAGGCACCTGTCTCCTGAGGAGTTACGATCTTCAACAACAACATATATATATATTTAAGCAAGCCGACAAGGCTGCCACTACACGCAACATCCCAAACATATATATATATATATATATGCAAGCCGACAAGGCTGACATTACGAATGGGTACGCCCCAAACATAAGTCATATTCATACAACGCAACGACAACTATATACAGACCCACACATGTGTCCACCGACCTCTAAGAGTAATGACAGTATCATATGACGGGACAGGGCCCTGCCGTACCCCAAATAAACACATACATATACAACAAAAGGGAGTTATACCACAAGCTAGGCTCCGGAACAAAGGAGCACTTCAAAGTAGCTGAATAGATATCCTAGGCTGGCGGATCTCCAAAACGAGCGTCTGTACCTGCGGGCATGAACGCAGCCCCCCGAAGAAAAGGGGGTCAGTACGGAATATGTACTGAGCATGTAAAGCATGAAATATAGTGATAGACTCATACTGAGACAAGGTGTGTAGGACCCAATGCAACAAACATAATTTCATAAAACATGCCTTTGAACATATTTCATCTGTATCGTTCTCATATCAATATCAATATAGAGTTTTGTAACCAAGGCTGAATAATCATTCTGTATATAACATATATAACGTGTCCCGGCCCTTTAGTGAGGGACTCGGTAATTATAATCATTGCATCATAACATAAACATATACGTGTCCCGGCCCTCTAGTGAGGGACTCGGTAATAAGGAATATATGCCCTCCTGGCCACCATCTCCATATCATCATGTCATCATATCATCATATCATCATCATATCATCATATCATCATATCATCATATATATATATAACGTGTCCCGACCCTCTAGTGAGGGGTTCGGTGAGTAATATAGTAAATATGCGCACGAAAACGTGTCCTGGCCCGAGACTCAGTGAAGGATATAGCGGTAAGCACGAGCAGAATAATAAGCAACCACATATATGCAATTCATCTTTTGAGACTCAATAGATAAGTAACTAACCAGCTCTAAAGTGTCAGGATAATAATCATATTCAGTTGTTTTTAAATCTCATTACAAGTTATAGTAAGGAACGTTTTAGATTTCATGTACATGTATCAATTTGACATGGTGTAACTTTTGATAGTCAAGTGTGCCTCTAATTATGCAATTCTTTAAGAGTAGGAACTTCTATGCATCATTCATTAGTCAATCATATAGTAGGCTCGTGACCATAACATTATGGAATGAATAGAATCGTAAGTCATGCTTGGAACTAGAGAGTAGAATTTACCCCAAGGTTCATATCATTTCTTACTTACGTCTAGGACATGCCAAAAGAAAGAAGGAATAGGCTTTACATACCTTTAGCGTTTAGTCGTATTATAACTTGTACTTGCTGCCCAATAGTACTTATCCTATATCAAGATATCAAGAGCTACAATTAGTCTACGAGGGAATTCAATATGTATTTTAACGTTAACAATCCCTTTCCAACATTTAGACGACGTTTCGTTCGCATTCAAACCAACTAGTACTACGAGCTAATATTGTTAGTCATTCTTTCACGTATCAATATGAACTTGTTTAAACATGACTTAAGGGAACTTTGGACAGTCCGTACATCATTTAAAACAGGCCCTTATCCACGGCCAAACATCACACACAACATTACCATTTTCGCTTCCCAATTTTCCAACTTCAACTACAACGACAACAACACGTTTCCAACATTACTTATACGATTATTGGAACTGTTTTAGCATCATATTAACTCTTACAACAGCCCACAAGACATTTCAATTTCAACTTGAATCATTAAACTTCACTTTCACTATACGTTCATAACAATAACCAACGTTCAACATACACTAATTCACTCCTAACATTAAAACAGTCCACGGTTTGGACTGTTTTCCCCCTTCAACATGATTCATTTCTTTAACACCTCAATTCATATATTCATAATGCATACAATATACCACAATGTCCATAACAACAACAATCAAAACATGACACAAAACAGTCCATAAATTCCTCTAAAATAGCCCCCTACACGGCTTCAACACAACTACAACAACTTCATGATTTTCATCCATTTATCCACACTACAACACATTCGATTCCTTCCCAATACATGTACAAGAAGATTAAACATGATTCCATTTAAGTCTACAACACGCGGCCCACTTCAACTTCAAGAAAAACAGTCCAATACCAACATGCAACATCATAAACATACTTCTACAATCTTTGTTCATTTACATATGTTGACACACGGTCAACCCATCAACAATACATGCCAAATGAGACCAACATGGCTTCACCCAAGCTCACGACTCACCTCAACTTCAACCACAACAACAAAACAACAACAACATGCACGAATTATACATTCAAATCATCATACAACACAAGAAAAATGAGCATTCTTACCTTGTAACTAAACACTTCAATCGGCTAGCCCTTCACTTTCACTTCTTGAATTTTAACACTTGTTTATGCTATTCCAATGAATGCTACACGTTAATACACCTTTAGGGGAGTTAAATTGTCCAATAAACTGATTTTTTTGGAGCAATTTGGAGGAGGGTGTTCTCGGCCAGCTTGTAGCCAAGAGCCTCTCTCTCTATCACTATACTTTCTCAACTATGTAAATGTTGAAAATGATGTAGTTAGTTGATAGTGAATCAGCATTTGTGTTATATATATGCATTACAAGATTTGGACATGTGTCCCACTTAAATTTTGGGTCAATTATCTTTGACCATCCCACTAAACTACACGGCCAACTATGGCTATTTTTAATGGACTGATTTAGTTTTCCAATCTCACTTAATAATCTAACCATGGTTAATTTAATCCCAATTTTCCATTAATGCTTCTATACCAAACGAAATTTGTAGGTAACTTGTTACTTGAAATGAAACCGGAAGTTAAAGTCTCTACTTCGTATCTTAAAATATTCTTGTCTTTAACTTGTCGCGTTTAGTTTAAAACGTCCCAATGTATGAAAATATGGGATATAACATCCTCCCCCCCTTTAGAACATTCGTCCTCGAATGGCGATTTTATCCCGTCGGGTTCTATAAGAGTCTTGGGAAGGGTTTTCCTTATCGCTAACATATAGATTGAGCAGACAATTAACACAATCAAGCAAGGGGGTTTAGATTACCTGTAGGCGTGGAAAACAAGTGAGGATATTTCTTTTTCATCTCCTCTTCAGCCTCCCAAGTCATCTCCTCCCTATTATTGTTCCGCCACAACACTTTAACCGACGCCACATCCTTTGTTCGCAACCTTCTGATTTGTCGATCAAGTATGGCTATAGGCTGCTCTTCGTATGATAGCTCCTCTGTCATCTGGATATCATCTGCAGGAACCACCCTGGAAGGATCGCCTATGTACTTCCGAAGCATTGACACATGGAAGACCAGATGTACTGCTTCTAAATCCGCTGGTAGATCTAACTCGTAGGCAACTTGGCCTACCTTACGGATAATCTGATAAGGTCCAATGTATCTCGGGCTCAACTTCCCTTTCTTGCCGAATCTCATAACACCCTTCATGGGCGACACCTTCAAGAACACCCAATCGCCAACCTGAAATTCCAAGTGTCGACGTCGATTATCTGCATATGACTTCTGTCGACTCTGGGCTGCCAGTAACCTCTCCTGAATAAGCTTCACCTTATCGACAGCCTGCTGAACCATATCTGGGCCTATTAGCTTAGTCTCACCAACGTCAAACCAGTCTATAGGGGATCTACACTTCCTGCCATATAGAGCTTCGTACGGTGCCATCTGAATGCTAGAATGGTAGTTGTTATTATAGGCAAACTCGATCAGCGGCAAGTGATCATCTCAGCTGCCCCTAAAATCAATGACACAGGCCCGTAACATATCTTGTAGCGTCTGAATGGTACGCTCGGCCTGTCCGTCAGTCTGAGGGTGGAATGCTGTGCTGAGACTCACCTGTGTCCCCAATCCCTCCTGGAAGGATCTCCAGAAATTAGTTGTAAACTGGGCCCCTCTATCAGAGATAATAGCTGTGGGAACCCCATGATGTCTCACTATCTCCTTAAGATACAATCTGTCATAATCTTCAGCTGAATACGTAGTCCGGACTGGAAGAAAGTGGGTTGATTTTGTCAATCTATCAACAATAAGCCAGACAGAGTCATATTTCCGTGGAGTGCGAGGTAGACCTGTGACGAAATCCATATTAATTACCTCCCATTTCCAGGCCGGAATCTCCATCTCCTGCAGTAGTCCTCCAGGCTTCTGGTGCTCTGTCTTGACCTGTTGGCAATTCGGACACCGGGCCACGAATTCTGCTATGTCCTTTTTCATACCATCCCACCAATACAAACACCTAAGGTCATGATACATTTTTGTTGATCTTGGGTGAACAGAATAACGACCATAGTGTGCCTCCCCCATTACCTGCTGCCGTAACCCTGCAACCTCAGGTACACATAATCTGTTTCTGTATTGTAATACTCCATCAGATGACATCTTGAATGGGGTCTCGTCCTTCTGTAGTGCTGTGTCTCTGTAATGTACAAGAATAGGATCCTCATATCGACGTCTCTTCACTTCTTCTACAATAGAGGACTCAGCAACACCTCGCATAAAAATTCTGCCATCATCAGAATCAGCCAAACGAACTCCAAGACTAGCTAGCTGATGAATCTCATGGACTATTTCTTTCCTTCATGGCTGTACACCTGCCAAACTACCCATAGATTTATGGCTGAGTGCATCTGCTACAATGTTAGCCTTTCCTGGGTGATATAGAATATCGACATCATAATCTTTCAGCAACTCTAGCCACCTCTTTTGCCGCAAATTCAGCTCTTTCTGCTTAAAGATATACTGGAGACTCTTATGATCTGTATAAATATCAACATGCATGCCATATAGATAATGTCTCCATATCTTCAAGGCATGTATCACCGCCGCCAACTCCAGGTCATGGGTAGGATAATTTCTTTCGTGCTTCCTGAGTTGTCGGGAGGCATAGGCTATAACTCTGCCATGCTGCATTAATACACAACCTAGCCCAACACCTGAAGCGTCACAATAAATAACATAGCCATCTGGCCCCTCAGGAAGAGTTAGAACTGGAGCTGTAGTCAACTTGTCGTTCAATAATTGGAAGCTTCGTTCACAAGAATCGGTCCACTGGAACTTAGCTGCCTTCTGTGTAAGCCTTGTTAAAGGCGCTGAAATTGAGGCAAACTTTTCTACAAATCTCCTGTAATATCCTGCTAGCCCCAGAAAGCTACGTACCTCAGTAGGCGTCGTAGGTCTAGGCCAAGTCTTGACTGCCTCAATCTTTTGCGAGTCTACCTGAATACCGTCTGGTCCAACAATATGCCCCAGAAATGCTACTGAAGTCAACCAGAACTCACATTTAGAGAACTTAGCATATAATTTCTGATGCTGGAGGACCTTAAGTACTGTCCTCAAGTGATCTGCATGCTCTTCTTCCGATCGTGAATAGACCAGAATATCATCAATAAATACAAGTCAAGGAATGTATTAAACACCCTGTTCATCAAGTCCATAAACACTACTGGAGCATTGGTCAGCCCAAAAGACATCACTTTAAACTCGTAATGCCCGTATCTGGTCCTGAACGCAGTCTTCGGAATGTATGCTTCCTTTACCCGCACCTGGTGATAACCTGACCGCAAGTCTATCTTTGAAAAACATTTAGCACCCTGCAACTGGTCAAATAAATCATCAATCCTGGGGAGGGGATATCTGTTCTTTATTGTTACTTTGCTCAGCTGCCTATAATCAATACACATCCGCAGCGACCCATCCTTCTTTCTTACAAATAATACCGGTGCGCCCCAAGGTGATGTACTGGGCCTAATGAAGCCCTTCTCTAATAGATCTCTCAGTTGCTCCTTCAACTCTTTCAATTCTGCAGGTGCCATTCTGTAAGGAGGAATAGATATGGGCTGAGTATCTGGCAATACGTCTATAGTGAACTCTATCTCACGCTCAGGAGGAAGACCTGGAAGTTCCTCTGGAAATTCATTAACCACTGGGACTGACTGGAGAGTCGGTACTTCTGCTTTCAAGTCTGCACACGAACCAGATGGTAAATATAGCCCTTCCTAACCATTTTCCTTGCCTTGAGGTATGAAATAAACTTACCTCTCGGCGATGCTGTATTCCCCCTCCATTCTATAATTGGTTCCCCTGGGAACTGAAATCGCACTACGTTGCCTCTGCAGTCAACATTAGCATAACAAGAAGCCAACCAGTCCATCCCCATAATAACATTGAACTCAATCATATCTAGCTCTACCAAATCTGCCTTGGTACAACGATTATATATAACCACCGAACAATCTCTATACACTAGTTTTGCTAAGACAAAATCCCCTACCGGTGTAGCTACCTCGAATGGCTCTATAGATTCAGATTTTATCCCAATTTTACTAGCAACAAAAGGGGAAATATATGATAATGTGGAGCCTGGGTCTATCAATGCATATACATCTCGGTAGAAAAGCGATAGTATACCTGTAACCACATTTGGCGACGCCTCCTGATCCTGTCTGCTGGCTAAAGCATATATGCAGTTTGAAGGACCGCCAGAACTGGAAGCCCCTCCACGGCCTCTGCCACGGCCTACTGGTGTGGGAATACCTTGCCCCATAGGTGCATAGCCACCGAAGAGGAAGAACCAGCAACTGATCCCGTAGGCAGAGCTGCGCCACCTGCACCACCCCCAAATCGACACTCCCTCATAGTATGGCCCTGACGGCCGCAAGAGAAACAAGCACCAGTAATGAAACGACATTCCCCTGGATGGCGTCTGCCACATCGAAGACACGGAGGTATAGGTGGTCTCATCTGGCCTGTATTCCTGTGCATCTGGGAACCTGAAGTCGTGGAGCTTTGACCAGCTCCCGAATACCTCGTGCTATCAAACCTCCTACCAGTAAATTGTGGAGGTGCACTCCGTGCCAGCTGGAAAGGATATCTACTATACTGCTATTGGGGCTGCCTGCCCCGAAAGTCACCAGAAAAGTACCCAGCTGATCTAACTCTCTTACGCTGACCCCTGTCCTGCTCCCTATCAAATCGACGCCCTCTCTGTCGTTCCTCAACCCCCTGTGCATATGCCTGCACTCGAGCGACATCCATACCGGGTTGAGAAGCCATTGCCATACAGCTATCAATCAAGTAATTATCCATCCCCATTACGTAACGATGAACCCTATCTGCCATGTCAGCTACAATAGTGGGCGCGTACCTAGCCAGTGAATCAAACTCGAGGCTATAATCTCGAACACTTCTACCATTCTGCCTTAGGTGTAGAAATCTGTCAACTCTGGCTTGCCTCATCTCCGGAGGCAGAAAGTGACCCAGAAAAGCCTCCACTAACGCATCCCATACTGCTGGTGGAGCATCCCTCACCCCTGGACAACTCCCAGGACTCGTACCAATTAATCGCTACGTCACACAACCGATATGAAGCCAATTCAACTGACTCAGTCTCGGAAGCTTTAGTCACCCGCAACGTACGCAGCATCTGTCGAATAAACTCCTATGGATCCTCCGCGGGCTTCGACCCATAAAATTCTGGGGGGTTACAAGTCAAGAAATCGCGGACCCTCAAACTATCGTGTCTGTCCGCATAATCACCTCCTAACCCGCATCTGCGAGCCTGTCCCGATACCAACCTGGTCAATAACTGTACTGCGTCACGCATAGCCCTATCCTCCGCCCCTGGCTGGGGAGCTGGAGGCTCAGGTGCTGGAACCTCAGGAGCTGGTGGTAAATCTGTCTCCTGACCTGCAGTTGCTGCTGCCCTAGGCTCCTCTGATAATGGTGGTGTAGCGGAGCTCGCTGACTGAAGCCTAATCTCAGGCACATATTGGGAATAAGCCCTAATAATCCTCCGGGTCTCACTGGTCTCTTCAACTACCGCCTTGCCATTCTGGGCGGCTATCGCCTTCTTTGGAGGCATCGCTGTAAACATAACAATCTGTTGGGGAAAGATTATCCTGATAATACAGCTCTATCGCACGATCTAGAATGAGAAGGAAAGATGACATCCTAAATGTCCTGTAGCTTCCTGTTTATAAATGTGGTGCACAACACATCGATAAACAAGACTCTACTCGACACGGTCTGTAGACACTCCGAGGATTGAACCGCTCTGATACCACTTTTGTCACGACCCAACCCCGTAGGCCGTGACTAGTGTTCGAATTGGACACTCATATCACCTGTTAACTATAATCTTTTATAACCAGCATATTATGAACTTATTTGTATAAAAAAAAACAGGACGTTATTCTAAAGCTGTCACAATTCTGTATGTCGTAGGCACCTGTCTCCTGAGGAGTTACGATCTTCAACAACAACATATATATATTTACGCAAGCCGACAAGGCTGCCACTACACGCAACATCCCAAACATATATATATATATATATGCAAGCCGAAAAGGCTGCCATTACGAATGGGTGCGCCCCAAACATAAGTCATATTCATACAACACAACAACAACTATATACAGACCCACACATGTGTCCACAGACCTCTAAGAGTAATGACAGTATCATATGACGGGACAGGGCCCCGCCGTACCCCAAATAAACACATACATATACAACAAAAGAGAGTTATACCACAAGCTAGGCTCCGGAACAAAGGAGCACTTCAAAGTAGCTGAATAGATATCCTAGGCTGGCGGATCTCCGAAACGAGCGTCTGTACCTGCTGGCATGAACGCAGCCCCCCGAAGAAAAGGGGGTCAGTACGGAATATGTACTGAGCATGTAAAGCATGAAATATAGTGATAGACTCATACTGAGACAAGGTGTGTAGGACCCAATGCAACAAACAGAATTTCATAAAACTTACCGTTGAACATATTTCATCTGTATCGTTCTCATATCAATATCAATATAGAGGTTTGTAACCAAGGCTGAATAATCATTCTGTATATAACATATATAACGTGTCCTGGCCCTTTAGTGATGGACTCGGTAATTATAATCATAGCATCATAACATAAACATATACGTGTCCCGGCCCTCTAGTGAGGGACTCGGTAATTATAATCATAGCATCATAACATAAACATATACGTGTCCCGGCCCTCTAGTGAGGACTCGGTAATAAGGAATATATGCCCTCCTGGCCGCCATCTCCATATCATCATGTCATCATATCATCATCATATCATCATATCATCATATATATATAACATGTCCCCGCCCTCTAGTGAGGGGCTCGGTGAGTAATATAGTAAATATGCGCACGAAAACGTGTCCTGGCCCGGGACTCAGTGAAGGATATAGCGGTAAGCACGAGCAGAATAATAAGCAACCACATATATGCAATTCATCTTTTGAGACTCAATAGATAAGTAACTAACCAGCTCTAAAGTGTCAGGATAATAATCATATTCAGTTCTTTTTAAATCTCATTACAAGTTATAGTACGGAACGTTTCAGATTTTATGTACATGTATCAATTTGACATGGTGTAACTTTTGATAGTCAAGTATGCCTCTAATTATGCAATTCTTTAAGAGTAGGATCTTCTATACATCATTCATTAGTCAATCATATAGTAGGCTCGTGACCATAACATTACGGAATAAATAGAATCATAAGTCATGCTTGGAACTAGAGAGTAGAATTTACCCCAAGGTTCATATCATTTCTTACTTACGTCTAGGACATGCCAAAAGAAAGAAGGAATAGGCTTTACATACCTTTAGCGTTTAGTCGTATTATAACTTGTACTTGCTGCCCAATAGTACTTATCCTATATCAAGATATCAAGAGCTACAATTAGTCTACGAGGGAATTCAATATGTATTTTAACGTTAACAATCCCTTTCCAACATTTAGACGACGTTTCGTTCGCATTCAAACCAACTAGTACTACGAGCTAATATTGTTAGTCATTCTTTCATGTATCAATCCGAACTTGTTTAAACATGACTTAAGGGAACTTTGCACATTCCGTACATCATTTAAAACAGGCCCTTATCCACGGCCAAACAGCACACACAACATTACCATTTTCGCTTCGCAATTTTCCAACTTCAACTACAACGACAACAACACGTTTACAACATTACTTATACGATTATTGGAACTGTTTTAGCATCATATTAACTCTTACAACAGCCCACAAGCCATTTAAATTTCAACTTGAATCATTAAACTTCACTTTCAGTATACGTTCATAACAATAACCAACATTCAACATACACTAATTCACTCCTAACATTAAAACAGTCCACGGTTTGGACTGTTTTCCCCCTTCAACATGATTCATTTCTTTAACACTTCAATTCACATATTCATAATGCATACAATACACCACAATGTCCATAACAACAACAATCAAAACATGACACAAAACAGTCCATAAATTCCTCTAAAACAGCCCCCTACACGGCTTCAACACAACTACAACAACTTCATGATTTTCATCCATTTATCCACACTACAACACATTCAATTCCTTCCCAATACATGTACAAGAAGATTAAGCATGATTCCATTTAAGTCTACAACACACGGCCCACTTCAACTTCAAGAAAAACAGTCCAATACCAACATGCAACATCATAAACATACTTCTACAATCTTTGTTCATTTACATATGTTGACACACGTTCAACCCATCAACAATACGTGCAAAATGAGACCAACATGACTTCACCCAAGCTCACGGCTCACCTCAATTTCAACCACAACAACAAAACAACAACAACATGCACGAATTATACATTCAAATCATCATACAACACAAGAAAAATGATCATTCTTACCTTGTAACTAAACACTTCAATCGACTAGCCCTTCACTTTCACTTCTTGAATTTTAACACTTGTTCTTGCTATTCCAATGAATGCTACACGTTAATACACCTTTAGGGGAGTTAAATTGTCCAAGAAACTGATTGTTTTTGGAGCAATTTGGAGGAGGGTGTTCTCGGCCAGCTTGTAGCCGAGAGCCTCTCTCTCTATCACTATACTTTCTAAACTTTGTAAATGTTGAAAATGATGTAGTTAGTTGATAGTGAATCAGCATTTGTGTTATATATATGCATTAGAAGATTTGGACATGTGTACCACTTAAATTTTGGGTCAATTATCTTTGACCATCCCACTAAACTACACGGCCAACTATGGCTATTTTTAATGGACTGATTTAGTTTTCCAATCCCACTTAATAATCTAACCATGGTTAATTTAATCCCAATTTTCCATTAATGCTTCTATACCAAACGAAATTTGTAGGTAACTTGTGACTTGAAACGAAACCGGAAGTTAAAGTCTCTACTTCGTATCTTAAAATAGTCTTGTCTTTAACTTGTCGCGTTTAGTTTAAAATGTCCCAAATGTATGAAAATATGGGATATAACAAATTCTTTTCATGTTTCCGCAATTTTCTCGAAGCATATGCAATAACTTTACCACGTTGCATCAATACGCATCCCAATTCGACACCGGAAGCATCATAGTACACAACATAGCCATCTGACCCTTCTGGAAGTGTTTCGACCGGAGCTGAGGTCAACCTGTCCTTCAACTCTTGGAAGCTGCGCTCACAAGCATCATTCTATTAGAATTTAGCTAACTTTTGGGTTAGCTTTGTCAAGGGGGCTGAAATAGATGAGAAGCCCTCTAAGAATCTTCTATAATAACTTGCCAAACCCAGAAAACTACGGACTTCTGTAGGTGTCGTAGGCCTTGGCCAAGTCTTCACAGCTTCGATCTTCTGAGTGTCGACTCGAATACCATCATCTGAAATAACATGGCCCAGAAATGTTACAGAATTTAGCCAAAACTCGCACTTTGAAAATTTTGCATACAATTCTCGGGCTCGAAGAATGCCAAGAACAATTCTCAGATGAACTACATGTTCAGATTCTGTGCGAGAATACACTAGAATATCATTAATAAATACTATCACAAATAGATCCAAGAGGGGTCTGAATACGTTGTTCATCAGATTCATAAACACGGCCGAAGCATTAGTCAACCCGAATGACATCACCCGAAATTCATAGTGGCCATATCTCGTTCTGAAGGCTGTTTTTGGAATATCTGCTTCTCTAACTCTCACTTGATGATAGCCCAACCTCAAATCTATCTTAGAAAACCACTTGGCACCTTGCAACTGGTCGAACAAGTCATCAATCCTTGGAAGAGGATATTTGTTCTTCATTGTCACTTTGTTCAATTGCCTATAATCAATGCACATTCGCATATAACCGTCTTTCTTTCTCACAAACAAGACCGGTGCTCCCCACGGTGATGAACTAGGCCTAATAAATCCCTTCTCGAGCAAGTCCTTCAACTGCGCCTTCAGCTCCTTTAATTCTGCCGGGGCCAATCGATAAGGAGGAATAGAAATAGGCTTGGTGTCCGGCAACACGTCAATAGCAAAATCGATTTCTCTTTCTGGTGGAAGACCTGGAAGCTCGTCTCGAAACACATCTGAAAATTCATTCACTATCGGAACTAACTGGAAAGTTGGCAGCCTTGCCTCGATGTCATGAACCCGGACTAAGTGATAAATATAGCCTTTCGCGATCATCTTCCTCGCCTTAAGGTAGGAAATAAACCTGCCCTTTGGTGATGCTGCATTACCTTTCCACTCAAGCACGGGCTTTCCCGAAAATTGAAATCGAACCACTTTTGTGCGGCAACCAACATTAGCATAGCACGACGCCAACCAATCCATACCCATGATTACATCGAAATCTACCATTTTCAGCTCAATCAAGTCAGCTTTGGTCTGAAGATCACATATCACAATGACACAATTTCTGTACACTTGTCTTGCTATCACGGGATCACCAACCAGAGTGAGTACCTCAAAGGGTTTAATTGACGCGGGTTTCACCCCAATACAACCAACAACATATGGAGTAATATAAGAGAATGTAGAACTTGGATCTATCAATGCATACACATCACGGGAGAATATAGACAATATACCTGTAACTACATCCGGAGAGGACTCGAGATCCTGTCGTCCAGCTAAAGCATATACACGGGGCTGAGTGGCACCTGAAGTAGATGATGCCCCTCGGCCTCTACCTCGGCCTGCTGTCATCTGAGGAGTCTGCCCTACCAAGCGTACTGATGAAGAACTAGCTACTGAACATGTAGGCTGAACTCCAACCTTCCCACTCATCGACGGGCAATTTCTCATCATATGCCCCACCTGGCCACAAGTATAACAGGCATCCGAACCCTGACGACACTGTCCGGAATGTAATCTGCCGCATTGGTTGCATCGCGTTACAGGGGGTCTCCTCTGACTATAATCTTCCCTGAGCTGGGAATCTGAAGCCCTCGAACTCTGGCCCTGTCTTGAACGGAAGGAGCGATCAAATATCCTACCTGCAAATCGAGGAGGTGCACTCGTCACTGACTGGCCTGAGTACCTAGAATATGTCTGCCTTGATCCCCCTCTGTGATCACTGCTAGCTCCCATGGATCTGGCCCTATTGTCTTGCCTTCTATCAATATCACGGTCGCCTCTTTGTTGTTGTTGTCGCCCATCCAAATTCTGTGCATGGGCCTGTATTTGGGAAATATCCATCCCATCTTGCAAGGAAGCTATCAGACAATCTCTTAATAGACGTGGCCCTAGGCCACTCACAAATCTATATACCCGGTCTCCCATGTCGGCCACCATAGTCGGAGCGTATCTAGCCAAGGAATTAAATTGCGTGCTATACTCCCAGGCACTTATGTTCCCTTGCCTCAAATTCAGAAATCTATCCGCTCTAGCTCGGCGGACCTCGGGTGGAAAATAGTGATGAATAAAAGCATGTACAAACTCTTGCCAAACCGGAGGAGGCGCGTTCTCTCCTCTTGATAATACCAGTTGTTGTACCATAACACCGCCACATCCCGGAGTTTGTAAGATGCCAACTCCACGGATTCGGTCTCGGAAGCATGGAAAATCTTCAATGTCTTCAACATTTCATCAATGAAACTTTGTGGTTCTTTCTCCGGCTTTGACCCGAAGAACTCCGGAGGATTTAGGCTCATAAAATCACGGGCCTTGGTACTTGCTGCCCGGTCACTTGAACATACATTTTGTCGTTGTGCCTGTGCGGCAACCAATTGTGTCAATAACTGGATGGCCTGGGTCATTTGTTGACCCGAAGCAGCCGGCGGAGGAATTGGAGCTGGGGCTCCTCCTTGTTCTCCCACATTGGGCGGGGTAGAGGAAGTATTAGACGTGGCCTCATTATGTGATTCTCATTAATCTATATTCATCGGAGGCTCTCTTTCTACCCGCCTCTTTGCCATAGTCTTTCCCTTCTGGGCGGCTGTAGCCTTTCCCTTTGGCGGCATTCTTAAATTATAACACACTATTAGGGAGGATAAAATCTTATACATGGCTCTATCGCACGATTTCAAAGAAGAAAGATGGTCATTTTTCCTAAATGCCCTGTAGCCTCTTGTTTATTGATGTGGCGAGCAACACACCATAAACAAGACTCTACTAGACACGGCTCGTAGACACTTCCTAGGACTGAACCGCTCTGATACCACTTTTGTCACGACCCAGCTAGGGGCCGTGATGGGTACCTAAGGCTAGCCACCGAGCACCACTCGTGCTACTACTTATCTTGCTAATTTAGTGGTCTTTTATCGGCTTTACACTCCAATTGTAGGAAATCATATTTTACATGGAAACATAGATACTTTTTATATACATTTGCCTCTCGGCCATCAAAATAGTATATACATATAATAGCATTTCGTGCCTGCGTCCAACCTCCCGCGTCCGGGGTATATACATATAATAGCATATCGGATCGGTGTGATAATCATAACATTAGCCTGCGTCCAGGCCTCCCACGTCCGGGGTATCATCTCATGCCTCCCACTAATGGTGTCCGCCCATGCCATTTGGTCATGGTGTATCATATGCCCGCCTTGGCGGTGACTGCCCGGCCAAATAGGCGCGGTGTAATAGTAATATCATCATATGCTCATCACAATATGCTTAGCTTATCACAATACATACATAAGGCTCAAGATCAGCGATACTCTATCGGGGTGACGTAAGGTCGTGATCCCCCGATTACATTATGGAACAATCATGGACATTCTGCCTCACCTTGAAGGAATTAGCATATAAGGTGAGTGTAAGCGATAAATAACATCATTAGAATCCATATATTTTAACTCATTACCTTGTGTATCTAATTATGGTCATAGGCTCATGGATAAGAAAGGAGTTACGCTATAGGATTCATGCCGTTAGAAAGAAGTGACTAGCCTCACATACCTTTGACGTTTAACTAAGCTATCGTTCGCTTGTCCTCCTTCGATATCTCGTTTCTACCTTCAAGAGAGAATTCGCACCATCGTTAGTTGGTCGACTATAAAAACGCGTTACTTACTCTAGGGAAAATTGGACAACTCTTCCTTTGTTTATACTTCTTTTCCCATATTCTATATCGATTCCCAAATGCTCACATCAACATTCACGATATTGCAATCAACAATCATCATTTATATACATTGGCCACAATCCACCATTTCTCTTCGATTTCTCCACATTCATGGTTATAACTTACTACAGTGTTTTCTCATGTATCACACTTATTTCATGGTCTAAATGTTATTTATAATGTATTCACAATCACAACACTCCAACATTTATGATTCAATCCAACTACCACCCAAACATGACACTATTCACTCATTAATGACCCATCTCCTATGTTTTTCTACAATTCAAGTATCTTAACCTTCCAATACCTTAAAAAACATAGTTTAGTCATAAAACTTACCTTAGATGATGGTTTAACAAGTCTTGAGTGGAGTTTCTCCTCTAGCACCAAAACCCTACTTCACTTCTTTTGGGTTTTCTTGAGAAAGATGAACTTTAGTGTGATTCTTACACTTGATTTTGTGGGTTTCATGTAGTTGATCACTAATTTCCTTTGGTTTTCTTGTGATGAAGAGTATAGAGTATTCTAGAGGCTTCTTGAGAGAAATATCGTGGAATGAAATGAATTGAATGAGCTTAGGTCTCTTTTTAATGACTTAAAATCTAATCCGGAATGAACAGTGACTGAGGTGTACAGTGGTCAAGAAACCCACTTTACGGGCCGTATTCTGGTTTACGGTCCGGCCTTCGCGACTGTATTTAAGCATAACAGAACCAGATAGGTTTGCTAGAGTCATGGTAGTTTACGGTCACAGTTTACGGGGCCGTATTTTGATTTACGGTCCGTATTCTGGGTCGTATTTAACCATTTAGACATTTGGCAGAAAGTTGAAATCTTGGATGGTTGGAGGACGATAGCAGTTTATGGTTCGTAAACTACTTTACAGGCCGTATTTTATTTTACGACCCACTGGGTCGAAGTGCAATATGTAACTTTCTCACTTCCAAAATTCATAAATAGTCATTCCCTACTTAGTAAAACATCGCAGACTCATACACTTCGTTGGTCTACTCGTTGTACGTTCACGGAGAAATTTCCGAGGTGTAACACCCAATTACCTTTAAAATCTGGGACACATGCTCTGAACATGTCCTCAAGAGTCTGAATGGTATGCTCTGCCTGGCCGTTTGTCTGAGGGTGGAAAACTGTGCCTATGTTTACCTTAGTACCTAATTCTTTCTGAAAGGATCTCCAAAAGTTCACTGTGAACTGAGCACCACGATCTGAAATAATAGACAAAGGAGTCCCATGCAATATGAAAATCTCCTGAATATACAACTTAGCATAATCATCTGCTGAATCTGTGGTCTTGACTGGCAAAAAGTGTGCTGACTTGGTGAGTCGGTACACAATCACCCAAATTGAATCATGTTTGCGGGATGAACGAGGTAGACCTGTTATAAAGTCTATATTTATCATCTCCCATTTCTAGATAGGAATATCAATATTCCGAGCCAAGCCACCAAGCCCCTGGTGTTTGGCTTTCACTTGCTGACAATTCAGACACTTAGCCACAAAATTTGCTACATTCTTGTTCATATCATTCCACCAATAAATCTCTTTAAGATCATGATACATCTTAGTGGAACCTGGATGAATGGAATACCTAGAATTGTGAGCTGCCAACATAATTTGCTCTTTGAGCCCATCTACATCTGGAACACATAATTTTCCTCGTTACCTCAAGGTACCATCATATCCCCCTTGTTTAGAAGCTGTTGTCTTATGCTTGTGGATCCTCTCTTTCAGCTGTAACAAGTAGGGATCACTAAACTGCTTCTCTTTGACTTCAACCACTAAGGAGGAATAAGCTATGTTATGAACAACAACCCCATAATCCTCGGAGTCCAAAAGTCGAACTCCAAGACTGGACAAACGGTGAACTTCTTTCGTCACAGTTCTCTTATCTTCCTCAACGTGGGCTAAACTTCCCATAGAATGCCAACTAAGAGCATCAGCTACAACATTCGCTTTTCCCGGATGATAGAGAATATCCACATCATAGTCCTTAAGTAATTCGAGCCATCTTCTTTGCCTAAGATTTAGATCCCTTTGCTTGAAGATATATTGCAGGCTTATATGATCCGTGAAAATATCAACATGCACTTCATACAAATAATGATGCCATATCTTAAGTGCAAAACCCACTGCTGCCAACTCTAAGTCATGAGTCGGATAGTTCTTCTCATGAGTCTTAAGTTGTCTAGATGCATTAGAAACAACCTTGCCATGCTGCATTAAAACACATCTGAGACCAAATCCCGAAGCATCACAATAAACCACGAACCCTTCGATTCCTTCTGGTAGAGTCAAAACTGGAGTAGAAGTCAACCTCTTCTTCAACTCTTCGAAACTCTGTGCACATGCATCTAACCATTGAAATTTGACTTTCTTCTAAGTCAACTTAATCAACGGAGCTGAGATAGAGGAAAACCCCTTTACAAAACTTCTGTAATAGCCTGCCAGACCCAAGAAACTTCTGATATCTGATGCTGAGGTGGGTCTGGGCCAATTCTTTACAGCGTCTATTTTCTAAAAGTCGACTTTCACACCTTCACCTGAAATCACATAGCCTAAGAATGCCACTGTCTTAAGCCAAAACTCACACTTTGAGAATTTTGTAAAAAGCTCACGATCCTTGAGTGTCTGCAACACTATTCTGAGATGTTATGCATGATTAGCCTTACTGCGGGAATACACCAATATGTCATCAATAAACACAATGACGAATAAATCGAGATAAGGCTTGAAAACTCTGTTCATAAGGTCCATGAAAGCAGCTGGCACATTTGTCAATCCAAAAGACATGACAAGAAATTCGAAGTGATCATAACGGACAAGTTGTCTTAGGAATATTAACTTCCTTAACCTTTAACTAATGGTAGCCTGATCTGAGGTAAATCTTGGAATAACACTGAGCACCCTGAAGTTGATCAAATAAGTCATCGATTCTGGGGAGAGGATACACTTTCTTAATAGTGACCTTGTTTAACTGACGGTAATCTATGCACATGTGTAAGCATCCATCTTTCTTTCGAAAAAAAAAAGACCGGTGCGCTCCAAGGTGAGACACTTGGTCTAATAAATCTTTTGTCAAGAAGATCTTTCAACTAAACTTTTAATTCTTTCAACTCTACCGGAGCCATTCTATATGGCGGAATACATGTCGATTTAGTGCCGGGAGGTAGATCAATTCCAAAGTCAATCTCCCTATCGAGAGGAACGCCGGGTAGATCATCTGGAAACTCATTGACAATCGGTACTGACTGGAGAGCTGGAGTCTGGGCATCTGCATCCATGACTCGAACTAGGTGATAAATGCATCCCTTGGTAATATTCTTTCTGGCTCTAAGATACGAAATAACCTAGCCCTGGGTACTACTGAATTACCCTTCCATTCTATAAGTCTGACAGGAAAATTGAAACTTTCTATTTTGGTTCTACAATCCACTAAAGCATTACATGATTCTAGCCAATCCATGCCCATGATTACATCAAAGTCTACCATCTCTAGTTCTACTAAGTCCGTTGTAGTTCAGCGATGATAGACCATAACTGGACAACCCCTATAAATACGTCTTGCTATAACTGACTCTCCAACTGGAGTGGAGACCTCAAAGGGTTCATGCAGCTTCTTTGGATCCAGCTTGAATTTCTTAACAATAAAAGGGGTTACATATGATAGGGTAGATCCGGGATCCATGAGAGCATAAATATCATGAGTGAAGACATTTAGCATACCTGTGACCACATATCCACGGGCCTCTATATCTTGACGACCTGCCAGCGCATACAAACAGTTCTGATCACCACCCGTATTGCTGGACTTTGCTGTTTCATGCCTCTACTAGGCCTGATTGTTACGAGGAGCTACTGAATTTGTGGACTGAGCCATATTGCCTCCGGTACCTTGCTTAGTTGACGGAAAATCTCTCTGAATATGGCACTTTTGACCACAGCCATAACATACATCTATACCCTTAGTGTTACACCTCGGAAATCTTTCCGTACTTGTGTGATGAGTAGAACAATGAAGGGCTTGAGTGTATGATGTTTTATTAAGTCGGGAATGGCTAATTATGAATTTTTGGAAATAAGAAGGTGGCGGAAAATTTTTAGCACAGTGGTCGTAAAGGGCACTATACGGCCCGTAAAGTGATTTACGGACCGTATAGTGCAATCGTCCTCCAGCTGTCCAAAAATTTCAAGTTCTGTCAAGTGTTGAAATGGCTAAAAACAACTTGGAGGACGGCTCGTAAACCTCGGTCGTAAACAGCCATGTCCCTTAGCCAAACTTTCTGTTTTTGAAATGCTTAAAAACGATCGCGGAGGACGGTCCGTAAACTGTGGTTTACGACCACTGTTCATCCTGGCGAGAATTCATTAAACATCAGTTTTGAGTTACTAAAAAGGGACTTAAGCCTCATTTCATTTCATTTCTCTTCTATACAATTCAAGAATGCTCTAGAACTCTCCAAATACTTCCTCCATAAGAATTTAAGAGAATCAAAGGGAACATCAAGATCAACACCATTAAATTCATGAAAACAAGTGTAAGAGCACATCAAAGGATCATCTAAGTCAATAAATCCTCAAAAGGGTGGAACTAGGGTTTTGGCTAAGTGAATTTTAAGGTATGTTTCATGACTATACCACGTAATTCAATGTATTGGAAGACTTAGATACTTAAAATGTAGAAGAACATAGGAATGGGTCATGATTGAGTAAATAGTGTCACTATGGAATGGTAGTTGGATGGAATCATAGAAGTTGACGTGCTATGATTATGAATACGTTACAAATGGTGTATAGGTGATGATATAAGTGTTAAACTCAAAGGAAATGCCGCCTAATTTTCTCTAGGGATAACGATGCGTTCTCATAGTCGATTAACTAATGTAATACGAATTCTCTCATGAAGGTGACGATGTGATAACGAAGGAGAATAAGTGGACAACAACTTAGCTAAACGATAAGGTATGTGAGGCTAGTCCTTTCTTTCCAATGGCATGAATCTTATAGTCTGAATTACCATCTTTCCATGAGCTCCTACATTCGAAAAAGTTAAATGTCTATATGAGATAAGTTATACGATATGATGATGTTAGTCCTTGCCTACACTCACCTTATGTACTAGTCCTTTCAAGGTGAGGCAGAATGTCCGTAATTGCTCCATAAATTAATCGGGGGGGGGGGGGGGGGGGGTCACGACCTTACGTCACCCCGATAGAGTAAAGTTGTTCTCAAACCTTATGCATGTGATTATGATAAGATAAATATTTTACAATAAGTACATTATTATGACTATTTTATGATAAGCATGGCATGAGCATTGCATACCGGGCCTAGTTGGCCGGGCAGACACCGCTTCGGCGGGCGGCGATACGGATACACCACAACCTTCGGGCGTGGGCAGACACCACTAGTGGGCAGCACGAGATGGTACCCCGGACGCGAGAGGCCTGGACGCGGGCTTATATTATTGATTATCACACCGTCCCGACTTGGGCGGGCAGCTTGCATATGATGCATACATGTTACGATGATAAGTATGAGTAAGACAACATGCATTATTCCATTTTTTACTATCGGTCAGATCCATATGCTTTATATTGGTGCTCTCATTATATTATTGATGCCTTTCTTCACTATTCATGCCTCTCATACTCAGTACAATGTTCGTACTGACGTCCCTTCGTTGGACGCTGTGTTCATGCCCACAGGTAGACAGGGAGGCGAGCTTGATCCAGATACTTAGGAGCTTCCAGCTGTTAAGAGCATTCCATGGTTCGGAGGTGCTTGTGATTTCTCTTTTGGTACATATGTATATATATATTTGGGCATGACGGATTCTTGTTCCGTCCATTGTATAGTATGTCAGTAGAGGCTCATAGATGCGTAGTGTGGGTAGCATGGTCTCACATCTTTCATGTATACGTGCACTCATTATTTTGATGTACCAAACCTTTCTATATACACAAGTATTTATGTTTCCATATAAGTTATGATCTTTTTCTATGTTTCGAGCATAAATATGATGATAAGGCATTAATTGAGTAAGGAGGGTAATAGATCGAACGGTGCTCGGCGGTTAGCCCCAGGTACCCGTCGCGGCCCCTAGCTGGGTCGTGACACTTAGGACACTCACCTGGGTGTCGCTTACCACACTTGCTGCAAACCGGATTAGTATAGGTCTACTGACCCACACTAGCCTGAGAGTAGGAACCTGCTGGTCTGAAATTCTATTTCTTCTGATCATTCCTGAACTTTGGGGCTAGGGCACTGGCTGCTGATGTAGCGGGTCCTGCTAACCTATTCTTAAAGAACTTTCTACCTCCACCCTGAGTTAAATTTACCTGAAGACTTGGCCCTCTTGCCGAATTCCCTATCCTTCTACTTCGGCAGTGCTTCTTCTTCCTTCAGTTTCTCTTTATTAACTTGCACAAATGCCAACAAATTAGAAATAGTCATCTTGTCATTTTGAGCAGCTGTATTAGCATCCTGTGCAATTCGGGTTTAAGCCCGAACACGAACCTTCTAACCACGACCCTCATAGCGGGAACCATGTGGGGAGCATGTCAGGATAATGACACAAATTTTAGATAATATTCCTGAACAATCATGTTATTCTGCATTAGCCTCTCGAACTCCATAGCTTTTGCTTTCCTAACCTCAATTGGCATGAAGTTGTCA
Source organism: Lycium barbarum (assembly GCF_019175385.1). Lineage (NCBI taxonomy): Eukaryota > Viridiplantae > Streptophyta > Magnoliopsida > Solanales > Solanaceae > Lycium > Lycium barbarum. The sequence goes on along the minus strand of NC_083343.1, from coordinate 56,027,634 downwards.
ATGAAGGAATCTACAAATTCATCCCAAGTAGCGTGAAGTGCATTCTCCCATCGGGACTGTTCCCAAGTCTCATACCAAATGTGAGCCGCATCCTGCAACTGAGAGGCGCCAAACTCTGCTGCCTTTGTTTTCGTGGCATGCATAACACGGAACAGCTTCTGCAGCCTATCAATGTAATTCGATCCTCCTCCTTCATAGACCCTGTGAACATAGAAGGCTTCATGCGAAGAAACTCTTGGGTTCTAGAATTGGTTAACTATCCACTAGCACTTGTACTAGGAGCCGTTTCCTGACGTTGTGCCTGATTAGCAAAAATTTGGGTAAGCAGTTGAATGGCTCCCCTAACATCCATGTCAGTAGCATTGTGATGTGGAATATTGGTGGGACGGACCTCCGCAGACCTTTCTGCATCTAGGGTTCCAGCATTTGATGTAACACCCTGAGTTTGAGGCTCCACTTCTGGAGTAACTTAGCGGTAGTCCTCTGACTGGTAGTTGTATCCCTCTTAGCGTACTTTATTTTCGCATGCATTGTCTGAAATACACAATATGCACGAGTTAGAGGAATTCCTGAAATCATAGTTCTAACTTCACGAACTAGAGTATGAAAGAAGTGAGACAATCCTAGATGTCTTGGTGGTCAACTGTTTATATATGTAGGGCCCTCACGCATATGAAAGTGATCCTAATGGAGACAGTTTCATAGATTTCCTTAAGACACCGGAACCTAGGCTCTAATACCAAGCTTTTCCATGCCCCGAACCATGGCCTGGGCGTAACACGACACTCGATGCCTGACTACATATGACCGAGCGAACCACATGACTTGCTGAATCAACATGGGGCATAAACATGAGCGGAATATAATATGAAACATGATGAGCCTTAATAAAACATGAGGAATCGTAATATTTAATAAAATACTTGCATAAAACGTGAATGCAGAAATAGCATAAACTGAGCCAAAGATGGCTACACAACTCCGAGTATCTGACATAACTGACTGTCTAGTCTATGAAACCTCTATCATGAATCTGAACTGTAAAACATACTTGCTGGGACAGGGCACCCAGCATATCTTAACTTTCTAAACATTCACGAAAGTAATTAATGAGTAAACCCCGAAGAAGATGGGGTTCACCAAAAGCTGATATGAGCAAATTTTACTGAGCAAATGCATCGTCCTGTAAATCCGTAACTGCATCGTGAAATGCAGGCCCCCGACAATAGAAAAGGGATGTCAACACATTGAATGTACTGGTATGTAAAGAAACTGAGTGAAATAAGCATGGCACATGAAATAATAGAGCTGAAACTGAGACTTTAAACTGAACGTGAACATGAGAATACATGACATAAGTGTATATGCAATGACATGAGTATATATGCATATAACATGAGAAAAGCATTTTAAGTGGGAGAGCCTTAGTATAACCGACATGTAACCACCACGTAAGAATGTGGCGTCCGATCTCTGCCAGATTAGCTAAGCCATCTTATACCTTGCCCGGGTACAACACATGAACATGACATGAATGGATCCAATAACCTGTCACGACCCAACCCGCCATGACTGGCACCCACACTAACTCCTAGTGGGCAAACCAATACGCTTAACCATATACTCATTCAAAGTCCATTTTTATTTAGCCAATTCATTCAGTTCACAACAAAATAAACGCAAGATTAATCAAAAGTAGCCATGCCATAAAAAAATAATATAAATACGGAAGTCCCTAACTATTACAACCCCAAAATCCGAAAGTTACCGTACAAGGACTCTAATCCAAAACATGTCTAAGCAATTCATACTGTTTGAAAAAAATGACATCAATGTCTGGAATGGAAATAGACATTAGATAAAGCGAGATCTTCGGGAGGCCTGGCATGGATAGAAGCTCACTCTCAATCTGTCAGCAAATGGCCTCAAGCTAAATGTGGGGTCGAGTAGCAGTCTTTGGATCACAATCTCGACTCAAAGGAATGCAGCAAGGTAGTATCAGTACAAACACTATGTATCGGTAGATATCATAGGCTGACTAAGAATAGTATCATGCATGAATCATAAAATAAATAAAATAGACAGACCAGTCAACAACACATAATCAGATAGCCAACACCAAGTAAATCAATGATATTAACAATCAAGTCAACCAATGATATTAATAATCAAGTCAACGGAAACAAGCAATGGAATAAACCTCCCAACAATATTCGCACTTACTCAACCACTGATCACTCATGTACATACATGCTAATTGGTGTCCTTGCCCAATAGCTATGACCTGCAGGGAACCCATGGTGTCCATGTACCACTCGTCTCGAAACTGAACTCGAACCACGAGCCCATAATCTAGGTCACATCCTCACCCCTTGTCAAATGTGCCTATAATCTTAGTCACATCCTCACCCCCTGTAAAGTGTGCCTCTTCGTATATATATATATATATTTACTGTCACATCACATTCAATGATCGATTATCAAGTAGTATCTCATTCTCATCAAGAAGATCATATTAACTTCTCATCATAATTGTCATCAAAATTTAGATCACAACACATCAAATAATGGCATTAAGCCCACGTTATCACTCAATCAATAACATATAGGAATTCCAACCACACATTATGCCTGAAGACTATAAATGGTTTCTCGTATCAATCTCATAACACATACAATCAACTAATCAAAGTCTAACTCAAGTAGACTGTAACCTACCTCAACTGCAGAGCTGGAACAGTGTGAATCACTCTGCTATGACCTTTCCCTTCCGTAATGCATCGGAATGCTCAAAGTCTAGCAATTACGATGCTAAATACGTCACAATCACTCTAGTAAACAATATCAATTTAACGAACACACTTCCACTTTACCCCTTTCTAATGGGTGAATGCTTACTAGGTTTAAATCATCCTAACATTGGCCTTAGCAACCGTAAACTATCAATTCATAAGGTTATTCATTCAAGCTATCTCTTACAAGCTATTTCTATGGTCAAGCTCCCATCTTTATAAAACCCTAAGTCTCAATTCATTTAGTTCATGTCTCTAACGGTTCAAGTCTTTATTAGAAAGTGATAACCCTAGACTTTAGAGGATAATCACTCAATAATATTCATAACCCACCACTTATTAAAAGTCTATTACTTTCTAGGGTTTATAGTCTCAATTCACCATCGTAGACCCATTAGAATGATGATAATCTTATAGATGAAAGCGTAATGAAGGAAGGAATTGTTGAGACTTACCTCTCAAGAATATTCTTTCCCTAGCTTTAGAATTTCGCCCTAGGTGCTCCTTGGAAACTGTGTTGGAATTTTATGAATAAAGAATTCGGAACTAAGTGATTAAAAACAAGGATTCTGCCCCCGTCGACCGCTACGACCGTCATTCTGTCTGCTGCAGTGGTTATGCTATCGTGGGTAAGTCCAACTATAGCGGACCTCCACTGAATGATCACCTCCGCTGTAGCGAGCACGGACCCGCCATAGCGCAAGCGCTACAGCGGTCTAGTGTCTGCCACAGCGGACACTACCATTTTCCATCTGTCTGCGGTGGTGAGAGATTTGTCGCTACAGCGGCCCCGCCGCAACAGTACTTTGTTCGCTGCAACTATGCCACTGGACCGTGAGCTCGCTAATTTCCATAGTTTTTCACTCTACCACACTACATTTTATCTAAGGCCTCATATACACAACAAAACATGCACATAATGTAAAAACACCATACGGACTCACCCGTGGCCTCAGAATCTCCAACGGAGGTCGAATTCCTTACGTCACCCCCTAAATGGACTTAACACAACCAAACAATAATCACAAACAAGCGAGGTTTTTAGTTTTTATACTTCTACATTCGAGTTTCTATCAGTTCGCTCTACCATTGAGAGGGTTCTATTTGGTAGAGTGATCGTAGATTTTCTATAACGACTGGGAGGGTCGTTACATTAGATACCAATTAAAACACCGTTCATCCCCGAACAGACAAGGAAGAGGAATTTTGGAAAAGGTACCTGTCTCTGCGAAAGCTGAGGATACTTGCTATGCATATCTGATTCTGTTTCCCAAGTAGCTCCCACAACTCGGCGATTCTTCCGCTAAACTTTCACGGAGGCTATTTCCTTCGACCTCAACTTGTGAACTTTTTTTTCTAAGATAAAAATAGGGTCTTCCTCATAAGTCAAGTTCTCATCTAGTAAAACCGAATCCTAACGAATTATGTACGAACCATCACTATGATACTTCTCAACGTCAAAACATGAAATCCCAGATGAATGCCTATTAAGCTCGGAGGTAAAGCAAACTCATAAGATACCTCCCCTACACGCTTGAGAATCTCAAATGGCCCAATGAATCTCGGGCTGAGCTTGCCTCTCTTCCCAAACCTCATCACACCCTTCATGGGTGAAATTTTCAACAAACCTGCTCTCCCTCCATAAACTGAAGATATTGGACCTTTCGTTCTGCATACATCTTTTGCCTACTCTGTGCTGCCAAAAGCTTAGCCTGAATCACCTTCACCTTGTCTAAGGAGTCTCTCAGAAGGTCCGTACTCCAAGGTCTTACCTTAGATGCATCGAACCAACCAATAGGAGACCTACACCTCCTCCCATACAAAGCCTCAGAGAGGGCCATGTCGATGCTCGAGTGGTAGCTATTGCTATATGCGAACTCTGCCAATAGTAAGAACTGATCCTAGTGACCACCAAAATCTATAACACTAGCCCGAAGAATATCCTCAAGAACCTGAATAGTCTGCCCGGATTTCCTGTTAGTCTGAGGGTGGAAAGTTGTACTAAGGTCCAACCTAGTACCCAATTCTTCATGCAGATGCTTCCAAAATCGAGATGTAAAGGTCGGATACGATGGAAATAGGAACCTCATGTAGTCTAACAACCTCAAGAATGTAGATCTTAGCTAATTTCTCAGCGTTATAAGTTTTTCGAACCAGAATAAAATGAGCAGACTTAGTCAACCTATTAAAGATAACCTATATGGAATCAAATTTCCCCAACGTCTTTCAAAGACCAACCACGAAATTCATTGCTATTATTTCCCACTTTCACTCAGGAATGGGCATCCTTTAAAGGGAATGGGCATCCTCTGAAGTGTACCCCCACGTTTATGATGTTCACACTTCACCTGTTTAATTCAAACACTGAGCAACAAACTCCACTATGTCACACTTCATCTTAGCCCACTAGTAATGTTGTCTTAGATATCAATACATCTTAGTAGTGCCAAGATGAATGGAATACCTTGAACTGTGAGCCTCTGCCAGAATAGTCTTGATCAAATAACCCACACGTGGTGTTATACCCCATTTTAATCGGGTTAAATTAGAGTAAAACATATTGGTGATTCCTATTTATTTTACTTTAAGGAGTCGCCACCTAATTGATTTTTAAGGTGAATTAGGGAACCTAATTGTTAACTAAGGTAAAGTTAAAACTAAACCTCCATTAATGGTCTGCTTAACCAGTGTGATTCTAGATAAGGGTTCTATATTATCCTAAAGGGAAGGGGTTAGGTATCCTTTAAGATCCGTTAACTTACGGTTATCCGGCCAAACTTAGGTTAATTAATTAAGACTAAAGATATTAATGTAGCATTTTAAAGTTTTAAGAAAAATGGCTAAAGAATGTTGCTAACGTTTTAAAGGAAAACATACTAATGTTATTTAAAATAAAATTTACAGAAAAAACAATGACTTGCATAAAAGATGATTTTAAATGCTATTAAAATAAAACTTATAAATGTTAAAAATAATAATGCTATATAAAATAAGGCTTGTAGAAGATATAATAACTTGCATAAAAGGAGGTTTTAAAATGCTATTTAAAATAAAGCTTATAAATGTTGCTAATGGTTTAAATGGAAGCAGCATAATGAAAATGAAATTTACGAAATATGATAATTTACATATAAGTAGAAGAAGATGCGAGTTTATGCAATGTGTTAATAAATATTTAAAATGAACTAATCGATGAGGTATTAATTGACTTTAAGTTTTAGAAGTGTGAATAAAATACAAAATAGCTAATAGATTTTCTTTATCCATTTTATTATCTTTATTAACTATGCTTAATTAAGAATATGCGTGATTGACTCAAAACTTGACGAGTTATTTAAAATATGTTTGAATTTATATTTGCATATTAGTGATGTTTTGAAATTAAGATAATAAGGATATGACTCCTTAAATTCGAAAATTTGAATTTATACTACCAATTATTCTAGAAGTGAATATTATGGATACTATAAATAATTTTAATATAAAAAGAAGAAAATGAAATTTATGGAATTAATTATTGATCTCCCTTAACTTCCCATTACTAAAACTAACCTACTAATTCATTAGTATTCTTCTAAACTAAGAAAAACAAAAACAAACCAAGAGTTAGTTGCATAATACAAATTAAATGCATAAAATAAAATAAGGAGCAAATAACATTAAATGGGCTCTGCCCATTTTGGAACTGCTAGGATCTGTTTGCTGCTGTTGGGCCTCGGCCCAGCAGAAACTTTATACACAGCTGCGGACAGGATTGACGGACGATGACCCGAGGAGATTACGTTGGGATTTTAGCCCAACACCGAATGCGGAAGAAGAACGAGTCCCTTGGACTCGTATGCGGTGTTCATACACAAAAACGGAAGAAAAGGATTAGTATATAATCGATGAATAAGGTCAAACATGTAGAATATAAACTCAAACAAATCTGTATATTCTATGTATATTTGAAGTATACCTCGTGTATACATAGGTATACGATCTCACTGCCTTAACAACGTTAAAGCATTTATAACGTACTGAGGCACATAATCTGCCCAGCAACGGCAGTAGACATTACAAGAAAAATTATAATGTCCACTGCCCCCCCCCCCCCCTATTCTCTTTGTCTTTCTCTTTCACCTGCACCGCTTCCCCCTCCCGCTCCCTTCTCTCTCCTTCTCTCCCACTTCTCCTCCACGCCCATGCCTCTGCCACTCCACCATGCCATGTCCCCCCACGTTGCCACTGCCACCCCACTTCTCCTGTTCCCCACTCCTCTGCATCCTCCACCTCCGTCTGTCCCCCCCCTCCCCCCCCCCCCCCCCCCCGCGCTCCTCTCTCTCCTTCTTCAACACAAAAACCTAAAGAACCCTATAAATAGTGGTGGAGTGGAATCGAGAAGGAGGAGGATTTTGGATTCATGAAATTACCCCAAAAAAAAAAAGGTCTTTCGATTCATGAAATTCCCCCAAAGCAAATTTTCTGCCGCACAAAATCCCCAAATGGGTCGAACTTGGATGGAATTGTGGAACCGATTCTGATCACTGCTGAGACTTCAAACTGATGGCAGTTTTAAAAGTGTAACTTTGTTTTTAACATAGTTTGTCTAAATTTCTAGTTTGTAGCTGTTTCTTGGCAAGAATCTGCATGACTGCTGTTAATCTCCAGATCAGCCCTTAGTTGGACTCTAGGATCCAGGATCATATATTGCATCTCAACCATGCATTTGTAGGTCATACTACCCTTAGCATCATTCATTGACTAGTCTATCCGGTGGGAACACCGTATTAGCTTCATCCTGGTTTATGACCTCTGTGCATGTCACCATTTGCATTGTACCTACACTGTTCTGATTAATCTCCTATATGTTGATGTTGATATATCTTCCTTCCCTGCTATCCTGCCTCTCATCGTAAGCATCCCCTCCATCTCTGTGTATGTTTCCTTCCAGTTCATAGCCTACTTGTATCTCTTTGCATCCATTCCCTTTACCAAGTTATGTCATAAAATCTAGGACTTCTTAAACCACCTATTCTATTGACTAACTGCAGTAGTTGTCTCTTGATGATCCTGACAACCTTGTGATCTTGAATCTGTTTTATTTGTTTTAATTTAGGAACATATAATGATTTTGAGAAAAAGTGGTAACTACGACAATTATTTTTTAACTAGATAATGCATTCTTCTTTTCATTTGCTGAAAATATACAAGTGTTAAGATGATTCAGTATATATGAACAAGTTCATTGAACTTCCACCTGCCTGCTCCCTTACCAGAAAAGTATTCTGTGAGTCAATCATGTCTGATGTATGTCTGCGTTTGCAATAGCCGTAACATTATCATATATTACTTGTTTCAAAATGACTTTGAGGCCTGGTATTCTACCTGTCTGTGTTATATCTCTGCCTCAATATTTTGTCTTCCTCTTTATATGTTCATGATAAATGAGAAACTGATTGAATAATGTGAACTGAGAGGCGACGATGTTCTGTTATCTCTCTAGTATTATAAGCTACAGGCAGAGATGATTTTTACTATAACTACTAGTGTCTTGCCTTGTTAATATAAAGATATGAACTGAAATGTGTCTGAATGCCATAAATGTCCCTCCTAAATTCAGTAGATGTTTAGTATACCATGAATCATCCCAAAATCTGCAGACCCTCGTTACTGAAATGTGTCTGGTAAAGGGAATGGATGCAAAGAGATACAAGTAGGCTATGAACTGTAAGGAAACATACACAGAGATGAAGCTCAATATTTTGGGGATTTTGTGCGGCTGAAAATTTGCTTTGGGGGAATTTCATGAATCGAAAGACCTTTTTTTTTTTGGGTAATTTCATGAATCCAAAATCCTCCTCCTTCTCGATTCCACTCCACCACTATTTATAGGGTTCTTTAGGTGTTTGTGTTGAAGAAGGAGAGAGAGGAGCGGGGGGGACAGACGGAGGTGGAGGATGCAGAGGAGTGGGGAACAGGAGAAGTGGGGTGGCAGTGGCAACGTGGGGGGACAGGGCATGGTGGAGTGGCAGAGGCGTGGACGTGGAGGAGAAGTTGGAGAGAAGGAGAGAGAAGGGAGCGGGAGGAGGAAGCGGTGCAGGTGAAAGAGAAAGAGAAAGAGAATAAGGGGGGGGGGGGGGGGAGGATTAGGTTTTAGGAAAAAATTTGGGCCAGTCGGGTCGGGTAATAATTTGGGTTGGGCAGGTCTGTTTTGAAATATTGGGCTGGTATTTGAAATGTGGATTGGGTATTAAAATGTGGACTGGTTTTGTGAATTAGTCCGAAAATAGTATGAGTTGATTGGGCTACTACATCTATTTAAATAGCTTGTGTTAAAATATTACTCAACATAGAGTATGCAATCATTAGTGCTCAGATAATAAAAAATGGCATTGTAATAGCCGTGCAATAAACACTATTATTTAATTATGTAAAGATAAATGCGATGCGTCTGCGTAAGCTGGTAAAATGCCGAAATGATAAAAAAAATGTGAATTATAATAATAATAATAATAATAATAATAATAATAATAATAATAATAATAATAATAATAATGATAATGATGATGATAATGATGGATAGTAACTGTAATAGAATAATGAAACGCCGGTATTGATAAGAGGCTAATAATTATAGTAGAAATATAAATATATATTTTTAATTTTTCAAAAGAAAATTATTAGAAGCGTAAATAGGTATTTCGGAGGAGAGGCGGGACAAAATTGGGTGTCAACAACTTGTCCCTCTTTGCCCGGTAATGATGAAAGAATTTTCGGGCAAAGACGTTGACCTAGTAGCTTATTTTGTCCCGGCTAAAGGATTTTGGAGGATAAAAATAGTCAGTAAAAAATAAATATCGAAATAAAGCGATGTAAAATAAACCCCCTAAAAACTGCAGTGATTAAAATGATAGGTGCGGTGCGATGCACCACGAGCATACGCAGGGGCATTTGAAAACAATAAAGGGATGCAAGTGCGAACCAATGCGTCTGCGAGCATACGCAGGGCATTTGAAAATAATAAAGCAATGCAGGCGCAGTGCAATGCATCTGCGAGCATACGCAGGGGCATTTGAAAATAATGAAGCAATGCAGGTGTAGTGCAATGCGGCTGTGAGCATACGCAGGGACATTTGGAAATAATAAAGCAATGCAGGTGTAGTGCCATGCGGCTGCGAGCATACACAGGGGAATTTTAAAATAATAAAGCAATGCAGGTGCGGTGCAATGCGGCTGCGAGCATACGCAGAGGCATTTGAAAATAATAAAGCAATGCAGGTGCAGTGCAGTGCGGCTGTGAGCATACGCAGGGGCATTTGAAAATAATAAAGCAAGGCAGGTGCAGTGCAATGCGGCTGCGAGCATACGCAGGGGCATTTTGAAAATAATAAAGCAATGCAGGTGCGGTGCAATGCGTCTGCGAGCATACGCAGGGGAATTTGAAAGTAATAAAGCAATGCGGGTACGGTGCAATGCATCTGCGAGCATACGCAGAGCATTTTAAAATAATAAAGCAATGCAAGTGTAGTGCAATGCGAGGCCTTGACCGGGCCGGAAGCCGTTCTTCAACATCTCCTATGCCACCATCATAAGCACCTGTGGCAATTTTACCCTTTCCGCTTGAGCAGCACACATATTTTCCTTGATATGGAAAACAGATCCATCTAGACTTTCAATAACAGGAACTGAGCTTTCAGGATAGATTGAATTGCTGCCTTCTCCATGGATCACCACTTCTTGATGATTCCAAACAAACTTCAGACTTTGATGCAAGGTAGAGGGAACCGCGCCAGCCATGTGGATCCATAGCCTTCCTATCAGCAGATTATAACTAGCAGATATATCCATTACTTGGAACTCCACCATGAACTCCACAGGCCCAATTTCCAAAGCTAAGTCAATCTCTCCAACCACACCTCTTTGGGCTCCGTCAAAACCTTTGACTCTCACCCGACATCAATCCCTAAGGCTCGTAGAGTAGTGATATGACATATATTCACAGCTGAACCTCCATCAATCAACACCTTGGAGATGAATTTGTCTCTGCATCTGATGGTGATTTTCAGTGCCTTGTTGTGCCCCAAACCTTCAGGTGGCAATTCGTCGTTATGAAAAGAAACTCTATGGGCTTCAAGGATTTCCCCCACCATAGCTGAAAGTTTCTCGCTGGAAGTCTCAGGCGGAACATAGGCTTCATTTAGTACTTTCGCTAAAGCGTTCCTATGAGCTTCAGAACTCATCAACAATGCCAATAAGGAAATCTGAGCTGGCGTTTTCTTCAACTGTTCTACAACAGAGTATTCTTTGGTTGGCATTTTCCTCCAGAATTCTTCGACTTCAGCCTCAGTAACAGTCTTCTTTTGGCCATTTTCCTTACTTTGTGCCCCTCATTCTACCTCTTCGGGAGCATAGCACCGCCCAGATCTAGTCATTCCGGCCGCAACAGATTCCACCACCAATCTTCCCTCTGCTTTGTCCCTTTCATCGGACTGATAATTCTAGGGAACTGCTTTGGTGTTGCGAGGAGGTGCTAGAGCAACTAAGGTTGTGATCCTAGGCCTTGGAGTGAGCACTTCAAATGGGGTCCTCATTTGAACCGTGATTACTGGGGCAACAAAAGCTGACGACTCCACCTTCTCCTCTTTCTTAACTGGCACAATACGCACAACGTTTAGTCCCGTCGTACCATCCAGGAAGGGGATTAGGAACTCTTCCCTGAATCGGTTGGAGTATCCCTGCAGTTCTCAGCCTTTCATATAGTTGGGCTAATGGTTCGGCTAACGGTGTGTAAGTCTTGGCTGGCTTTCTTTCGACATTTGGGCGCGGTCTGGGTCCGTTTTGTAGATGGTTTGGTGATTGCTATTGGGGTTGTGGTGAGTAGGTTGGCTGGTATTATGATGGGCTTTGATGGGCAGGCGCTCGAGGAGAGTGATATGCTGGTTGGGTATGGTAAACAGGAAGGGGAATGGGTGAAGGTTGGTAATAAGGCTGAGGGGCTTGGGTGTATTGGTTGTAGAGGCTGGGATGAAGGGTATTGGTGAGTTAACATATGGTTCGGTCTTCGTTCTTGGATGGACATGACCGGGGACACTCCGTCCCTCTTCTTCTTAGCTGAATCTGCTTGAATTACCTTACTTGTGGCCTGCAAGGCCGCAAGATTTGTAACTCTTCCTGTTTTGATTCCTTCTTCAATGAAATCTCCCAATCTTATGACTTCGGAAAACTTTTGTCCGAGGACGCTTAACATTCTCTCATAGTATGTTCGATCTTTTAAAAACTGTACAAAAAGCGTTGTCATCTCACTCTCTGCCATTGGGGGCTGGACTTTCGCAGCTTCTGCTCTCCAGCGCATAGCATACTCTCGGAAAGTCTCTGTCAACTTCTTTTCTAACTTCATCAAGTAGAACCGGTCTGGGACAGTTTCGGTGTTGAACCTAAACCTGTCCATGAAATCTTGGGCCATTTCTCCCCAACTGTGCCTTTTCTGCTGGTCTTGGCATGTATACCAATCCAGCGTTTCTCCCGTCAGAGTCCTTATAAAAAGTTTCATTCGAATGGCCTGATCTTTCCCCACTCCGATAAGCTTATCACAGTATGATCTTAAGTGAGCCCGAGGATTTCCCTTCCCATCAAACATGTCAAACTTCGGTACTTTATATCCAGCAGGTAACTCGATGTCAGGATGAATGTACAGATCTTCATACTCAAGTCCCTCACATCCTTTGTTGGTTTGGATATTTCTAACTGCTTCTCTCATACTGCGAAGCTCTTTTGCTACATTCTCGTCCGCTCTTGCCCTGGCTTCCCTTTCTATCTCCTCATAAGGGTCAACCTCTGGATGCTGCACAGCCTGTAACTGGGTAGTGAAAGGTTGAGCTTCTGCTACATATACCGGTGGCACATACTGTGTGTTATGGCTAGCGATGTGTGCCAATGGTATGTGTTGAGCTGTTTGATAGCTTTGGGTATGTGGGTTAGTTTGGGTGACTGCGGGTTGAGGAATGTAAGGAGTAGTGAACGGTTGCGAATTGGTTTGTTGGAAGTTAATTGGTTGGGAGTTGGCTTGTTGCTGGTCATTTGGTTGCGGGGTGGTTTGTTGTATGTTGGTTTGTTGCGGGGTGACTTGTTGCGGGATGGTTTGTTCTGAGTGGATCGGGGGTGGAATGGCTTGTTGTGGATTTGATTGTTGTGAGATGGTGTTTTGGTGGCTAGTTTGTTGGGGATTGGTAGTATTTGGATGGACTGTGTGAAGCGGAGGGTTTGAGGGAGAGGGCTGAGGAGTGGGCGAATCGACAGGCGAAAAGGATGGTGGGATTGTCATGTTTGTTCTTTGTTCAGGGTGAGGAGTGTTTAGGGTGATGGACAGGTTGGTGAGATTTCGTAGTAGCTCAATTTCACTTTGCATATTGGCCATTTGCTGCAACAATTGGGCGACGAGTTCATCATTCCCTCCTCCTGAAGCCTCGGGTTCGTCTCTTGGAAGGGTGACGAGTCCCAAGCCAGTTTGTTCGGATGCCCCTGAATCATTTATGTCGTTAGATGCTCGCGTTTTTGATCTTGTGAAGTATGGGTGGCCTGCCAGCTTGCGGTCAACGCGAATCAACAGTTGGGGGAATAATAAAAGTAAAATAAAACCTTCAAAGAATGAAAAAAACTGTGTTAGTATGGTGCGAATGATTGTTGCTTAAAATAATGTGAACATTTAGCAAACAACGTTGAAAGAAGCACATATTGCATAGCAAACAAAACACATATTGCATAGCAAACAAAACACATACTGCATAGCAAACAAATCACATAATAAAAGAAGATACAGGGCGACCTATTATGCAAAGGACCTCTTTTGTGCCAGAGGTGGGCCTAACGCGAATTTGAAGGATAAAATATGCAATTATATGTCATCCCAATGTGCTATTAATTGAAGGCCCCAAAACATACAGTGTTTAGAATTTGAAATCTCAATGTAAAAGAAATTATTATAATTACTACTTGACTTTCATAAGCTAATTAAAATGAGGAAGGCCCTTCGTTGCTCTTGAGCCACTCCAGATAGTTATCCTCGCATCCAGCTTGGTATCTATTTGGCTCGATTGAATCTACTTTCATAGTTGCCCTTGATTTCCAGATGCTGATAACCTTTTTTGCAAAAGGAATTTTTCCTTCCTTGTAGTCGGCTCGATAATGATCCATGTCTGCCACTAAAGGTATGTTTTGCTTTCTTCCAGATTGCCTTAAAATTCTCAGTGGGGTGTAAGGTTGCAAGCCCCGAAGTCCTATCAAAACTAAAAACGGCACGATCTTCACACGAAATACCAAACCCTCAGATGGAAACCAACTGAACATCCATTGAATTGAATCATCGTTCAAATGGCTGAGAAATCTTACCCACCCTTCTACACAATTTGGCTTTTGGAATGTTCTATTAGTCACAATTGCGCCTGGAACATGTCCCAGAATGTGATTTTCACCCATCGGCTTTCGAAGTGCTAGACTTCAGTCAACCTTTTGAAGATGTTCCATCAACCAAATCTGTAAAAGCAAGTTGCATCCCTCAAAATGCTTGTAGCCGTGCTTGCAACGTCCTAATGCTCGGTAGATATCTGCCACGACCATGGGGACCACTGTGTAGTACTTCCCTTCAATGCCACTAAATAGAGCTTCAGTTACGGTAATGAGACGGGTGTGAATATCTCTTGTTGTTCCTTTAGGGAATACCATAGTGCCCAAAAAACATACTGCGAAGGCAAAGCATCGTTTTTGTTCCCAAGAGTCATGCGAGAAGAATTCATCTTGATGATGGGTGAAAATCCGATGATAGCCAAATCTATGATACAAGTAATCAAACAGTATTGCAGACCCTTGTAAGCATTCTACGCCTTTACCCTTCCTAAATCCGAAACTGTCAACCAATTCTTTTGGTGAAAGCTCTTTTGGAATAATCATGCCACAATTTTGCCATTTTTTCTTCTTACGTAACAAAGCAGCATTTTCTACAGAGCCCCCTATTTCTTCTAACAATGGAGCCATTCATTATTGCCAAACCTAAACACGACCCTTTTCTCGTCCCAAAACACAGTTGCTGCCTCGATGATGTCTCTACACGGTGGGATATCCATCAAAGACGGTAAATGCCCCAACGCTCCACGTACTACCCGCTGTCCGTAGTCACCCAATTCGATCCACCATGCTTTTAGTTGAGGAGGAACGCTCAAAACCATGCTAAACCTCGGGTAAATGTTGTGTTGACTCATGGCTACTTGCGTTCACAAATGGTTAGTTCAACCTAAATAGCACACGGTCCATATAACACACATGTTTATCCTTCAAATCAATACACATAACATGATGACCGTCGCGTGGGGTCATAGACCCACTCGGACATTTGGACAAGGCTGACTAATGGACTTAATACACCTTGGGTATTAAGCCTCCTAGGCTCGTGCATGTCCTTAAAAGAGTTTTGGTTTAGCTCTATCTTAGGCTGACTAGGAGTTGGCTTCCTATGACGCAAGGTTCCACCCAAGCGGACAACTTGGGGGTGGAAAGTCCGTGGCCATCGACTGCACCGCCGATCGACTAAATCCACAAGATCGATCCAACGAAAGGGTAATTTAGTAGTGCACGGCCGCGAACCGCGAAACCGCTTTAAGTGTGTGAATTTGTGTGAATTTTCCAGGAATGGAGGAAATATGAACGGAATGCCAGTTTATGAAAGCAGTAACATATTATTACATAGAAAATTTCACATAATAAAACAATCACTTAAAAGAACATAAGAGAAACAAATAAAGCAACAATAAAGGCAAAAATAACGAAAAACAACCAATCATCCAACAAATTAATTATTAACCTAAGTTTGTTATGGTTAGAACCTATAATCCCCAGCAGAGTCGCCAAGCTGTTATACCCCATTTTAATCGGGTTAAATTAGAGTACAACATATTGGTGATTCCTATTTGTTTTACTTTAAGGAGTCGCCACCTAATTAATTTTTAAGGTGAATTAGGGCACCTAATTGTTAACTAAGGTAAAGTTAAAACTAAACCTCCGTTAATGGTCTGCTTAACCAGTGTGATTCTAGATAAGGGTTCTATATTATCCTAAAGGGAAGGGGTTAGGCATCCTTTAAGATCCGTTAACTTACGGTTATCCGGCCAAACTTAGGTTAATTAATTAAGACTAAAGATATTAATGTAGCATTTTAAAGTTTTAAGAAAAATGGCTAAAGAATGTTGCTAACGTTTTAAAGGAAAACATACTAATGTTATTTAAAATAAAATTTACAAAAAAAACAATGACTTGCATAAAAGATGATTTTAAATGCTATTAAAATAAAACTTATAAATGTTGAAAATAATAATGCTATATAAAATAAGGCTTGTAGAAGATATAATAACTTGCATAAAAGGAGGTTTTAAAATGCTATTTAAAATAAAGCTTATAAATGTTGCTAATGGTTTAAATGGAAGCAGCATAATGAAAATGAAATTTACGAAATATGATAATTTACATATAAGTAGAAGAAGATGCGAGTTTATGCAATGTTTTAATAAATATTTAAAACGAACTAAGCGATGAGGTATTAATTGACTTTAAGTTTTAGAAGTGTGAATAAAATACAAAATAGCTAATAGATTTTCTTTATCCATTTTATTATCTTTATTAACTATGCTTAAATAAGAATATGCGTGATTGACTCAAAACTTGACGAGTTATTTAAAATATGTTTGAATTTATATTTGCATATTAGTGATGTTTTTAAATTAAGATAATAAGGATATGACTCCTTTAATTCGAAAATATGAATTTACACTAACAATTATTTTAGAAGTGAATATTATGTATACTATAAATAATTTTAATATAAAAAGAAGAAAATGAAATTTATGGAATTAATTATTGATCTCCCTTTAACTAACTACCCATTACTAAAACTAACCTACTAATTCATTAGTATTCTTCTAAACTAAGAAAAACAAAAACAAAAACAAACCAAGAGTTAGTTGCATAATACAAATTAAATGCATAAAATAAAATAAGGAGCAAATAACATTAAATGGGCTCTGCCCATTTTGGAACTGCTAGGATCTGTTTGCTGCTGTTGGGCCTCGACCCAGCAGAAACTTTATACACAGCTGCGGACAGGATTGACGGACGATGACCCGAGGAGATTACGTTGGGCTTTTAGCCCAACACCGAATGCGGTAGAAGAACGAGTCCCTTGGACTCGTATGCGGTGTTCATGCACAAAAACGGAAGAAAAGGATTAGTATATAATCGATGAATAAGGTCAAACATGTAGAATATAAACTCAAACAAATTTGTATATTCTATGTATATTTGAAGTATACCTCGTGTATACATAGGTATACGATCTCACTGCCTTAACAACGTTAAAGCATTTATAACGTACTGAGGCACATAATCTGCCCAGCAACGACAGTGGACATTACAAGAAAAATTATACAATATGCTAAGGCAAACAACATCAACACAGCAATAGCGGTGAATATTGCAAGAAAACTGCCCAGTATGCTAAGGCAAACAGCATTAGAGTATTTATACATACTAAGGCAACATCTGCCCAGCACTAGCAGTAGCGAGGGTCTGCAGATTTTGGGATGATTCATGGTATACTAAACATCTACTGAATTTAGGAGGGACATTTATGGCATTCAGACACATTTTAGTTCATATCTTTATATTAACAAGGCAAGACACCAGTAGTTATAGTAAAAATCGTCTCTGCCTGTAGCTTATAATACTAGAGCGATAACAAAACATCGTCGCCTCTCAGTTCACATTATTCAATCAGTTTCTCATTTATCATGAACATATAAAGAGGAAGACAAAATATTGAGGCAGAGACATAACACAGACAGGTAGAATACCAGGCCTCAAAGTCATTTTGAAACAAGTAATATATGATAATGTTACGGCTATTGCAAACGCAGACAAACATCAGACATGATTGACTCACAAAATACTTTTCTGGTAAGGGAGCAGGCAGGTGGAAGTTCAATGGACTAGTTCATATATACTGAATCATCTTAACACTTGTATATTTTCAGCAAATGAAAAGAAGAATGCATTATCTAGTTAAAAAATAATTGTCATAGTTACCTCTTTTTCTCAAAATCATTATATGTTCCTAAATTAAAACAAATAAAACAGATGCAAGATCACAAGGTTGTCAGGATCATCAAGAGACAACTACTGCAGTTAGTCAATAGAATAGGTGGTTTAAGAAGTGCTAGATTTTATGACATAACTTGGTAAAGGGAATGGATGCAAAGAGATACAAGTAGGCTATGAACTGTAAGGAAACATACACAGAGATGGAGGGGATGCTTACGATGAGAGGCAGGATAGCAGGGAAGGAAGATATATCAACATCAACATATAGGAGATTAATCAGAACAGTGTAGGTACAATGCAAATGCTGACATGCACAGAGGTCATAAACCAGGATGAAGCTAATACGGTGTTCCCACAGGATACACTAGTCAATGAATGATGCTAAGGGTAGTATGACCTACAAATGCATGGTTGAGATGCAATATATGATCCTGGATCCTAGAGTTCAACTAAGGGCTGATCTGGAGATTAACAGCAGTAATGCAGATTCTTGCCAAGAAACAGCTACAAACTAGAAATTTAGACAAACTATGTTAAAAACAAAGTTACACTTTTAAAACTGTCATCAGTTTGAAGTCTCAGTAGTGGCTTCAAAACAATTTTAAAGTTACACCATATGCTAATATCTAGACTAGGTATAGATTACAACAGCAACCAAACTAAGAATGGCAACAAAAGAAACAGGCTAATGTTTAATTTGGACTAATATACACTCCACCAAGCGGACAAAAATGAACTTATGCTAGGGTCAAATGTTTATCCAAATTCTTATAGAACACTCAGAGACCTTAGTGTATGAACTCATACCCAGGGGATTCAAACAATACAAAACCAAAAACTGCCATTTCTAGTGCAAACAGATGAGATTCAGAACATAGATTTTTAATGACTTAGTCTAACATGTTGAAACTCATTCATTTTTTATTACAACATATTCTAGTCAAATAAGGAAGGCCATTGTCATATTCTGAGTGAGGTTACCATGACACAACTGCCAAACAACGTTCAAATCAAACCAAACAACTACAGAGGCACAAAAGATCAATATGCTTATGCCAAACCGATATGAAAGAGACACTAAGCTGAAACAACATTCACATTCTTTATTGAACTACTAAAACAATCTGAGTAAACATATGCAATTGTGTCGATAGGACTTCTGCCAAACTAGTATGGGGGATAATAATATACCTAAACTAAATGTTATTACCATAGCCAGGTAAACCACAGGTTTATCTGATGCATGATTAGTCAAAGCTGGACATGTATGGCATAGCTAAGTAGCTACAGACCTGAACTAATATGTGAACAAACATTATTGAGCATAAAAATATACTTAAACTGCTATAAGTTGGATGCATATGGTTGATCAAAACAAAAACATAAAATGAACCATCGCGGAACAAACTGAAAAGTAAACCCATACACATCGTTAGCAAACCACAAACTAATATACAGAACTAATCTTATGAAGAACAAATAAGCAATGTGAACCTAAAAAAATACATGATTAATCTGAATTGATACCTAACATAGAACTGAATAACTACAGAACTACACACAGGATTAAACTAAGCTCAAACACGCGTAATACAACTAAAACCGAACACAAACAGGAACTAAATCATCAATAATCAAACGAGTCACGTAAGCAGTTTAAGCACTCAAACATTTGCTAAAAAAAATCACTAATGGAAGGGGTATTACCTTCTTCGGGTGCAGCGAAGTGAGGCGAAAGTTTCGATATCTACCTCGAAGACTACTAAATCAGAGCTTGCGATGCTCGAATTCGCAGCATCAAACAAGGCAGACGAAAAAAAACAGGAAACAAATATTCTAATATTTTGACTCAATATTTTGGATTATCACAACTACTACAAGCTCAATATTTTGGGGATTTTGTGCGGCTGAAAATTTGCTTTGGGGGAATTTCGTGAATCGAAAGACCTTTTGTTTTTGGGGTAATTTCATGAATCCAATCCTCCTTCTCGATTCCACTCCACCACTATTTATAGGGTTCTTTAGGTTTTTGTGTTGAAGAAGGAGAGAGAGGAGCGGGGGGGGGGGGGGGGGGGGGGGGATAGACGGAGGTGGAGGATGCAGAGGAGTGGGGAACAGGAGAAGTGGGGTGGCAGTAGCAACGTGGGGGGACAGGGCATGGTGGAGTGGCAGAGGCGTGGGCGTGGAGGAGAAGTGGGAGAGAAGGAGAGAGAAGGGAGCGGGAGCGGGAAGCGGCGCAGGTGAAAGAGAAAGAGAATAGGGGGGGGGGGGGAGGATTAGGTTTTAGGAAAAAATTTGGGCCAGTCGGGTCGGGTAATAATTTGGGTTGGGCTGGTCTGTTTTGAAATATTGGGCTGGTATTTGAAATGTGGATTGGGTATTAAAATGTGGACTGGTTTTGTGAATTAGTCTGAAAATAGTATGAGTTGATTGGGCTACTACATCTATTTAAATAGCTTGTGTTAAAATATTACTCAACATAGAATATGCAATCATTAGTGCTCAGATAATAAAAAATGGCGTTGTAATAGTCGTGCAATAAACACTATTATTTAATTATGCAAAGATAAATGCGATGCATCTGCGTAAGCTGGTAAAATGCCGAAATGATAAAAAAAATGTGAATAATAATAATAATAATAATAATAATAATAATAATGATGGATAGTAACTGTAATAGAATAATGAAACGCCGGTATTGATAAGAGGCTAATAATTATAGTAGAAATATAAATATATATTTTTAATTTTTCAAAAAAATAATATTAGAAGCGTAAATAGGTATTTCGGAGGAGAGGCGGGACAAAATTGGGTGTCAACACGTGGTACGAACACTCGCCTCTTAATCCGTAACACCCCCTCTTCATCAATCACAGCCTCCTTGGCCTCACCACGCAACACCTTGTCATGAATTTTACACAACTTAGAATTCTCAAACCGTTTAGCCTTAATCTGCCTTAGAAACGATGACCTAGCCTCAACACAAGCCAACACTCTGCCCGTGCTAGACATATCCAGCCTCATAAAACTGTTAGCCAGAGTCTGAATCTCTCTAGCTAACGGACGCTCTGAAGAGATCAAACGAGCCAGACTTGCCATACTGGCTGACTTTCTACTCAATGCATTGGCCACCACATTCTCCTTACTGGGAGATATAGAATAGTGATGTCATAATCCTTCAGCAACTCCATCCATCTCCACTACCTAGAGTTCAGATCCCTGTAAGTGAACACATGCTGCAAGCTGCGATGATCAATGTACACCTCACAACGGATACCATACAGGTAGAGCCTCCAGAATTTCATCACAAACACCACTGCTGCCAATTCCAAGTCATGAGTAGGATAGTTCTTCTCGTGCACTTTCAACTGTCTAGAAGCTTAAGCAATTATCTTCTTTTCCTGCATCAATACAACAACAAAACTAGAGCATAAAGCATCACAATAAATGAAAAAATTCTTGCCCTCCACGGGCAACACTAGAATAGGAGCTGTCGTCAGGTCTTAAGCTTTTGAAAGCTTTACTCACAGTCGTCGGACCACTGAAACGGTACCTCTTTCTGAGTCAAACAGGTCAACTGAGAAGCAGTAGAGGTAAACTCCCTCACAAACCGACGATAATTGCTAGCTAGACCCACAAAACTACGAATTTCATTCATTGATATGGGCCTAGCCCATTCTTTAATGCCTGAATTTTCTGCGGATCCACTAATACCCTCCTTCGAAATTACATGCCCCAAGAAGAACATAAAAGACAACCAAAATTCATACTTGGAGAACTTATTATACAACTTCTTCTCCCGCAATACCCTAAGTGCAATCCTCAAATATTTCTCATGTTTCTCCAAACTTCTAGAATACACCAGGATATTATCATTGAACACTGTCACAAAAGAATCCAAATAGGGCTTAAAAGCACTGTTCATCAGATCCATGAACGCATCGGGGGCATTAGTAAGCCCAAGACATAACCAAGAACTCATAGTGTCCATACCTGGTCCTGAACGCTATCTTAGGAATATCTTCTGTCCGAATCTTTAACTGGTGATACCCTAGCCTTAAGTCAATTTTAAAGAACACAGAAGCTCCCTGTAGCTGATCAAACAAATCATCAATACGGGGGATGGGATACTTGTTTTAGATAGTAACCTTATTCAGCTGATGATAATCAATAAACATGGGCATAGATCTGTCCTTCTTTTAACAAAAAATACGGGAGCACCCTAAGAAGAGGCACTCGGGCGAATGAACCCCTCACTCAAGAGATCTTGCAACTGCTCTTTCAATTCTCTTAACTCTGCTGGCACCATCCTATATGATGGAATATAGATAGAGCGAGTCCCTGGGTCTAAGTCAATCCGGAAGTCAATGTCATGGTCAGGTGGCATACCTAGCAAGTATGCGGAAAACACATCTGCAAACTAGGGTACCACTAGAACTGAATCAATAAGTGGAGTATTTGTGCTGGTATCACGGATATATGCCAAATAAGCTAAACAACCCTTCTCTACTAGCTTCTTAGCACGAATGAAGGATATAACTTTCTTAGGGAGGGGATTAAGGTTACCTTTCCACTCAAGTCTAGGTACCCCGGGCATAACTAAGGTAAGTGTTTTAGAGTGACAATCTAGAATCACATAATGCGGGGACAATCAACTCATGCCCAAGATGACATCAAAGTCTACCATGTATATGATCATTAAATCCGCCCAAGTACTGTATCCTATAAATGTAACAGTGAGAATGGTAGACTCCATCTACAACCATCGAATCCCCGATCGGAGTAGATATATGAATAGAGGAATCAAGTGTATCACAAATCACATTCGAACTCACATCAAAATATCAATAGTAGAACCCGAATCAAATAAAACAGAAGTCATCCGGTCGCAAACTAAAATAGTACCTGTGATGACGCCATCGGAGGCCTCAGCCTCAGGTCTGCCTGGAAAGGCGTACAAGTGACCGCGCCCTCCTATAGCCGGTGAACCATTCCAATTTCCCTGTCCAGTTTGAGCCCCGCCCTTGTAGGGCTGCTGCCCAACTCTGCCCTATTGTGATCCACCTCGGTTAGGCCCAGCGCCACCCCTACCCACGGTGTGGCTGCCCCACTCGGCCTGTACACAATCTTTGTATCCCATATCTTGTACGAATGGAGCTCGGAGAGCCTGATACTGAGTCCCCTGACCACCCTATCTGAGTCTGGGGCAAAACATCTTAATATGTCCTTGCTCACCACGCTCATAACAAGAACGGTCCAGTGTAGGTCACTGAACAGAAGCTGATGAAGTAGTGTAGCCCCCATGCTATCCCGAAGAATGATAATTGGCCACTGATGGGCCCCAAACAGACACCTGCATAGTGAACTGAACTGGACGCCCTGAATACACTTGATAACTCGACCCCTGGAGAAGGAGTTGCTGAAATTTTCACCCTTCCGGGCCTTCTTCTCTGCCTGCTTTGTATAACTCTCTTGTCTAATCCACTCAACAACATGGACATGATCCACTACCACCTGGAATGAAGCCCTAGTGGCTACAAGCTGAAGAATTGATAGCTGAAGTCCGGTGTTCAATCCTTTCACAAAACGCTTGATCATCTCCTCTTTAGTACGCAGCAACTAAAGAGCATATTGGGACAAGAAATGAAAACGGGACTCATAAACAACAATAGATGAGTTCCCGTGATCAATATTAGCAAACTCGTCCTTCTTCATATCCCTCAAAGTACGCAGAACATACTTCTCTAAAAACACTGAATAGAACTGAACTCAAGTTAACGGAGGTGACCCAGCTGGCCTGCACTCCACATATGCCCTCCACCACAACTTGGCATCACTCAAGAACTGAAAAGTCACAAACTCAATCTTGTACTTATCCACTGTCCCCATCTTATGGAGCTTGTCATAACAATCTATAATGAACTCTTATGCATCTTCTAACGCAGTACCATAAAAAGCCGGAGGCTTCATCTTAGTGAACCTATAAAATAAATCATGCTCCTCACCGGTCATCACCAGCCCTGCAACTAGCCTTGGAAATGCCTAGAAACCCGAAACTTCATCCAAGCAAGGAGCCACGGCTATGGCATGTTGAACTCCCAGAACCTTAACTTTGTCCGAACCTGGGACTACTATCCTTGCACCCCTACCTGCTGGAATGGCCGGTATCTCTCCGGTCTGTGCCAACCCATGTAACCAGTTCAGCACCTGAGCCATCGCACCAGGTAAACCCGGAGCAGCTGCAGCCTCTGGAGGAGTTGGCACAGCCGCTGGCTGAGCTGGTGCGGCTGCATCTCCCGCGGCCTCATTAGGAGCAACTGCAGGCATGAGATCAACTGCTAGGACTCCGCCCTCAACCAACACTGCCCCTCTACCTGCTCCTCTACCTCCACCTCTACCTTTGGCTGCTGCCACGCGTGTTCTCACCATCTGCGAGAGAATGAAGGATAGTTAGATACCAATTTGAATCATCCAAATACCAATTGGAATCAAGTAGCACAAAAGAAAGAAAGGAAGGGAATTTTCCTAGTGTCTGGTAGCCTACCGAAGATAAGTACAGACATCTCCATACCAATCCGCAAGACTCAAATAGACATCTCCTTGTACGCGAGATCGATGAACCTAAGGCTTTAATACAAACCTTTTCAAATCCCAACCCGCCATAACTGACACATACACTAACTCCTAGTAGGCGAACCAATACGCTTAACCATCTACTTATTCAAGGTCCATTTTTATTTAGCAAATTCATTCAGTTCACAACAAATTAAATACAAGATTAATCAAAAGTAGTCATGCCATAAAACAATAATGTAAATGCAGAAGTCATAACTATTACAACCCTAAAATATGAAAGTCACCGTACAAAGACTCTAATCCAAAACATGTTTAAGGAATTCATACTGTTAGAAATAAATGACATCAGTCTGGAATTGAAATAGACATCAGATAAATGAGGATCTTCAGGCGTCCTGGTACGGATAAAAGCTCACCCTCAATCTGTCAACAAATGGCCTCAAGCTAAATGCGAGGTCGAGTAGCATTCTCTGGATCACAATCTGCACTCAAAAGAATGCAGTAAGGTAGTATCAGTGCAAACACTATGTACCGGTAGATATCATAGGCCAACTAAGATTAGTATCATGCATGAATCATAAAATCAATAAAATAGAAAGACCAGTCAACAACACATAATCAGATAGCCAACACCAAGTAAATCAATGATATTAACAATTAAGTCAACCAATGATATTAACAATCAAGTCAACGGAAACAAGCAATGGAATAAACCTCCCAACAACATTCTCACTTACTCAGCCACTGATCAATCATGTATATACATGCTAATTGGTGTCCTTGCCCAATAGCTATGACCCGCAGGGGACCCATGGTGTTCATGTACCACTCGTCCCAAAACTGACCTTGAACCATGAGCTCATAATCTAGGTCACATCCTCACCCCTTGTCAATTCTGCCCATAATCTTGGTCACATCCTCGTCCCCTGTCAAGTATGCCTTTTCATACACACATACACACATACACACACACACACACACATATATATATATATATATATATATATATATATATATATATATTGTCACATCCATTTCAATGATCGATTATCAAGTAGTATCTCATTTTCATCAAGAAGATCATATTAACTTCTTACCACAATTGTCATCAAAATATAGATCACAACACATCAAATAATGGCATTAAGCCCACATTATCAATCAATCAATAGCATATAGGAATTCCAACCACGCATTATGCCCGAAGACTAGGCATGCTTTCTCCTATCAATCTCATAACACATACAATAAAATAATCAAAGTCTAACTTAAGTAGACCATAACCTACCTCAACTGCAAAGCTGGAACAGTGCGAATCACTCCACTATGACCTTTCCCTTCCATAATGCATCAGAACGCTCAAAGTCTAGCAATTAAGATGCTAAGTACGTCACAATCACTCTAGTCAACAATATCAATTCAATGAACACCCTTCCACTTTACCCCTTTCTAATGGGTGAATTCTTACTAGTTGTAAATCATCCTAACATTGGCCTTAGCAACCATAAACTATCAATTCATAGGGTTATTCATTCAAGTTATCTCTTACAAACAATTTCTATGGTTAAGCTACCATCTTTATGAAACCCTAAGTCTCAATTCACTAAGTTCATGTCTCTAACAGTTCAATTCTTGATTAGAAAGTGATAACCCATGACTTTAGAGGATAACCACTCAATAATATTCATAACCCACCACTTATTAAAGGTTTATTAAGTTCTAGGGTTTCTAGTCTCAATTCACCATTGTTGACACATTAGAATGATGATCTTAGATATGAAAGCGTACTGAAGAAAGGAATGGTTGCGACTTACCTCTTAAGAATATTCTTGCACTAGCCTTAGAATTTCTCCCTAGGTGCTCCTTGGAAACTGTGTTGGAGTTTTATGAATAAAGAATTCGAAATTAAGTGTTTAAAAATCGAGATTCTACCCTCGTCGACCGCTACGGCAGTCATTCTATCCGTTACAGCGGTCTCACTATACGGGCAAGGTCCCACTATAGCGGAACTCCACTAAATGCTCACCTTTGTTGTAGTAAGCACGGACCCGCCATAGCGCAAGGGCTACAGCGGTACACTTTCCACCATAGTGGACACCCCCATTTCCCATCTGTCTACGGCGGGGAGAGATCTGCTGCTCCAACGGCCCCGCTGCAGGGGTACTTCGTCTGCCGCAGTGGTGCCACTGGACCAGTGAGCTCGTTAATTTCCATAGTTTTTCACTCTACCACACTACACTTCATCTGAGGCCTCACAAATACAACAAAACATGCACATTAATGTTAAAACACCATATGGACTCACCCATGATCTCAAAATCCCCAATGGAGGTCCAATTTCCTACGTCACCCCCTAAATGGACTCAACACAAACAAACAATAATCACAAACAAGAAAAGTTTTTAGTTCATATACTTCTACATTCAAGTTTCTATTACCTCGCTCTACCCTTGGGAGGGTTCTATTTGGTAGAGTCATCCTAGATTTTGCATAACGATCGGGAGGATTGTTACATAACCATAATGGGTAAACATTAAGGTATCTTCGTAATTGGCATATGTAGTTTCGAGCTATCTAGCCTTCTCGGTAATCTATACTACTCCCAAAACATCAACATGGATATAGTTGTCTTAGTAGCCCTTGAATTATATAACTTGCTTGTAAACATGATTCTGGCTTGTATTATAGCATGAAGATAATATATAATATGAATTGTATGAAAACAAAGAGACATGTAGGAGTTTTATGAAAATAAGCATAATGATTCATATCTTGCATGTGAGAACTCATGCAATGCAAAGTATGGGTTTTCATGGATTACAAACAGATTCTCAATTACCAAAGGGAATACTAAGAACAGAATAATGAAGTAATCATACAAACACGGTATATCATGGTACATGGCTAAAATCCTAGTTTTGGTGAATTCTTGTATAATCATGGAGGAACAAGGCGTGGGGAAGAACAATTATGTTCCCACACATAGATAGAAACCCTACATACTGGTAATGCTCCAAAACTTGTATCAACAATCTGAACTTGAAGAAGTATCCCTAAAGCTTTAGTCTTGAATCCTTTAAATGATTTTTCTTGAAAACCCTAGGTTAGGAATGATGAACTCACATTAGATTACATGAATACATGTTAGAATTGACTTTGAATGATTGAAATAGTCTTACCTTGGTGTTTTGGATTGTTGGGCAGAGAATGTTGACACCTAATTTTTTACCTCCATAATTTATTTTAACTGACTAGAGTCCTCGGATAACAAACGGAGTAAAGTATGTGTTCTCTACGAATCAAAATAATTTTATAAAAATTATTAGACAATGTTTGGCATTTCATTTGGCAAAATAACTTCATATTGTAAGTCATTTAGAAAATAATTTACATATTTTTATAATTAATAGGAAGCATTTTCCAAGCTTAATCAGAAAATGATTTAAAATAATTATTTAATTGTTAAAATTACCGAAGGTTTGATTAACAAGTATTTTACTTCGTTAATTCAAGAAAATTGATTAATTAAATAAAATAATCATTTCGCCTCTCAATTTCACAAATTGCATAATTTTATTGGCATTTTATGTTCAAATTAACTACAATTAGCCATGTGATTAATTGTGGCTATAATGTGAAATAGCCAATTGCTTGCTATGTGTTTAATTGCTTGCTACGTGGTAATTTTGGCGATATTTGAAATATCCAAATTACATGATTTAAGTTAATTATGTTATATTCTACAAAATTAGTCTTTAATTAGGTTAGTTAGATTAAATGGGGCCATATTTTGAAATGTTCAAGTTACGAATAAACTTTGAATTATGGCTATTGCATAACTTGCATTTTTTAGCCCTCTTTATATAAGCACGTACAATATTTATACACTTATATGCACATATATCATGTATATATATATATATATATATATATGTATGTATGTATGTATATCGGCCTCCTCCCCCCTTCCCTTAAAATTTGGACCGAGCTCAGCCTAACAAGGCCAGATCGGCCCAAATCTGCCATCACTTATACACAACTTCACCAAACAGACCTTTAAGGTCTCATTAGTTGAAGCCTTTAGGGTTTCGAGTAAACCCTAGTGCGCCGCCCCACCCTCTCTCCTCTCTTATGTGTCACTTTGCCGATAATGGCAAAAACATAGGCGTACGTCGCCTTTTTCATCGTTGTCATGGTCGATTGGGGTAAGTATTTAATGCTACCCCCCTCTCTCCACTGAGTTTTCAACCAAACGAGGTGTTACTTTGCTTTTTTTTTGGCAAATTAACGGTCAAATAGGACTGAACTCTTAATGGGTTTTGTTGTATTCATTTTTTAATCCACGAATTTCATTGGATATGGGTGATCTGAGGGGGAAACTAAGGGGGTTTTCCCCCAATTTGATTATCCCACATCAAAATTTAGGGCAAAGGTTTCAGATTTGGGGTTCTATACAAAGAACCCCATTTCTACCATTTTAGATAGACCTCAGCACCGAATATACTGCATATTCACAAAAAACTCAAAATACTTAAGTTTTTTGGCAATTTTGCTTTGAACTTTCATTGTTCGAGTTAAGTTAAAAAATTTAAATATTTTCTTTGTTCATGTGTGGGTTTGGCTTGAGCATTAGGGTTTGAGGATGCAAAAATCTTCCAAGTTCGAGTCTTGACAAACGGCTGGACTCATAAAAGGTAAATCTTCTTATTCTCTTTTATTTTAGTCTTTTGAGATATTTTAAATGCTGGTTGTATATTCAGTTTGCAGTAATTAGTAGGTTATCCTATTGTCGTTGAATTTATTATGTGCTTGTTAATCATGTTGTTTAGCTTAAGGTATTGTTAGAATCTTGTAGTTAGTTTGTATGTTATTAAGTGTATCTTAGCATGTTATCTTGCTTTAGGTATACCCCTGTTAGATTGGGTTTCCTGTTTCAAGTTTGATTATGTAGGCTGCTAATGGCACTGCTAGCCTAGTTTAACTACATATATGTTAAAATACTAGTCTAGCTGTGATTTGTATGATTCATTTGAGATGTTTGATCATGTCTAAAAATGGTTAATAACTGTTTATGTGTCACTAGTTGGTTCAAGCTCTTCGTTGGTCTAGACTCAACATGTTTAAGGTTATTATGCTTACTTTAGACCTGATTTAACATGTTAATTAGCCTAAACCCTGTATAGTTGCTATGTGCTTAATGAATCAGTCTTTATCATGTCAGAATGTAATAATTACAGTTTCAAAACCACATTCTACTAATATCTTGCGTGCTTAAACTTTATTTACCTTGTCAAATGCATGACTACAAGCTATGTTACATTCCTAGGGATTAATAACAGTACATACATGAATGATAACTTGTGTGGGATACATCAGTATTGATTAAAAGGAGGGTTGTGAGTCATCATGTGACCAAACTGTGGTCTATTTCTCTACTGAGATGTTTATTTGATTAGAAGAAATGAATTATGTGCTTTTGTTTAGTTTGAACTCAATTTGAACTCTATTAAGTTGACAGTAATATTTAGCATGCTAAACTAAGAATGGGACCCTATATACTCCTATGTTAATAGATTTTAGATCACCTAGAGTTAGTCTAAATGTCACTCTATATGGTGTTTTGAATCTGTGTATTAGCCAAGGGAGGTCATGTTTAGTATCTTGCATATTGTTTAAAATCTGATCTAGATACATCAGTATATGCACCCTACCTATGTCTGACTAATAAGCTGGTATATGTGTCTATAAACCTGTGATATATGATGCTTTATGATTAAAAATGATCCAATATTAGCCTTTGCGTCTATTGTCATGTTTTCCATTAAGTGTATGCTCATGTTTCCATGCCAAGTGTCATGTTTTATGTTTGTTTGAAACTTGATGGTACCTCTATTAGTCTTCTAGTTATCTTCACTGTATACTAGTGGTACAGTATTATTATTATGAGATTTAAATTGAGACTTAGAGATGCATATAGGAGTTGACTCAAAAGAAACTTGTTTAGATGTTTTAAAGAGGCAGTTTCCTAAAAAGCATATGCATACCTTGTCTACTTATTGCCATCCACAGCATGTGCTTGAATCATGTATGAATCACTGATTTTCTTAACTTTGAAGCACTAATATCCTTGATAATTATGCATGACTGGTCTTAAATTATAACATTTTTATTGTTCTCTGCATCTTGTGTCCTTCTAGGGTCTAACTTAATTTGAGAAATTTAGCTTAGAGTTTGGTCACTTATTGTGTAAAGGATCATGAATGATTCACCTAGCGCCAGGAAGAAGTGATGAGGCTTTGAGTTACAATTCTAACTCAGTCCAATCACTTTGAATCTAGGCTGCTGGGGTTCTCATGTGAACCTACTCATTATGTGACCTTTTAAATTAAAAGGGTTTGTGTGTGCCAGTTATGTGAAGTATCAGTAACCTTAGGCTTATGATAAGGGTATAACATGATAAATAAACTGGGATTTGCTTGTTCATGTGGTTTTGAGCACTCTATGTCTGTACATTGAAGGTATAATGGGGTATATCATCTTTGCCATAACTCTTGAATTGCCTTCATGTTCCTTTTAGGTGACTTATGCCATGATTAAATCTTTCATAAGCATGTATAACGGTCAGTTTAAGTATAATGACTGTATACAGGGGGTAATCTAAAATATACTAAGTATACCCAAAATTCTATACACCTCAAGTGTATATGAGTTTGTATACTTAGTATATATGATGTATATCCTCTATTTTGACTGACCTATATCCTATGGCTGTTTGAATGCTAAGTATATGTGTATTCTTGTATTGGGATCTAATGAGATTGGGCCTATTATGTTTGGTCTGTTCCCTTTTTTTTTCTGATAGCATGTGGGCTCTCTATTCGACCCAGTTGGGCCATTTGTGCTTCTACGTCTTGGGCCAGTCCCTATCCTATTTCTGAGAATTATATGTATATATATATCCTTTATCATATGCATGCAAACCTTAAACATGTCCCAATCCTTATCTTTGTATGTGTTTCATGTAAATAATTATGAGGCCATTTGGGCCACCATTCTGCAGTTCAAACCTATTGGGCCTCAGGCCCAACCACTCCTCTGTGATCGAGTTCGATAAATGAAAGGGAAGCTAATATTGGTTGAAGGCCCAGCCATGGGTGAAAATGGTTGAAGGCCCAGCTATGGGCGAAAATAGCCAATTGGTGGGCTTAGGTAGGCCCACCAGCCTAACTTTCTTCTTTTATTTTGAATTTATATATGTATATGTAAAGACATGAAAAAAAAATGAAACCCCTTACGCATGTGTAGAACTTAGTAAACGCATAGTATATTTGGATGTCACCTAAATCTTTTTTTTTAAAAACAAAATCAGTTAATATAACTTGACATGAATATGGCACTTAATTCGGATTCTTGTTAAAATTTAAGAACTGGTTTGATACGGTTCAAAGGTTTGAAAAAGGCAATTAAATAGTAATCAATTTTAGGCCCTCCACCTTTAGCAAAATTCTGATAATTCGTTTTGGGGCCTCAAGCCTGCTGCTGGAACCGAGAACCGCTTTGCTGAGATTTAAAAAAATGAAATTTGAGGTAAAGAAATAAAGATGCAACTCAAGGATTGTTTTGGGCGGAACTACTTTGGTAAAAATACTTCAAAAACATGGAATAAATTCTAGAATTTTGAAAGTCGAAAACTTGTGACCATTTGGCAACAGAAATGGACTCTTTGAAATTGGACTTAAATGATTGTTTTGAGCTGTTTGGGCCGAGAAGCCCAAGATACTACAGATTGAAAACAAAGGGACCAAGTTTGAAGTAAGATGGAATTTGGACTAGACTATAAGTTGGCCCATATGAGCTTCAAATAAATAAAAAATTGGATTTAATAAAAACTTTCATTTCTTACGTATATCTATAAAATAGGAGATATATTCCATATTTTCTTATATATATGTATAAAACCTATAAGTACTAAACTCATTTTATTAGGACTAAAATAATAGTGACTCTACTGGGAGAAATCCCGGGTGTGTCTTAGTCCGGCAATAAAGTGAGTTGAACATTTATACGAATTTTTGAAAACAAAACTCCCTTTTTAAGAGGGACATTTTGCCGAAATTTTGAATTTATGATAAAAGAATGACATTTTGCAGAAAATTAAACACTCTTAAGCAAATAAATACATTAATTACACATTGAAGCTCGTCGGTCAACCGTATTCTACGGATCCTTAATACTAAGGTGCTTAAAACCTTCCCTAGGGAATCACCAGAACCCTTACCTCAATCGCTGGTCCAAAAAGGGTTTTTCTCTTGCTTGATAAACCCTTTTACCCAATTTTTCTAATTTCCCTTAATAAATTAGGTGGTGACTCTAAAATACTAAAATCCAATTAGAGCGCCAACAACCTCTTAATAGCTTTTATGTGCCCGTGTAAAAGTGAATCGTAATAGATGGTGACTCTACTGGGGAGTTTTGTTACATCCGGCATTTTTGCATATTCGAAAAATGCGAAATAATTTTGATTCGTAATGAATGAGGCCAAATTTGGACTTTGCTTAGTATGAATGTGTTGGCTATGAAATTATTGGTGTGAAATACGGAGGGAGGCCAAGGGGCAAAAATTGGAATTTTGGAAATTGGTTTCGGAAATTACAAAACAATTTGTGGCCAATTGGGCTCAAAAAGAAATTAGAGAATGAGGCCCAAAGGGGGGAGGCCCAACCGGCCAAACAAGGGCCCAAGACCATGGAATTAATTAAATTTCCATGTGATAATTACAAATAAAGGAGCATATTATATTATGAGCCTTATCCTTTAGAGCTTTCAAGAAACTAGAAGAAAGAACAAACCAAAAAGAAGAGCACAAACAAGGGACCATTCGGCCCTCTCTTGGAAATTCAAGACCAAGATTTAGCCATCAAGAAATTTGATTCTTCAAGTAAATTTACTAATTCAAGGGTGCTAAGTAACGTGGAGTCGTTGTTTCGGACAATCGGTTGTTTGTTTTCTCTATCCACCAATTTTGGTCAAGTTGAGAAGTGAAGAAGAAAGGTGAGTTTGAGTCTTGTTTTATGTGTTATACATGGTTTGGAGATGTTGTAGTAAGCTAAAGATGAAGAAATTCATGATAAAACTAATGTTGAAGTTGGGCCGTGTGTATGAGGTTTTGGCCGTGTGTGTATGTATATGTTACATGCTTATGATGACTTGAATTTATGTTGTGTTCTAGTTATGGTTATGGTATAAATTGTATTGGAAGTGAAAGTTGAATAAATTTGTGAAGGTTGGAAAATATGAGGCATGGCCGTGTGGCATCATGTTGATGATGGAATGTGAATTAAATCTTGTTAGTATGTTAAGTGTGTTATTGTGAAGTGAATGAAAGGATAATGCTTCTTGTTGCTATGGAAAAATGGTTGTTAAGTTGTTGTAGAAAAACATACAAGTTTATTGTAACTTATGTAAATATGGAAATGAAAGTAGTAAGATGCAAATTATGATTGTCATTGATGAAGTTGGAAGATAGAAATAAGTCATGAACATGTTTGCTAAAAGATTGGAAGTTGTGGGTGAATTATGCCTTTGGTAGGAAACTTGTATATTGTGTATACCTTATGTATATTTGGTGAAAACGATATGATATGCCTCCGAATTATGTTGTAGTGATCTTGAGAAGTGATGAATAAGAAAATGGTAAGATTGGTTTGGAATTGTAAGATCAGAATGAAAGACGTTGTGTTGTGTCGGAAAGATGGCTAGTTATGCCATATTGTGCATTTTGTAATACTTGTTGTTGTTATTGATGTTGTTGTTGGGTGCTGTGTTGATATATTAAGCCGAGCTAAGTCTCGGGGATGTTATATATACAGGGGAAATGCTGCCGAAATTTCGGTAGGCAAATATGTGCTTAAGTTTGGAGTCTTAAGGTTTGAATTTGACAATTGGTAAACATGACCATTTGTAGATTTTGGACGAAATTGAAAGTGAAGCCAAGCGAGCATAAGGCGCAATTGAGGTATGTAAAGCCTACCCCTTCATTCTTAGGCATGTTCTGAACATAATAGGCTCGGCCGCGAGCCTTAAATACGACTCCGTTCCTCGGAATTCGAGGTGGAAATCCGCTCCAATTCCTTCAGTAAGATTGAATCACTTTTCTTATAACTTGTCTCTAAAGTGAACTTTTGTATGCAATTGTCCCAAAGGGAGTCGGAACGCTTCCAAATGACTATGGATGACCTCATAAGGTCTATTATCAGTAATTTACGTATGTCGCCTCAAGTTGGTCCGAGGTGGGCCCACAAGGCCCCGACACTTTTTGTATAACCTAAATTGCCTTATGTCTGTCCATCCTCACAGGCAACATCTGGACTATTATTCTGATCATGATATGACTACTTTTTATATAAATCTTACAAAATGGTTTTGACATCTGGAAATCTGATTCCGGTAATAATCTGTCGTGCCTTCCCAAGTAGGATATAGGCGCGTATTATGAACACTATCCGAATACTCTGATTTGACTCGCCGTTTGGCATACTTCAGTTTGATTGAGTCTGTATAATGATCTGTATGTATGTGGTTTCTCATTAATCTGTTCGTGGATATCTCAATGCTTCCTTCACTGCGTCCCGGGCCAGGTTCTGTTATCGTGCATATTCCTCTGCATTGTTCACCGCGTCCCTCGGTGTGCGGGCCGGGATCTGTTTATATCTGTATGATATTATGATTTTTGTATGGGGATGGCGGCCAGGATGGCATATGATCTGATTCTGTCTGTCCACCGCGTCCCGTACTAAGAGGGCTGGGTTCTGTTACCGCGTCCCTCATGAGAGGGCCGGGATCTGATATATGTATGTATGTATATGCTATCTGCATCTGTATAAGCATATGACTCTGTATGACTCTGCATGCATGATTCTGTCTGTCCGTATGGATTATGATTCTGTCTGTTCGTCTGGACTATGATTCTGTCCGTCCGTCTGGACTATGATTCTGTCTGTCCGTCTGGGTTATGATTATGTCCGGTACATTTCTGTCTGACCGTTCGGATTATGATTCTGTCCGGTATACTCCCGTCTGTCTGTCTGAATTATGACTCTGTCCGGTACACCTCTGTCTGTCCGTTGGATTATGATTCCGTTCGCTATATTTCTGTGCTTCTGATTCAGACTATGATTATGTTGTTATATTTTCGCTTTACATACTCGGTACATTTTTCGTACTGACCCCCGGTTCTTCGGGGGCTGCATTACATGCCCGCAGGTACAGACGCACCCGGAGATACGCCGCCAGTCTAGGGCACTGATTCTGCCATTTTGGAGAGCTCCTTTTGATCCGGAGCGTGTACTTTTGGTATACATCTTCTGACATCTATATATTCTGTATGTATGGTAGTTTTGGGTACGGCGGGGCCCTGTCCCGTCATATGATTCTGTATGTCTGTTAGAGGCCTGTAGATATGTATGTGGGTTACGGGTTGCTACGATTTGGGTAGGTACGTACGATTTTGTGACTCTGTCCGTTATGTTAGCCTCATCAGCCTATATGAAATTTCAGCATGTTCGGGTATGTATGTTATAGTGCGCGCTACATTTGTATTGGCTTAAGTCTGTATACAGCTAGTGTGAATTATCTGTCTGGTATGCCGATTCTGTCAGGTAGGTACATTTGGGTATCCAGTTAGGATACCAGTCGCGGCCCACGGGGTTGGGTCGTGACAAGTTTCTAGGTTCTAACCATAAGGGTTTTAATATAATGTGGTTTACCCTGTTTTATTTGCTTATGTGTTTAAAATTTCGCAATTTTGAACTGTTAGGCATTCATATCTAAACCTCCGCCACTCCTGGCAAAAAGTATGGTTTCAAAGGGGACACGCGGGATCGTAGTCTAGCCTTCACTAAAAACCCGAAACACCCTTTCTTTGGAACGCGTTGAACATTAAGTTGGTGTGCGGTTACCCAATGACCAACAACGGTTCACCCCGAGTAGTCTACTCGGGTCCAAGGTCAATTCGAAAAGCCCACTCTTGCATATGCATATGTTAGAGCTAAGCCAAATCCAAATATGAAGTAGACCGAGTGGTTTGGATATTTTAGACGTATCCAAACCCCATAGGAAGACTACCCCATTTCAGGTACGGTCTATGACCCGATAAAACACCACATCTCATATTATGTGTTATTTGGAAACATGTTTTGTTCCTATGAATGGAACTATTGCCTAGTGGTGGGGGGGGGGGGGGGGGAATTAACCTTAACTTCTATTTTGTAGATGTCGATCAACTTGAATTTTGACATCGTTTTAACTACACTAGAGTTGCTACGTATTTGGTGGGGTCAAATGTCCCCAGATGAGAAAAAGGGGATTTCATGTCATTTATGAGATCTCACATCCATTATGACTATGACGGGTTGCAAGGAATTAATAGAAGTAATTACCGGGTTTTGGGACAGAGATTGGATGGTTTTCCAATTTGGGGACAAGGTCGAGATGACGCCTACATTAAAGGAGTTCAGAGATATGTTGACTAGCGTAGGCTTGGGATTGAAAAGAAGAAAGAAAACCCGACCAAAATGCCTTAATCCCAGAAAAACCACCTACTCCCAAATTTGCAAAATGCTTTCCTCAAACTACGCCAATTGGGCCCATGGTCCAACTATACCCTTTAGAGAGCTATACAAAAGGTTTGGAAGCCATCCTGGGGAGTTCAAGACTTATGCCGAATGGACGGCCACCAGACATTTAGCTTTCACCATTTGCTTT
Organism: Lycium barbarum; assembly: GCF_019175385.1. Lineage (NCBI taxonomy): Eukaryota > Viridiplantae > Streptophyta > Magnoliopsida > Solanales > Solanaceae > Lycium > Lycium barbarum. The sequence goes on along the minus strand of NC_083343.1, from coordinate 55,990,384 downwards.
CTGGGAACCATGATTTTTCTCAAGATTGGTCATTAGCCATAGACACCTGAGTCATTTCAGTCGTCCATGCCATCTTCTACGGCATAACCCAACAAGAAGAAAGTAAATACTTTGACCTAACCCCAATTATCCTAGCTGACTTATACCGAGCCTTGAGCCTCTGTCGAAGCCATTACAAATACTTCCAAGGTTGTAACTTACTCCTACAATGGTGGATCCTTAAGCATATGATCAAAGTCAGGGGTGAACAGCACCTAAGTGAGCCAGCCGAAAGGGATGGCCTTCTGGATTTTTGGCCGAGCTTCGGGGAGCAAAACAAACAAAGTTGGACTTTTACATTTTCCATGTTGAAAGAAGAAAACGTTCAATGGATGTTCCACGATTTCGTGTCCGACAAAGTTGTGGTTAAGGGTAGAAAGTGTCCATTCTAACCGCTTATGGGAATCCGAGGGATTCGTCCTTATGCAGCTGCTAGGGTCTTGAGACAATTTGGGAGGATTCAAGTCGTACCGCAGGTCGGAGGCATGAGAGATTTTGTCATTGACTATGACATCAATAGACCACTGAGGGCTTTAGATTGCATACGAGAATGGAAGGGTCACATGATTTGGGGTCCTGATACCTTATCCGAAGATATGTTTTGTCCAGGTTGTGTTGTGGAGTATAAAGATTGGTTGAGGGTCAACTTACAAGGTACATGTCACACCCCGAATTTACTAGGGTGTGATGGGCACCCGACCCCACATACGGAGCCGAGCGAACCCTCAGACTCTCATTTCATACATATTATTTCCAATTTACAGATCAAATCACATGAAGCATATAATAGGACTTTCAACAGAAACAGAGGAGAGACATCGTCCTAAGCGGCCACGTGTATCAAACATATCAAACATATCATATCAAATCCTGTAAGCAGGCGGAATGTACATCGCCTGAACATACGTACATTTACGAACATATAGGCCACATTAGGCCACCATAGCAAACAGGGCCGCCTAAGACACAGATCTCGGACCAAACCAAACAGAATCTGTGGACATATGAGCTGCTTACGAACTGACTCTTCGTACCCACGACTCTGTCTGCAAAGTCTCTAACACAAATCAGAAAGCACAACTTATGCATACTCAGACTCGGCGACACTCCGATGGGAAGTGGAGCTCGCCAATCCCGCTGAAACCTCCTAGCCAAGTCTTCCGTTCATCTGGGTGTACCTGCGTGGCATGAAACGCAGCCCCCGAAGAAAGGGGATCAGTACGGAATATGTACTGAGTATGTAAGGCAAGAATACAGTAAGCAGAATCATAATCAGAATCAAAGGTACAAAAGTATAACAGACGGAGTCATAATCAGATACAGATGTACAGAACTTATGTACGATATGCAAAGTGATAGAAACAACTTACGGGAAATACAGACCATGCATGCCAAGAACGGTATCCAGTCCCTTGCGGGACCCAGGGAAAATGTGGCGCCGCCCTGCCCTCGGCGCCACACACATCTAAATCCAGAAGTATTGCTCCAATCTCCGACACACAATCATCATATCATATCATAATAGCAGATCATATGTGGTTGAGCGAACCAGAACACATCATACTTCGTAACACATCATACTTCAGAATTCATATACGGCGCCCGGCCCTCAAGCGAGGAACTCGGAAACCGCGCGCACGATATAAACCGGCCCGAGACTCGGTGAAGGAAACAGACTCTATGCACGAGCAGAAAATGAGAAAACTAAATGCACATAATCAAGACTCAAGGGATTAACCTAACGTACTATCCGAATATCCGTAACAGATTACTTATACCAGAATACTTATATCAGAAGGATTATGCCAGAATACTTATCTCAGCGTATTTATGTCAGAATACTTACTTCAGAATACTTATTTGTATCAGAACTTTTCATACCAGAACGCTTATGCCATATACTTACATCAGAATGTTTATGTCAGAATTCTCAGACCAGAATACTTATGTCAAAATACAGATGTCAGAACACCTAAGTCAGAATCCGCCTATCAGGATTATTAGATACTTAAACTAGGGAGGACATACAAATCATAAACAGACTCGGAATCACAGAATGGAATAACCCCAATATATCAGTATCACACCTTACTTGGCTCTAAGACATGCCAAAAGAAAGAAAGGGTAAGTCTTACATACCTGTGCCGCGCCTTACCAGCTACGCTTATGCATCCAACCTGTTTGTCTACATGCAAGAGAATCCATCCATTCATTAGTTTCATTATCATATACTTGCCTTAACCTTTCAAACACATTCACTTATATTCTGCCGGAATTTTGGCAGCACCTCCCCTGTAAATATACCAACCCCGAGAATATGGCTCGGCCCCAAATCAACAACAACACACCCGAGAATTCAACTCGGCCAATTGTCAACATTCCAGGAATTCAACCCGGCCAAATTATCAATAACAATACCAACATTTATATTTCAACTTCAATATCAAATTCAATTCACACAATATTTCAAACAACTCAAAGAAGGCTCCAACTCACCCGAAATTGCCTCCAAACCCGAGAACTGTACCAAACACATTCTTGTCTTCCAAATTCATAACTTACACCATTACCCCACACCTTAACAATACAATTCTCCTAAATACAAAAATTACATAAAATTCACATAAATTTCCAAATCATCCCACAACCAACCTAACATTATTTTGAGTCATTAAACTTACACTTCTCATCATAGAATCCATAACGACGGCAACTAAAATGCTAACGACAATTTGTTCATTTTTCAACACACACCTAAGGATGATTTTCATTCTTTTCCTCACACTACAATATTCAAAACATACTAATTAACATTAATTCATAACTTTCATCACAACATACACACACGGCCCAACACCACTTACACGGCCTCAACTTCAACTTGATTTCTATCATGACTTTCTTCCATCTTAACCTACTACAACACATATAAACCCTTCATAACACATAAAACAAGGTTAAAACTCACCTTTCTTCTTCAACTTCTCAACTTGCCTCGGATGCGGGAACGACGAAACGGATGACTTATCTTCCGAAACAATTATGCCACGTTGTAGAGGACCCTTGAATTAGTGGAGATACCACAAGAAAATAATTTTTGGAGCAATATTTCTATGGCTTGAATTTCCATGGCTTGGCCGAATTTGCCCTTCTCTTTGCTCTCCATTTCTTTTTCTTTCTTGAAGTTTCATGAACTTGTCTTGAATTAGAAGACAACATATATATATATATATATATATATGTGTGTGTGTGTGTGTGTGTGTGTGTGTGTCCAATCATGTGAGGGGCACATGCCTCTCTCTAGAAAATTCTCCCATTTTCTTGATTTTTCCTTAAGCTTAGTCAAAGAAGACTAATTGTCTTCTTGAAGAAGCTTTAACCCCCACATTTTTAGAATTTACAAATAGCCCCCAATACTTAAAATAAAGGCATATAATGCACGGCCAACATGGCTCCTTCATGGATTTTTTTCCTTGAACTTTGTAAAATTACCATTTTGCCCCTAAGCTTCCACATTATTTCCATTGACCACTTTGCGAATTCCCCTTTTTACCCTTAACCTTTCTCAATATTTCCATGCAATAATATTCATAAATAATATTTATAACCAACTCGTCTATTAAAATAACTTTTGAAAATGATCTCGTCCTTAACTTCCCACGACGACTTTGGGATTTCCAAATGTACAAGATACGGGCTATAACAGTACACTTCCTCCCAGACCTATTCTCTATAGTTGTGTGCAAGATAAGGATTCGCAAGCCGAGATTCCAGCCTGTTTGGTTTAGAGAAGAGCTGACGATAGAGATGCCAAGTATTTGGAGAAGATTGAGCATGATAAAGCCGTCATAGAGAGTCTGAGACATGAGTTACTGTTTGGTTAAGCTCGATGATCCGATGAAGAAGACTTTAGATGATGTTGCTCCACTGACTTTCACACATAAGGGAATTTTGATGGAAGCCACTTTGACATTGGCCCATCTTCATATCTAGACTACCCTCCAAAAGGCGAAGAAGGCCAAGACCGACCGAGATCGGGCTTCATCATCCACCACCAGAGGACGCTTTTGCTAATTTACTTTATGCACTGTCTTTACTTTATCTTTTGTACCCTTTTGGGGAAGAATATTATTATTAATGATTATGGGGCAATGGTTTGATTCAAATGGCACATTTATGCTTCAAACGATTAGTATGTTTAGGAACGCGAGTAGTGTAATTTTACAAATTGCTTTATGTGACTTACTTGCTTTCATATGTTGCGCTCAAATGTTTAATGATCTCAAGTACCATCCACTCCCCCAAAGAAAAATAATCAACAAAAATACCCGTACTAGAGCTGGAAGCTACGAGAAAGAATAACGTCTCGCTTTGTCGAATGATTCAGGACCTCGAAAAGCAAATCCGAGCAGTCAAGGGAAAGATCGAAGAAGCTGATGAGTTGATGGATTCGGTTGAAAATCCACCCAAGGAACCAACTGAAACTCAAGGAGAGAATGTCCTGGACAAGGGCAAAGAAATCCTTCCTGAATACATCCCGATAATGGAGGAGTCTGAGGAGGAAGAAATTGAATCGGACCCACAGGAGCCTACTTGGCCATCAAGAGAGGCTGCCTCCGCTGCGCCATTAAGCCCAAAAAAAGAAGGAGCTTCTGTTGTGCTATCAATTCCAGGAGAACCCGAGGAACAAATAAAGTATGTCCGACCAACTTCGCTTGAATGGTGGGCTATTGCACTCAAGGCGTTAGATTTTCCCTACCGCGTCTCGCCTAAGCACGTAACAAGCGAGGAAGTGATGGTCAAGTTTCGAAGCAGAGGGATAGTCAGTATCAGCTTGAAAAGGTTGCCACCGTGTGCTCCGACTTTCATGCTCAAGAGATGTCCTTTTGACCAGGATCAAGCAGGGCACACCATCAACGAATGTTTGTCGTTCAAGAAAAAAAACATCGAGCTGATAGACAAGGAAAGCATCACTAAGATGTGGAGCCCACCTTCACTTTTGGTCCACGAAAACATCTCCCCAACAGAAGGGATTAAGCGGAACACTAATATTTGGCATTATGACTTTACAGTATTTAAGGACTCTTACGCCAGCATCTTTCAGAAGTTGGTCAGCATCGGAAAGATTAGTCCCATCAGAACCAGAAGGGCCCAAACTAAAGGGGTTGGCCACCGCAAAATGTGTCTGTACCATTCTGGAGCTTTGGGGCACGACATAAAAGAATGTGAGGCATTCAATTTTGAGGTGGAGAACCTGGTCCACAAAGGCGCCATTTGGTTGGTGCTCCCACATCAGTATTAGAATGTAGGGCCAGGAAATGGTTAAACCGACAAACAACTTGTTTTGACCTCAAAAGAAAGATCACCTTTTGGGTAGTTTTAGGGGATCCCATTTTTTGTATTTAATACAGATTCCCCCCTCCCTCCCCCCCCCCCCCCCCTTCCATTTTATTTAAATGGAACTGGGCCGACCTGATGTCCTATGGAAGGATACGCAGGAAGCCCCAATCGGGCCTGATCCCAGCTAGGTTTTAAGGTAGGGAGTCTTATCTTATGTAAAGAAAACTACGGAAGGGCCTGATTTTTCGCGAAGGGACACGTAGGTAGTATATGTGAGACTCGGTCCCTCATATATTATAAATATTCTATTTCCCCCACTTATAAAAAAAGCCCAAGTACCCAAGACCTAGTATAAGAGATCAATTGAGCATTCAAATCAAACATGATTATTTATGTGCTAAGTCTTTTTGACTATCATCTATGTGTGATATCTTGATTATCTTCTATTACTATTATTTTCTTATAGAAAAAGAGGTTTATTCGTGTTAACACTGGCATACTTCTCTAGATCCAACGCTGCAATAGCATCCTTATCCTAACAAGACAAAGGCAAAGCAAAAATGACTAGTACTTTGGACAAGGAGACTGCTCAAACTGACATCACTCTCAGAGATTCACCTCTTCGAGAATTTCCTGAGTTCTCGCCTACTGAGGACGTTATCAAATGATGTTTGAGACAATTGTTGACCTGCAAGAAGAAGTCGAGTGAAACAAAGTCGCTAATGCTGCTCGAGAGGCGCCAGATGAAACAAGAAGGCCTCCGCCGCCGTTTCCGTCCCTAATCTCACCATTACCTGATCACTTTCCCGCCCAGTCCATTATGACCACCATACCATTTCCTCCAATCGACGGACACATTGGTGCCTCGCACCATACCTCGCCATCACTTAACACTACCTAGATTCCCGAAAACGCTCACTCTATCCCCTCTTACCCAGCACCACAAAACACCCATCCCGGCATCACTACACAACCAAGCATCATCTCGCTACCAACCGCCAAAACTAACCCTACCCACCGAACTTGCCCTGCTGTTTCCTTCCATACACCTGTCACCCCAAGTACTTTTTCACCTGATCAGGAAATTGATCACTATGAGGAGACGGAAAAGGCATGGAAGGTCAAGCAGGAAAAACAGGAAGAAAGGCTTGAATGGAAGATAACCGCAATATTGGAACGGTCCATGAATACCACCCTCACTGGCACGTGCTTGAGCTATGACGATTTGAGTATGCATCTAAATTTGGATTTACCCGAAGGCTTTAAGGTGCCACATTTTGAGCTATTTAATAGGACATCGAAAGTATATCTACAGGCTTACTGTTACTAATTGGTTGGAGACCGAGACAACCAAATGCTTATTATGAGACTGTTCAGCCGATGTTTGACAAGAGAAGCCTCAGAGTGGTTCACAGCGCAAGACATATGCCATTTGATCACATGGGAAGACATGGCTACGACCTTCATGGAAAGATTCTGCTTTAACATTGAAACAGTACCTGACAGGTACTATTTCGAAAAGGTCAAACTTAAATCCACCATGAACTTCCACGAGTGTGCAAGTAGGTAGAGAACAGAAGCCGCTCGGGGTACAACCACCAATGGGCGAGGAAACATTATTGTTGGTATTTATCCGTTCGTAAGAAATGAACTTCTATAAGTGAATGTTTTCAATGGCCGGAAGACCATTCTTCGAACTGGTCAAAAGGGGAGAGGGCACAAAAGATGGTCTCAAAACAGGTCGACTCATAAGTATGACCAGAAAGTCCCCTGGGTCAAGCTCAACCTGGTTACATCAAAGTCTACCATCTCTAGTTCTACTAAGTCTGTTGTAGTTCTACACTGATAGACCATCACTGGACTACCCTTATAAATACGTCTAGCTATAACTGGCTCTCCAACTATAGTGGAGACCTCAACGGGTTCATGCAACTTTCTTGGTTCCAGCCCAAATTTCTTAGAAATAAAAAGGGTTACATATGATAGGGTAGATCTGGGATCTATGAGAGCATAAACATCATGAGGAAGGTTCGCATACCTGTGACCACATCTCCGTGGGCCTCTGTATCTTGACGACCTGGTAGCACATACAAACGGTTCTGACCACTGCTCGTATTATCACACTTTGCTGCTCCACGCCTCTGCTGGGCCTGATTGTTACATGGAGTTGCTGAATTTGTGGACTGAGCCATATATCCTCCGGTACCTTGCCTGACTGACGGACAATATCTCTAAATATGACCCTTTTGGCCACAACTATAGCATATATCAATACCATGTGACACTCACTTGGGTGTCTGTTACCACACTTGCCGCAAATCGGATTAGTATAGGCCTGCTGACCCACACTAGCCTGAGAGTAGGAACCTGCTGGTCTAAAATTCTATTTCTTTTGATCATACCTGAACTTCGGGGCTGGGGCACTGGCTGCGGATGGAGCGGGTCCCGCTCACCTGTTCTTAAAGAACTGTCTACCTCCACCCAGAATGAAGTTACCTGAAGACTTGGCCTTCTTGCTGAGGTCCCTATACTTCTGCTGCTGCAGTGCTTCTTCTTCCTTCAGTTTCTCCTCATTACCTTGCACAAACGCCAACAACTAGGAAATAGTCATCTTGTCATTTTGAGCTTCCGTATTAGCATCTCTGTGCAATTTGGGTTTAAGCCCGAGCACGAACTTTCTAACCACGACCCTCATATCGGGAACCATGCGGGGAGCATGTCTGGATAACCACACAAATTTGAGATAATATTCCTGAACAGTCATAATAATCTGCCTTAGCCTCTCGAACTCCATAGCTTTTGCTTCCCTAACCTCATATGGCATGAACTGGCCAATGAAGGCATCTACAATTCATCGCAAGTAGTGGGAAGTGCATTATTCCCTCGGGACTGTCCCAAGTCTCATACCAAATGTGAGCCACATCCTGCAGCTGATGCAATTCCCTAAGTCCGAGGCTCCACTTCTGGAGTAACGTTAGCAGTAGTCCTCTGACTGGTAGCTGTAGCCCTCTTGGAGTACTTTCTTTTCATAGGCATTGTCTGAAATATGCAATACGCATGAGTTAGAGGAATTCCTGAAAGCGTAGTTCTAACTGCACGAACTAGAGTATGAAAGAAGTGAGACAATCCTAGATGTCTTGGTGGTCAACTGTTTATATGTGTGGGGCCCTCACACATATAAAAGTGACCCCACTGGACATGATTTCATGGACTCCCTAAGACACCCGAACCTATGCTCTGATACCAAGCTTTGTGACGCCCCGAACCATAGCCTGGGAGTAACATGACACTCGATGCCTAACTGCATGTGACTGAGCGAACCATATGGCTTGCTGAATCAAAATGGTGGATAAACATGAGCAGAATATAACATGAAACATGATGAGCCTTCATAAAATATGAGAAGTCATAATATTTAATAAAATACTTGCATAAAACATAAATGCAGAAATAGCATAAACTGAGCCAATGATGGCTACACAACTTTGAGCATCTGACATAACTGACTGTCTAGTCTATGAAACCTCTATCATGAATCTAAACTGTAAAACATACTTGCTGGGATAAGGCACCCAACATACCTTAACTTGCTAAACATTCATGAAAGTAATTAATGACTAAACCCCGAAGAAGATAGGGCTCACCAAAAGCTGACACAAGCAAATCCTACTGAGCAGATGCGTCGTCCTGTAAATCCATACCTGCATCGTGAAATGCAGGCCCTCGGGCAATAGAAAGGGGACGTAAGCACATTGAATGTACTGGTATGTAAAGCAACTGAATGAAATAAGCATGGCACATGAAATAATATAGCTGAAACTGAGACTGTAAATGGAACATGAACATGAGTATATCTATCATGAGCATATATGCATATAACATAAGTAAAATATTTTAAGCGGACAACCTTAGTATAATCGACATGTAACCACCACGTAAGAACGTTGCGTCCGATCTCTGCCCGATCAGCTAAGCCATCTTGTACCTTGCCGAGGTACAAGACATAAACATGACATGAATGGATCTAATAACCACAATGGGTAAACATGAAGGTATAATCCTAATTGGGTGGAGCGATCCTTATCCTACGCTACCATATGTAGTTTTGGGTTGTCTAGCCTTCTCGGTAATCTGTACTACTACCAAAACATGAACATGGATATAGTTGGCTTAGTAGCCCATGAATTATATACCTTTCTTGTAAACATGATTCTTCCTTGTATTACAACATGGAGATAACTTATAACATGACTTGTATAAAAACATAGAGACATGTAGGAGTTTCAGGAAAATAAGCATAGTGGTTCATATCTTGCATGTAAGAACCCATGGAATGCAAAGTATGGGTTTTCATGGATTACAGACAGATTCTCAATAACCAAAAGGGAATATTAAGAACACAATTATGAAGTAATCATACAAACATGGTATATCATGGAATATGAACTTAGGGTTATCATTAACATGGCTAAAACCCTAATTTTTGTGAATCCTTCTATAATCATGGAGGAACAAGGCATGGGGAAGAACAATTATGCTCCCACACATAGATAGAAACCCTCCATACCTAGGTAATGCTTCAAAACTTGTATCAATAATCTGAACTTGAAGAAGCATCCCTAAAGCTTTAGTCTTGAATCCTTTATATGGGTGGGTTTTCTTGAAATTCCAAGGTTAGGAATGATAAACTCTCATTAGATCACATGAATACATGTTAGAATGGACTTGGAATGTTTGGAATAGGCTTAGCTTGGTGTTTTGGATTTTTGGGAGGAGAAAACCTTTGTTCTAGGGCTTGGAGAATGTGAAAAGTGGAAAAAGAACTAAACATGACGTATTCATACTTAACTGAGTTGGAAAATTATACGGTCAACTTATACGATCTGTATAAAGTTATATGGTCCATATAAACTGACCTTATTTAACAACAATTAAAATTTCAGAAACTAGGACTTCCCAAATGAGTTTCAAGGACTGAAATACGGTCCGTATATCTTTATAGGGTCCATATACCATTATATGGTCCGTGTCGAAGCATTTCAAAACTTGGCAGAAATTGGGATTTTCCACCTAAAAAATACGTACTGGAAGTAAGGGTTGTATAATAATATACGGTTCGTATATCTCGTCCTAAAAATGGAACTTTGCTGAACTGAGACGAATTTAATTCCAACATTTCCCGTCTGATTTTCTAAGTCCCAAATCATGAGCATAGCTTATTTTAAGGTACGAGATGTTACAGTAACATTCGGCTCTGAATCCGAACCGGTTACGTAACGTTAGTTGCTCATAAACGACCCGTATCAATTGTTCCGTAGCACTAGATCTGCATATGAAATTACTCCTTCCAGATGAATCAAACTTCACTCCATCGTTTGACTCCATCTGCCACGTGTCCTTCTTTCTTCATGCCTTGTGTATAGCTATATTTTTTATGTATACAAATAGTCCCCTCACTTCCCGATGGAAAAGTGAGACCAAGGAGTGGATTCGAAACGTTAAAACTCATCTGAAACGCTTCAAAAGCTATTACTTCTCTTTTTGCAGGAAAATGAAACGTTCCCTCTTGCTCTTGATGGGATGTGCATCCTTTCAATTGTATCACTTCCGTCCACGTGCCTTCTTATGACTGGGCAAAATGGCCGGCTCTGGTTTTTGAATTGTCTCGTAATGATGGTTTTCCTTAATAAAAATCCCAAATCTTACTTATTCTTATTTTTTCATTCAAAAACTTTTTCTTAATCGATCTTATTTTCTTTGAAAATTTTCCCAACACCTTTCAAATCTCCTAATCTTCAGCTTTTACACCCAAATCCCAGATACAAAAGTATGGCAAGGATTAGAACTCCTTCTTCTGCACAAATGCACCATCTACTCCAACTTCTTACCTACCACCGGACGCCCGTGACAGCGTCGATGATGGTAATAGCCAGGTTTCCGTTAGAGAAATTTTCTTTCCATTTATATCCAGCTTATTTAATTTCACTGATGGATTCTCCCCAAAGAAAGCACTCACCCTAAGTGGCCGAGGTGATATGGTAAAAAATTACCCTTCTTCTATTACTGCCGCTTGTCATAAAATAGTCCGCGAGGATTCTAATTGGAAATCCTATTTGATATCATTATCCCTGACCAAAAACTAAGACCAGGTTTCTCCAATCCATTCACGTTAGGTGTAAAACTGGCAATGACCCAGTGATAATTGAAATGCAAACGTTGCAATGTTTGCCTTGCTCAAGTTGGTGCGTCAATATAGAGGACGGTAGTGTTACACCCCGGAAAGCTTACATCACCAAGACTGTCGGCGGCTTAGTATGAGCTCAAGGGAGAGCAGAGTTATACAAGAATTAGGGATAAAGATTATATTATCTGCGTATAAGAGTAATCATGTGATATTTGAAGATCGTATGGAATAAATCAGTTAACAAGTTACCTGATAATAGCCCTCGAAACCATAAGTTAAGGTGGGGCCCAGATGTCGGGATTTTATAAAAGACATATGAAGAGATATATGGGTAGTACATGTGAAGTTGAGCAAGTCCTAAGAAGGACCCATAAACCAAATATGGACATAAGCCCTCCAAAAGGACGATTTAAGAAAAAACGTTTTCGGATGATCTGACTTGGAGGGGCGAAAACGACATTATACGTTTCGAATTTGGGAAAACTCCCAGAAATAAAAGTTGTAGATAATGGAAAGATATTTCCAACCATAGGTCGTGGGCCCTCACACGATATCGGGATCAAGAGTTATGACCTTGTTACGGAACGAAGGTCCAGTCAGAAAGTTTAACTCTGCGCGAACGCGCCCAAAGGGGGCGCGAACGCGCAGAAGGATTTTATGTCGGTTCTAGGCAGAACCCAGAACCTTATATAAAGGGGTAAACCCCCCATTTTTCAGCCAAACCCACCCAAAAACACCCCAATTCTCTGGAAATTTCCCTAACAATTCCACACCCACTTTTAGCCTAAACCAGGTATAATTTTCAAATTCCAGTCCGAGTAGCGTATAGTTTTCGTTGCAAAATCATATAGCGGCGTGTGGTGGCCTAAACTTAGCGTGGAAAAGTGAAGATAAAGCAATATTAAAGGGAGAAAGGTATGAATCTTTTTCTATTTGTGTTAATACCGGTTTATTTACGACGAAAGCGTGATTAAATGATTGTATACTGAGTTGATTATTTGTGAAAGTTGGAAAACAGCGTGTGGGCTGTCCTATGGAATATTTTGGAGTTGGAAGTATTATTATAAATGTTGGTATTGTGATTGTGTTGTTGGTTGTTGAATTGAAAATTCGGGCTAGGCATATAAACAGGGGAGATGCTGCCCGATTTTCGGCAGAATATAGAATAGTAAAAATTTGAAACTCGGAATAAGCGTGTGATATGGAGACTAATGTAGTGCTAATCCTCTCGAATGTAGATTTACGAGCTTGGACGAATAAGCGAAGCTAATAGAAGGTTGAACAGGTATGTAAGGCTTACCCTTTCTTTCTTTGGCATGTCCTAGAGCTAAGTAAGATATGACACGCACCTTGGGGTAACTCTATTCTTTAATTCCGAGCTTGTTTATGATTCTTATTCGCTTCTTGATATGAGCATGCTTAGTATGGTCGAGCTTATTGTATGATGGAATGACGAGCAAAGCATAAAGAGTTTGTGTTTCTAAAAGGGTCCTATAAGGATTGATGCCCTTAACTTTCATATGCTAACTCGGATTGCTTTGAAACGTTCATAAAGGTTTCTGTAATGAATAACGTCCATAACTTTCTTATGCTAACTCGGATTGACTCGAGACGTGTTTATGATCCTTCAAGTGTCGATTAGTGTACTTACCTATTGAGTGCTAAAAACCGACTTATACGCATATCGTTTTACTAATGATTTTGAGGAAATTGGTTTTATACTAAAGGAAACATAAAGTTAGACTTTCAAAACCACTCCGAAGGGGGTGCGAGATTTTACTATTTAGACTTTCAAAAACCACTCCGAAGGGGGTGCGAGATTTTAGTATTTAGACATTAAAAACCACTCCGAAGGGGGTGCGAGATTTTACTATTTAAACATTAAAAACCACTCCGAAGGGGGTGAGAGATTTTACTATTTAGACTTTCAAAACCACTCCGAAGGGGGTGCGAGATTTTACTATTTAGACTTTCAAAACCACTCCGAAGGGGGTGCGAGATTTTACTATTTAGACGTTTAAAACCACTCCGAAGGGGGTGCGAGATTTTACTATTAGACTTTTAAAACCAGTCCGAAGGGGCCATCATTATTATTAAGCCGGAAGCGGCTGCCCGAAGGGGCCATCATTATTATTAAGCCGGAAGCGGCTGCCCGAAGGGGCCATCAGTATTATTAAGCCGGAAGCAGCTGCCCGAAGGGGCCATCATTATTATTAAGCCGGAAACGGCTGCCCGAAGGGGCCATCATTGTTATTAAGCCGGAAGCGGCTGCCCGAAGGGGCCATCATTGTTATTAAGCCGGAAGCGGCTGCCCGAAGGGGCCATCATTGTTATTAAGCCGGAAGCGGCTGCCCGAAGGGGCCATCATTACTATGCCGGAAGCGGCCGTCCGAAGGGACCATTTTGTTAACATGTCAAAAGCGACACGTGTGTTAGATTGCATTATTTACTTAAAGAATGTGTGTTAGATTGCATTATTTACTTAAAGAATGTTTGTTGGATTGCATTATTTACTTAAAGATTGTTTTGAGACATCGTGTATACATTTATGTTTCTTCCAGCGAAGGCTGCAGGTATTGAGTTTGATTGTGATTTCTTCTCTCCTAAATCAAGTTATGGTTATGATTTGTTACCATCTTACATACTCAGTACATTGTCTGTACTGACGTCCTTTTGCCTGGGGACGCTGCGTTCATGCCCGCAGCCCCAGATTGTTTGGCAGGTTGAGTATACAACTAGGATGCTCTGACATCTGCTGGGATTGGCAAGTTCCACCTCATCCTGGAGTTGTGCTGAGTCATGTCTAGATATGCGTGATTATGGGTATGTTGGGGCCCTGTCCTGACTCATAATGTTCAGTTCACTTCTTAGAGACTTCTGCAGATAGTGTCCTGCGGTATGTTTGTCGAGATGTCGACAAAACAATGTCAGACGAATCAATTGTAGATTTTAAAAGAGTATGTATTTTAGTTTATTTCAATTGTTTTAAAGTACTTAATTGATTGAAAGTTTTCATAATCATTATAAAGATAATGCTCTCTATTTGGAAAAGTTTCATGTTTTTGAAAGTTTTTGAAATGACAGGTTTTGATAGAGCGAATGTTTAAGGGTTCGCTCGACTCCGATGAGAGTCGGGTGCCCGTCATGCCGTACTATTGCTAGGGTGTGACAAAGTGGAATCAGAGCCAGGTTCGTCCTAGGGGTTGTCTGCAAAGTCGTGTCCAGTAGAGTACTATTTATGGTGTGAAGCGCGCCACATTTATAAACAGGAGGCTATGGGGAATCCAGGGTTGGTACTCTTCTTTCACATCTAAGATCGTGCGATAGAGCCAAGTCATAGGAAATGAGATTCCTTATACTAACCTTTGATCTCAGCAGAAGCGCAGTATCGACGGGAGAAAGTGAGTGATGACATGGGAAGTCACAGAGGTAAGTCACTTCGTTGAGGCTACGTTATCAGAATATATATATATATATATATATATATATATATATATATATATATATATATATATATATATATATATGATGATGATGGATCGGTTGACATAGAGGTAGGTCAGTGTAAGAACAAGTAGAGGAATTGATTAAATGTATCTCGTGATGATGAATTCATTCATAAATCTTTGAACTGGACAAAGGTAAGCAATGGCACGAAAGATGCATGTCGGGTAAGGTAAGTGTATTGCATGTATGATTGAGATGGAAGGCTAAAGAATGAAACGGGAAGATAAATGTTATATCCCGTGTTTTCGCACATTTGGAAAATTAGAAATAATCTTGATTTGTATGAAATAAAGTCATAATTGATTACATCTAGCACTTGAGTTGTTGTGAAAGAATATTAATATGGAAGTGTCGAGGAAGGCTAAGGGCAAAACGTGGAATTTCGCAAAATTAGTTTCGGGAATTGCAAAAATAAAATTTGTAGCCAATTGGGCTTGTAAAATAAGAAGCCAAATGAAGCCCATTTTCCTTGAAGGGTGGCCGGCCATGGGGTGGCCCAAGCCCATGGCCTTATTATATTCTCCATGTGACTAATTAACTAAGGGACCATATTATATATTATATATCATCTTCATCTTATCTTTTAGAAGACTTAAGATAAGAAGCAAGAAAGAAAAGCAAGCAAGAAACAAGAGAAAAAAAAAGAAGAGGGTTCGGGTTTGCCATTGAAATTTCACCCTAAAAAATATTGTGTTAAAAATTTGTATTTTGTGGTTTTCTTACTAAATTGAGTAGCCTCTTCAACTTGGTGTAGTTGGTTTGGAGAAAGGAGCCCTTGGTTTATCAAAGTGAGCACAAATTCCAGTGAAGAAGACTAGAAAATAAGGTAAGAATTTATCTCTTTTTATTATGTTATGATGTTTTGTTTGTGTTGTAGTATGTGGGAATGAGTTGATTGTATGGAAAAATGAAAGATTTCAAAGTGGGTTTGGAATATGGTGTGTAGCCGTGAGGGTATATGTGTTGTATACCTATAATGTGTTGAATTATGTTATATTCTAGTTGTGGTTGTGGTGAAATGCATGTTGGAAACGAAAATTGAATGAATTTGATAGAAGTTGGTAGTGGGGTGTTTGTGGAATGGAAATGGATTAAGTTTGTTTAGTGTGTTAGTTGTGTTATTGTGATTCTTGCAATGTAAATGAAAGTAAAATGATATGAGTTTGCTTTGAAATGGAATGTAGGAACTTATGTCGCTTAAGTATGATTTTACGACATTATGAAAATGAAGTTATTAGGTTGCTAATTATGATGATCATTAATAGATTTGGTAGTTGGAAACATGTTACGAATATGTATGCCAAAGATTAGATGTTTTGAACGAGTTATGACTTTGGCGGAAAGTTTGTATATTAGGTATATCGTGTGTATAAATTGAGAAAACGATATGAAACGCTTCTAAACTATGTTATGATGATCTAGATTGATAATGAATGTGAAACCATTGAGATTGGTTTGGAAATCGAAGTTGAAATGAGGGTTATGGAATTATGTCGGCAAGTAGAACTAGTTGTGTCATATTGTGTTTCTAATGCTTGTTGTTGATGTTGATGTTGTTGTTTGGGTTGTTGTTGATGGGTTTGAGCCGAGTTGAATTCTCGGGGGTGCTATATGTATAGGGGAAGTGCTGCCGAAATTTCGGTAGACAAATATGAGTTGAATTGAATTCGTAGCATCTATAACTTACAATTGGTAAATGTGACCATTTGCAGATTTTTGACGAAACGGGAAGTGAGCTTGGATAGGCGTGCAAAGCTCAAAAGGTATGTAAAGCTACCTTGATCCTTCTTTTGGCATGCCTAAGTGCATTAGAATCGAATTCGGGCCTCGAAAGACTTTCTGCCCATCGGAATCCGCTATTGAAAATCTCGCTTTTTCCTTCAGTAAGATTGAGCCCTTTTGGTTTGTATTCTTGATAATCATGCAAACTTTCCCTAAACTACTTGGAAAGATATAGAACGTCCGTAGAACCTTTGAAGGTGACCCCACAAGCTTAAAATATGTAATTTGAGCCCACCGCCTTGCTTGTCCCGAGGTGGGCCCACTATTCCCGGTTTTGCCCTTATTGTACTCTAGGCTTACTTTCGAGCGATTTTTGAAAGGAATGTTTTGACTACCATTCTAATTACTTAACAAACATTGTTTTAAATATTCCATTAAGTCTGATAAATTGTTTTGATACTCGGAACGACTTCAGAAAGGTTATACTCTGTAATTCACTATGATATCCGAAACTCAGTTATTATGATCCCTTCCGACTTCATTGGATTGGTTTGTTTTTGATATGCCTCATCGAGTCTATGGAAACATTTATGATATTTTAACTACATTAGTCTCTCACTACTCCATTCGTGGATGCCCCAATGTTTCCCACACTGAGCCCGGGCCAGGATATGTTGTCAAGCGTGATCCTATGCATTGTTCGTCGTGCCTCGATGTGAGGCGGCAGGTATACGCGTACATGGGTCTGTGGAGTATGATGTGCCATGTCCGCTTGTTCTGATATGATTTGCTATGGCCATTTGATATGACATATTATGTTCGGGGTTATGCCCCTATTCTGATTCTTCTGTGTTGTGGTACCAGCGTCGGGAGGGTGGCCACGTTCTGTCTGCCGAGTCCCTTGGCAGGGGCCGGATTTGATATGACATATGTTTCTGTACACACTCTGCATGTTTTGAAAATATGTATCTGATACTTTGGGTTTTCTGTTTACTTTCTGTACGTTCTGTACCAGTTATGATTTTGTTTCTGTAATTCAGGCTTTACATATTCAGTACATATTTCGTACTGACCCCCTTTCTTCGGGGGCTGCATTTTCATGCCGCGCAGGTACCGACGACAGGTTTGCTGATCCGTCCGTCTAGGATATCTTTTCTGCCATTTGGAGCGCTCTTTTATTCAGAGCCCATCTTTTGGTACAGTCTGTCATTACTGTATATGTATATTCTCGTTCATGGGTACGGCGGGGCCCTGTCCCATCGTATGATTCTGTCGGTCTGTTTAGAGGTCTGTGGACATGTTTGTGGGTTGGGGTCTTTCTGTACGGATGTGTGTATATGTTGTGTTTGGGCGATCCCATTCGCCGCGGCGGCCGGTCCGCATAAGTTTAATTGTTGCTTTGTTGGCCCTGTGTGGCATTTGTTGGTATTTTCTGCGTGCAGGGTATATTGGATAGTCCGTAAAACAAAGGAAACTCTGCCGAAATTTTTCTGGAAATTATCTAAATTTGAAGTAAAGCCTTGTCGGCTTCTGCCATGTCATAGAATGCGTTTGATAGAATTTGAGATAACATTAGATGGGTGTGTTCGGGTGCCCAGATCGGGCACTAGTCACGGCCTACGGGGTTGGATCGTGACAAAAGTGGTATCAGAGCGGTTCGTCCTCGGAATGTCTACAGACCGTGTCTAGTAGAGTCTTGTTTATCGGTGTGTTGTGCACCACACCTATAAATAGGAGGCTACAGGGCATTTAGGATAATACCCTTCTTTCTGTCTTAGATCGTGCGATAGAGCTGTGTTATCAGGATGATTCCTCCCTAACGAATTGTTACATTTGCAGTTATGCCTCCAAAAAAGGCGACAGCGGCCCAAAAGGCCAAGGCAGCAGCTGTGGGAGAAACTAGTCGGGCCCAGAGGGTTACCAGGGCCCATGCATATATTGCTCCTGATATTTTGCCCCCGACAGAGGGCTCTTCCACACCGCCACATATAGAGGAGATTAGAGCAGCAGCAGCTGCAGGTCGAGGGGCGGCTCCACCGCCAGCTCCCGAGATTCCAGTACCTGAGCCTCCAGCTCCACGGCCAGGGACTGAGGATCAGACTATGAGAGAGGCAGTCCAACTATTGACCAGACTTGTGGCGGGACAGGTTCAGGGGCACGGATTGGGAGGTGAACGAGCATATAGGCGTGACAGTTCGAGAGCTCGTGAGTTCTTGACTTGTGGCCCTCCAGATTTCTTCGGGACAAAGCCCGAGGAGGATCCTGAGGAGTTTATCAGGAAGATGCGGCGCACCTTACATTTGATTAAGGCTTCTGCGACAGAGTCAGTCGAGTTAGCTTCGTACCGGTTGTATGATGTAGCAGCTAATTGGTACGAGTCTTGGGAGTTGGCCAGAGGCGACGGCGCTCCCCCAGCAGTCTGGGATGAGTTTTCTGAGGCTTTTCTTAGCCATTTTCTGCCTCCGGAGTTACGGCGGGCCAGAGCTGACAGATTCTTATTGCTGAGACAGAGGGGCCGCAGCGTCCGAGAGTACAGTATGGAGTTCGACTCATTGGCCCGATATGCGCCTACTGTGGTAGCTACTATGGCTGACAGGATGCACAGGTATATTATGGGGCTGGACCGTTATTTTGTTGACAGCTGTTTGGTATTGGCTGCTCAGCCCGGCATGGATATTGCCCAGATTCAGGCGCACGCCCAGGGCATGGAGGACCGGCATAGGGAGCGTCAGCCTGATAGGAGTCAGGATCGGAGACAGCCTAAGAGGGCCAGATCATCTGGGTATTTTGGAGATTTTCGGGGCAGACAGCCTCAGCAGCCGCAGCAGCCTAGCAGACATATATCCCAGCCGGCACAGAGCGCACCTCCACAGCCTACAGGTCGCAGATTTGATAGCCCAGGGTATTCAGAAGCAGGTCAGAGCTCCAGGGCTTCAGGTTCGCGGACAGATAGGGGTTCTGGTCAGACGAGGCCACCTAGGCCTCAGTGTTTTTATTGTGGAAGATACCATCCTGGGGAGTGCTACAGAGCCACCGGTGCATGTTTTTCTTGTGGCCGTCAGGGCCATTCTGTGAGAGATTGCCCGTATAAGGGTAGTTCGGGTGGTGCAGCGCAGCCTACCGGATCAGCCGCCGGGTCATCATCTTCGTCAGTGGCTATGCGCCCTACAGGGCCGAGTACATCAGCACCGGCGGGTCGCGGCAGAGGCCGTGGTGGAGCTTCTGGTACTAGCGGTCCTTCGAACCGCATTTATGCTTTGTCCAGCCGCCAGGACCAGGAGGCATCGCCTAATGTCGTTACAGGTACATTATTGGTTTTCTCTCGGTCTGTGTATGCATTAATTGATCCAGGTTCGACTTTGTCATATATTTCGCCTCTTGTTGCTGGAAAAATTGGTATAACGTCTGAACCTATAGAGCCATTTGAGGTAGCCACACCGATTGGGGACTTTATTGTAGCAAAACAGGTATATAAAGACTGTTCTGTAATTGTATGTGGCCGTGAGACTAAGGCAGATCTGGTGGAGTTAGATATGATCGAGTTCGATGTTATTATGGGTATGGACTAGCTAGCTTCCTGTTATGCTAATGTGGACTGCCAAAATAAGGTAGTTCGTTTCCAGTTTCCTGGGGAGCCAGTTATAGAATGGGCCGGTAATACAACATCGCCGAAAGGTAAGTTTATTTCATACCTTAAGGCGAAGAAAATGATCAGAAAGGGTTATATTTATCATCTTGTTCGGGTACAAGACTTGACAACAGAAACGCCGACTCTTCAGTCAGTTCCCGTGGTTAATGAATTTCCAGATGTATTCCCAGATGAGCTTCCAGGCCTTCCTCCAGAGCGGGAGATAGATTCTACTATTGATTTGCTTCCAGATACTCAGCCGATATCTATTCCCCCGTACAGAATGGCACCGGCAGAATTGAAAGAACTGAAAGAGCAGTTGAAGGATCTATTAGAAAAAGGCTTCATCAGACCCAGTACTTCACCTTGGGGAGCTCCGGTATTATTTGTGCGTAAGAAAGACGGGTCGCTGCGTATGTGTATTGATTATCGGCAGCTGAATAAGGTAACTATAAAGAATAAATACCCCCTCCCCAGAATTGATGACTTGTTTGATCAGTTGCAGGGCGCCAAATATTTTTCGAAGATAGACCTTCGGTCAGGCTATCACCAGGTACGGGTACGAGAGGCCGATATTCCTAAGACAGCATTCCGGACCAGATATGGGCACTATGAATTCAGAGTTATGTCGTTTGGGTTAACTAATGCTCCTACGGTATTCATGGATTTAATGAATCAGGTATTCAGGCCGTTCTTGGATATGTTCGTAATTGTATTTATCGATGATATTCTGGTTTATTCTCGGTCCGAGGCAGAGCACGCAGATCATCTGAGACCGGTATTAGGGGTACTTCAGCATAAAAATTATATGCAAAATTTTCTAAATGTGAATTCTGGCTGGCTTCAGTGGCATTCCTGGGGCATATTATTGCAGCTGATGGTGTCCGGGTGGATACACAGAAGATTGAGGCCGTGAAGAATTGGCCTAGACCCACGACGCCCACAGAGGTACGTAGTTTTCTGGGATTAGCCGGCTATTACAGAAGATTTGTGGAAAAGTTTGCTTCGATTTCAACGCCTTTGACAAGGCTAACTCAGAAGGGAGCCAAGTTCCAATGGACTGATGCTTGTGAACAAAACTTCCAGTTGCTGAAAGAGAAGCTGACTACAGCTCCAGTTCTGACTCTTCCCGAGGGACCAGACGGGTATGTTATTTATTATGATGCTTCTGGTGTGGGGTTAGGCTGTGTATTGATGCATCACGGCCGAGTTATAGCTTATGCTTCCCGACAGCTCAAAAAGCATGAAAAGAATTATCCTACCCACGATCTGGAGCTTGCAGCGGTGATTCATGCCCTGAAGATATGGAGACATTACTTATATGGCGTTCATGTTGATATCTATACAGATCATAAGAGTCTCCAGTATATTTTTAAGCAGAAAGAGCTTAATTTGCGACAGCGGAGGTGGCTGGAGCTCCTGAAAGACTATGATGTGGATATTCTGTATCATCCGGGTAAGGCTAATGTTGTTGCAGATGCACTCAGCCGGAAATCTATGGGCAGTTTAGCAGATTTACAGCCAGACAAGAAAGAGATAGTACGTGATATTCATCAGTTGGCTAATCTTGGGGTTTGTCTGGCCGATTCTGGCGGTACACGGATTTCTGTCCGAGGGGCTTCTGAATCATCCATTAAGGAAGATATTAAGCGGCATCAATATGAAGATCATGTTTTAGCTCGGTACAGAGACACAGCCCATGAAAAGGAAAAGACTCCGTTCGAGTTTACACTAGACGAAACCTTACTATACAGATTCAGGTTGTGTGTACCTGATATTGCAGGGCTACGGCAGCAGGTTATGGGCGAGGCACACTATGCTCGCTATTCTGTTCATCCTGGGTCTACGAAGATGTACCATGATCTCAGATGCCTATATTGGTGGGATGGCATGAAACGGGATATCGCAGAGTTCGTCGCCCAGTGTCCAAATTGTCAGCAGGTCAAAATTGAACATCAGAAACCGGGTGGACTGTTGCATGAAATGGAAATTCCGACTTGGAAGTGGGAGATCATTAATATGGACTTTATTACAGATTTACCTCGCACTCCACGGAAGTATGATTCCATCTGGGTTATTGTTGATAGGCTGACAAAATCAACCCATTTTCTCCCCGTCAGAACTACTTATTCCGCTGAGGATTATGCCAGGCTGTATATTAAATAAATTGTACGACTTCATGGAGTTCCTATATCTATTATCACTGACAGAGGTGCCTAGTTCACAGCGAACGTCTGGAGATCTTTTCCGGAAGGATTAGGGACTCAGCTGAGCCTGAGCACAACTTTCCATCCTCAGAGTGACGGACAGGCCGACCGCACTATCCAGACGCTTGAAGATATGTTGAGGCCCTGTGTTATTGATTTCAGAGGTAGCTGGGATGATCACTTGCCATTGATTGAATTTTCTTATAATAACAGTTACCATTCCAGCATCCAGATGGCTCCGTACGAGGCTTTGTATGGCAGGAAATGCAGGTCACCTATTGGTTGGTTTGATATTGGCGAGATAGAGTTAATTGGCCCAGATATGATCCAGCAGGCCGTTGATAAGGTGAAACTTATCCGAGAGCGACTGTTAGCAGCCCAGAGTCGACAGAAGTCATACGCAGATAAACGGCGTCGTCCTTTGGAATTCCAGGTCGGTGATTGGGTATTTCTGAAGGTATCGCCTATGAAAGGCGTAATGCGGTTCGGCAGAAAGGGTAAGCTTAGTCCGTGTTATATTGGGCCTTATCTGATTGTGCGGAAAATTGGAAATGTCGCCTATGAGCTAGATCTGCCATCTGATTTGGAAGCGGTACATCCGGTATTTCGTGTATCTATGCTCCGCAAGTGTATTGGTGATCCCTCCAGAATATTCCCTGCGGATGACATTCCGGTGACGGAGCAGTTATCTTACGAGGAGCAGCCCGTAGCCATCTTGGACCGCCAGGTAAGAAAGCTCTGAAATAAAGATGTAGCTTCTGTTAAGGTGCTGTGGCGGAACAACAATAGGGAGGAAATGACCTGGGAGGCCGAAGAGGAAATGAAGAAGAAATATCCTCATTTGTTCCCTATGCCCACAGGTAATCTTGAATCCTTGCTTAATTTTATTTCAATAATGAATGTGTGTCATATGTGCTGTCTATAAACAGAAACTTCCCCCAAAGTATTTTCAAACCCTATAAGATTAATTTAACATTCGAGGATGAATGTTCTAAAGGGGGGGAGGATGTTATATCCCGTGTTTTCGCACATTTAGAAAATTAGAAATAATCTTGACTTGTATGAAATAAAGTCATAATTGATTACATCTAGCACTTGAGTTGTTGTGAAAGAATATTAATATGGAAGTGTCGAGGAAGGCTAAGGGCAAAACGTGAAATTTCAGAAATTAGTTTCGGGAATTGCAAAAATAAAATTTGTAGCCAATTGGGCTTGTAAAATAAGAAGCCAAATGAAGCCCATTTTCCTTGAAGGGTGGCCGGCCATGGGGTGGCCAAAGCCCATGGCCTTATTATATTCTCCATGTGACTAATTAACTAAGGGACCATATTATATATTATATATCATCTTCATCTTATCATTTAGAAGACTTAAGATAAGAAGCAAGAAAGAAAAGCAAGCAAGAAACAAGAGAAAAAACAAGAAGAGGGTTCGGGTTTGCCATGGAAATTTCACCCTAAAAAATATTGTGTTAAAAATTTGTATTTTGTGGTTTTATTACTAAATTGAGTAGCCTCTTCAACTTGGTGTAGTTGGTTTGGAGAAAGGAGCCCTTGGTTTATCAAAGTGAGCACAAATTCTAGTGAAGAAGACTAGAAAATAAGGTAAGAATTTATCTCTTTTTATTGTGTTATGATGTTTTGTTTGTGTTGTAGTATGTGGGAATGAGTTGATTGTATGGAAAAATGGAAGATTTCAAAGTGGGTTTGGAATATGGTGTGTAGCCGTGAGGGTATATGTGCTGTATACCTATAATGTGTTGAATTATGTTATATTCTAGTTGTGGTTGTGGTGAAATGCATGTTGGAAACGAAAATTGAATGAATTTGATAGAAGTTGGTAGTGGGGTGTTTGGCCGTGTAGTATGGTGTGTGTGGAATGGAAATGGATTAAGTTTGTTTAGTGTGTTAGTTGTGTTATTGTGATTCTTGCAATGTAAATGAAAGTAAAATGATATGAGTTTGCTTTGAAATGGAATGTAGGAACTTATGTCGCTTAAGTATGATTTTACGACATTATGAAAATGAAGTTATTAGGTTGCTAATTATGATGATCATTAATAGATTTGGAAGTTGGAAACATGTTATGAATATGTATGCCAAAGATTAGATGTTTTGACCGAGTTATGACTTTGGCGGAAAGTTAGTATATTAGGTATATCGTGTGTATAAATTGAGAAAACGATATGAAACGCTTCTAAACTATGTTATGATGATCTAGACTGATAATGAATGTGAAACCATTGAGATTGGTTTGGAAATCGAAGTTGAAATGAGGGTTACGGCATTATGTCGGCAAGTAGAACTAGTTGTGTCATATTGTGTTTCTAATGTTTGTTGTTGATGTTGATGTTGTTGTTTTGGTTGTTGTTGATGGGTTTGAGCCGAGTTGAATTCTCGGGGGTGCTATATGTATAGGGGAAGTGCTGCCGAAATTTCGGTAGTCAAATATGAGTTGAATTGAATTCGTAGCATCTATAACTTACAATTGGTAAATGTGACCATTTGCAGATTTTTGACGAAACGGGAAGTGAGCTTGGATAGGCGTGCAAAGCTCAAAAGGTATGTAAAGCTACCCCGATCCTTCTTTTGGCATGCCTAAGTGCATTAGAATCGAATTCGGGCCTCGAAAGACTTTCTGCCCATCGGAATCCGCTATTGAAAATCTCGCTTTTTCCTTCAGTAAGATTGAGCCCTTTTGGTTTGTATTCTTGATAATCATGCAAACTTTCCCTAAACTACTTGGAAAGCTATAGAACGTCCGTAGAACCTTTGAAGGTGACCCCACAAGCTTAAAACATGCAATTTGAGCCCACCGCCTTGCTTGTCCCGAGGTGGGCCCACTATTCCCGGTTTTGCCCTTATTGTACTCTAGGCTTACTTTCGAGCGATTTTTGAAAGGAATGTTTTGACTACCATTCTAATTACTTAACAAACATTGTTTTAAATATTCCATTAAGTCTGATAAATTGTTTTGATACTCGGAACGACTTCAGAAAGGTTATACTCTGTAATTCACTATGATATCCGAAGCTCAGTTATTATGATCCCTTCCGACTTCATTGGATTGGTTTGTTTTTGATATGCCTCATCGAGTCTATGGAAACATTTATGATATTTTAACTGCATTAGTCTCTCACTACTCCATTCGTGGATGCCCCAATGTTTCCCACACTGAGCCCGGGCCAGGATATGTTGTCAAGCGTGATCCTCTGCATTGTTCGTCGTGCCTCGATGTGAGGGGGCAGGTATCCGCGTACATGGGTCTGTGGAGTATGATGTGCCATGTCCGCTTGTTCTGATATGATTTGCTATGGCCATTTGATATGACATATTATGTTCGGGGTTATGCCCCTATTCTGATTCTTCTGTGTTGTGGTACCAGCGTCGGGAGGGTGGCCACGTTCTGTCTGCCGAGTCCCTTGGCAGGGGATGGATTTGATATGACATATGTTTCTGTACACACTCTGCATGTTTTGAAAATATGTATCTGATACTTTGGGTTTTCTGTTTACTTTCTGTACGTTCTGTACCAGTTATGATTTTGTTTCTGTAATTCAGGCTTTACATATTTCGTACTGACCCCCTTTCTTCGGGGGCTGCGTTTTCATGCCGTGCAGGTACCGACGACAGGTTTGCTGATCCGTCCGTCTAGGATATCTTTTCTGCCATTTGGAGCGCTCTTTTATTCAGAGCCCATCTTTTGGTACAGTCTGTCATTACTGTATATGTATATTCTCGTTCATGGGTACGGCGGGGCCCTGTCCCGTCATATGATTCTGTCGGTCTGTTTAGAGGTCTGTGGAAATGTTTGTGGGTTGGGGTCTTTCTGTAGGGATGTGTGTATATGTTGTGTTTGGGCGATCCCATTCGCCGCGGCGGCCGGTCCGCATATGTTTAACAGTTGCTTTGTTGGCCCTGTGTGGCATTTGTTGGTATTTTCTGCGTGCAGGGTATATTGGATAGTTCGTAAAACAAAGGAAACTCTGCCGAAATTTTTCTGGAAATTATCTAAATTTGAAATAAAGCCTTGTCGGCTTCTGCCATGTCATAGAATGCGTTTGATAGAATTTGAGATAACATTAGATGGGTGTGTTCGGGTGCCCAGATCGGGCACTAGTCACGGCCTACGGGGTTGGGTCGTGACAATAAATAAGAAGGTATAACAGAGAGCAGAGTTATACAAGAATCAGGGATGAAGATTGTATTATCTGCGTATAAGAGTATTCATGTGACATTTGGAGATCGTATGGAATAAATCAGTTAACAAGTTACCTGATAATAGCCGTCGAAACCATAAGTTAAGGTGGGGCCCAGATGTCGGGATTTTATAAAAAACATATGAAGAGATATATGGGTAGTACATGTGAAGTTGAGCAAGTCCTAAGAAAGACCCATAAACCAAATATGGACATAAGCCCTCCAAAAGGACGATTTAAGGAAACGTTTTCGGATGATCTGACTTGGAGGGGCGAAAACGGCATTATACGTTTCGAATTTGGGAAAACTCCCAGAAATAAAAGTTGTAGATAATGGAAAGATATTTCCAACCATAGGTCGTGGGCCCTCACACGATATCGGGATCAAGAGTTATGACCTTGTTACAGAACGAAGGTCTAGTCAGAAAGTTTAACTCTGCGCGAACGAGCCCAAAGGGGGCGCGAACGTGCAGAAGGATTTTATATCGGTTCTGAGCAGAACCCAGAACCTTATATAAAGGGGTAAACCCCCCATTTTCAGCCAAACCCACCCAAAAACACCCCAATTCTCTGGAAAGTTCCCTAACAATTCCACACCTACTTTTAGCCTAAACCAGGTATAATTTTAAAATTCCAGTCCGAGTAGCGTATAGTTTTCGTTGCAAAATCATATAGCGGCGTGTGGTGGCCTAAACTTAGCGTGGAAAAGTGAAGATAAAGAAATATTAAAGGGAGAAAGGTATGAATCTTTTTCTATTTGTGTTAATACCGGTTTATTTACGACGAAAGCGTGATTAAATGATTGTATACTGAGTTGATTATTTGTGAAAGTTGGAAAACAGCGTGTGGGCTGTCCTATGGAATATTTTGGAGTTGGAAGTATTATTATTAATGTTGGTATTGTGATTGTGTTGTTGGTTGTTGAATTGAAAATTCAGGCTAGGCATATAAACAAGGGAGATGCTGCCCGATTTTCGGCAGAATATAGAATAGTAAAAATTTGAAACTCGGAATAAGCGTGTGATATGGAGACTAATGTAGTGCTAATCCTCTCGAATGTAGATTTACGAGCTTGGACGAATAAGCGTAGCTAATAGGAGGTTGAACAGTTACCCTTTCTTTCTTTGGCATGTCCTAGAGCTAAGTAAGATATGACACGCACCTTGGGGTAACTCTATTCTTTAATTCCGAGCTTGTTTATGATTCTTATTCGCTTCTTGATATGAGCATGCTTAGTATGGTCGAGCTTATTGTATGATGGAATGACGAGCAAAGCATAAAGAGTTTCTGTTTCTAAAAGGTTCCTATAAGGATTGATGCCCTTAACTTTCATATGCTAACTCGGATTGCTTTGAAACGTTCATAAAGGTTTCTGTAATGAATAACGTCCATAACTTTCTTATGCTAACTCGGATTGACTCGAGACGTGTTTATGATCCTTCAAGTGTCGATTAGTGTACTTACCTACTGAGTCCTAAAAACTGACTTATACACATATGGTTTTACTAATGATTTCGAGGAAATTGGTTTTATACTAAAGGAAACATAAAGTTAGACTTTCAAAACCACTCCGAAGGGGGTGTGAGATTTTACTATTTAGACTTTCAAAACCACTCCGAAGGGGGTGCGAGATTTTACTATTTAGACTTTCAAAACCACTCCGAAGGGGGTGCGAGATTTTACTATTTGGACATTAAAACCACAACGAAGGGGGTGCGAGATTTTACTATTTAGACATTAAAAACCACTCCGAAGGGGGTGCGAGATTTTACTATTTAGACTTTGAAAACCACTCCGAAGGGGGTGTGAGATTTTACTATTTAGACTTTCAAAACCACTCCAAAGGGGGTGCGAGATTTTACTATTAGACTTTCAAAACCAGCCCGAAGGGGCCATCATTATTATTAAGCCGGAAGAGGCTGCCCGAAGGGGCCATCAGTATTATTAAGCCGGAAGCGGCTGCTCGAAGGGGCCATCATTATTATTAAGCCGGAAGCGGCTGCCCGAAGGGGCCATCATTATTATTAAGCCGGAAGCGGCTGCCCGAAGGGGCCATCATTGTTATTAAGCCGGAAGCGGCTGCCCGAAGGGGCCATCATTGTTATTAAGCCGGAAGCGGCTGCCCGAAGGGGCCATCATTGTTATTAAGCCGGAAGCGGCTGCCCGAAGGGGCCATCATTACTATGCCGGAAGCGGCTGTCAGAAGGGACTATTTTGTTAACATGTCGGAAGCGGAACGTGTGTTAGATTGCATTATTTACTTAAAGAATGTGTGTTAGATTGCATTATTTACTTAAAGATTGTTTTGAGACCTCATGTATACATTTATGTTTCTTCCAGCGAAGGCTGCAGGTATTGAGTTTGATTGTGATTTCTTCTCCCCTAAATCAAGTTATGGTTATGATTTGTTACCACCTTACATACTCAGTACATTGTCCGTACTGACGTCCTTTTGCCTGGG
The DNA here is from genome assembly GCF_019175385.1 of Lycium barbarum. Classification (NCBI taxonomy): domain Eukaryota; kingdom Viridiplantae; phylum Streptophyta; class Magnoliopsida; order Solanales; family Solanaceae; genus Lycium; species Lycium barbarum. Next base: position 55,961,098 of record NC_083343.1, on the reverse strand, counting down.
GACGCTGTGTTCATGCCCGCAGCCCCAGATTGTTTGGCAGGTTGAGTATACAACTAGGATGCTCTGACATCTGCTGGGATTGGAAAGTTCCACCTCATCCTGGAGTTGTGCTGAGTCATGTCTAGATATGCGTGATTATGGGTATGTTGGGGCCCTGTCCTGACTCATAATGTTCAGTTCACTTCTTAGAGACTTCTGCAGATAGTGTCCTGCGGTATGTTTGTCGAGATGTCGACAAAACGATGTCAGACGAATCAATTGTAGATTTTAAAAGAGTATGTATTTTAGATGATTTCAATTGGTTTAAAGTACTTAATTGATTGAAAGTTTTCATAATCATTACAAAGATAATGCTCTCTATTTGGAAAAGTTTCATGTTTTTAAAAGTTTTTGAAATGATAGGTTTTGATAGAGCGAATGTTTAAGGGTTCGCTCGACTCTGATGAGAGTCGGATTCCCGTCATGCCTTACCATTGCTAGGGTGTGACAGGTAGTATGCAACCAGTTCCTAGTCTATGAAGCGAATCGACCCTTTGCTTTGGATGGTATCATCTATCTTTACACACCTAGACTCTTTCGAGGCGAAACCATTACCATATCCATGCGTGGAAAATCTTCGTTCATCACCAACTTAGATCAAGATAATGACTGAGGCTGGATGGAAAGATTTGTTGATGTACCAATGACAAAAATCATTTAGGAGATATTGTTATATCCTGCATTTTGTACGTTTGGATAATTCGAGATAATTGCGAGAAGTTAAAGGCAAGACTATTTTCCAAAATTATTTTAATGAACAAGTTGTTTATTAGTATGGAAATATTGAGAAAGGCTAAGGGTAAAAAGGGAAATTCGCAAGATGACTCATAGAAATATGGAGGAAGGCTAAGGGCAAATTTGGAATTAGGAAAAATAATTTTTCATGAATTGCAAGACAAAAAAAAATTATAGTCTTGAAATAGAAAAAGGCCCATGTGGCCGTGCACTATGGGGTGGGCCTTGGCCCAAATAAATGAATTATATATGTGTGTAATTAGATGACCAATTAGTCATTTTTCCATCTTCATCTTTAGAAGACTCAAGAAACTTGGAGACAAAGAAAAATGAAGAAGGCCATTCGGCCATGACCAACCAAAAATGAACCCTTGAAAATATTGATTAAAAATTATTTTCTTCAAGCATTCCTACTAATTGGAAGGTCCTCTTTAACATGGAGTAATGGTTGGAGTAAGCAAAGTATTCGTTGCGTGAGTTGGGGACTCTAGCCGAGTGAAGAAGATGTGTGCAGAAAGGTATGTGTTCAATCTTCTTTTACTTGTGTTAGGAATGATTTATGCATGTTGTGGTATTGAGAAATGAATGAAATTCATGAAATATGTATAAGTGTGGTATGGCCGAATAGTAGTGATGATGGTAGGATGTGATGAATTGATTTTTATTTAGTATTTTGATTGTTGTTGTTGTGGATTCCATAATGAAAATGAAGTTTTGATAACTTGAAATGAAGTTGTGATCATTGTGGGATTATGGAAGAAATTAATGAGACATTAGTATGGTTTCTCATATTTGTACGGATAAATTTGCTAATGTGCGGATTGTTGGAGTAGTTTGTGAATTTAGAAGAAAAGAATGTGTCGATGTTGTTCCTATGGAGTTGGAAGGTTTCGGATGGTGTTGCATATTGTTTGGGCTATTTTAAATATTGCGCGGATTGTTAAACTGTTCTTGAGTCTTGTTTGGAAGCTCTCGGACTAGTATGTGTAAGTATTAATGTTGGCTTGATTGTATGTGATTGAATTGAATATAAATGAAATGTCGTCGAACTATGCAAAAGGAATTACTAATGTTAGAATGCATTTGGAATTAATTGTTGAAGTTGGAGATACGATTGTTGATATTGTTGTTGATACTTTGGCCGAGTTGAATTCTCGGATTGTTGTTGATAAATTGGCCGAGTTGCATTCTCGGGGATGGTGTATTTACAGGGGAGATGCTGCCGAAATTTCGGCAGATTATGAATGAGTTCATTTGAAAGAACTAAAACAAGTATATGACGATGAATCTAATGATTATGTAAATTCTTTTGAATGTAAACTAGCAAGTTTGGACGAATAAGCATAGCTAATTGGACGCGGGACAGGTATGTAAGGCTTACCCTTTCTTTCTTTTGGCATGATCTTTGTGAAACGAATAGACGATATGTATATGATTCCAAAGGAACTCCCATTCTTAGAGCCACTAGGATGGCTAACGTTCTTGATTTCCATAAGTTGTCCCATATGGTTTTGACGCGTACCTATGATGTCCGAAGTTCAGTTTGATATGTTTCCGAATGGCATTCGAGAGATAATTGATGTGATCAATGTTTTTGTTTTCAAACGATAGCACGTTTGGTTATTCCATCGAGTCTTTGATACATTTTGATGCGTACATATGGTTCCAAAGGCTCTGTCGGATGTGAGCCATAACAATATTCGAAGGGTACCTAACATGATTATGGCTTTGGTTTTTCAAAAACGGCTTCTGAAACGCTTGTAGAAGGTTCTGTACTTCAAACGCTCATAACTTTCTTATACTAAGTCGGATTGACCCGAAACTTGTTTCTGAGCCTTCAGGGGTCGGTGAGTATACTTGTCCATCGAGTCTTAGAATTGATTTATATTCATATGGTTCTCACTACTCCACTCGTGCGTGCTACTATTATATCGTTCGCCGAGCCTCGAGTCGGTTATATCATTGTGTTCACTATGTTATACTCGCTACTAACATGTTATGTTATATATATGGATCGGAGCCGACGCCTCGGCAATATTATATGGGGTTAAAGGGATCGGAGCCGACGCCTCGGTAACATGATATGTTCTATTTTCGGTATATATATATGAACAAGAAATGTTTTTTTTCAAAGGAAGTATTACTATGGATATATGTATATAATATATATATGGATCGGGCTGCACGTTCCGCAGTAGTATAATATATATATGGATCGGGCTGCACGTTCCGCAGTAGTATAATATATGTATGGATCGGGCTGCACGTTCCGCGGCAGTATAATATATATATATAAATGGATCGGGTTGCACGTTCCGCAACAGTATAATATATATTTATGGATCGGGCCGAACGTTCCTCGGCACTAATATGTTATATATATGGATCGGGCCGAACGTTCCTCGGCACTAATATGTTATACATATGGATCGGGCCGAATGTTCCTCGGCACTAATATGTTATGTATGGATCGGGCCGTACGTTCCTCGGCACTATCATATTACGTATGGGTCGGTTATATGTATAGGTATATGGTGACATATGATGTCGACACGTATGATCTGTGTTTGGAAAGTAAGTATTTTGGTACGCTGGATGTTTTACTCATTTTCGGTACTTTTTTCTGACATATGACATCGGTAAGTATGATTTACGTTCGGAAAACAAGCACCTTGGTATTCTGGTTAATGTACTTACTTCTTGTACCATTGTTCCGATTATGGTTCAGTTTTCTGTATTCCATGCCTTACATGCTCAGTACATATTCCGTACTGACCCCTTTTCTTCGGGGGCTGCGTTTCATGCCGCGCAGGTACACCCAGATGAGTAGAAGCCATTATAGAAGATGTTCCAGCGGCGTTGGCAAGCTCCCTTTGCTCCTGGTCCTTTTTACATAACATTCTCGGCTGCCTCCGGTCTGGTAGGTCGGTCGCCCTCTAGCCAGTGACTAGCCCAGCTATGGAGCTAGGTGTACACCGCCACGTCGAGACTCTCTTTCGAAAGTGAGATACCGACTTTCATAAGAGGGAGTGCTGCCGAGTCAGAGTACATGTGTTATGATTTCTGATTGGAGTTAGAGACTTTGCAGACAGAGTCGTGGGTATAGAATGTCAGTTTTGTATGCGGCTCCAACAGTCGATATGTCATTCTGTGTTATGTGATAAATTCTACATGATTACAGATTTTGTTTGATTTGAGAATAACAATGAAAAAGAATATTTTTGAGAGCTGTATTACGTATTTCATCTTTATTTGATTTCAAAGTCTAAGAAGATTATGTGTGCACTAAGGGTCTGAGGGTTCGCTCGGCCCTAAGTAAGGGTCGGGTGCCCATCACACCCTAGGGAGATTAGGGTGTGACAAATATACATTCCTATCCCGGAGGCATGGAATCTAACACGTAAGTTTTACCGCTGTAGATATCAATTTTATCTTCGGGTCATCTAACTTTTTGTAATGCTCCATGAATTTGGGTTAGGTGTAAATGTGTTAAGTGAGAAGTAATGTGAATTTTAGGCATATGAAGTCTCATCAAGATGAGTTTGAGAGGAAATAGTTTATTTAAGATCAAGTCGAATAGTGAGGTGCATAAGATTTGATAGAATCGACTAAGTTTACACTGAGTATTCCTTCAAGCTTGTATATATGCAAATCTGTTGGGAATTTGAGAAAACTTAAAATACGAAAGTTGTAGTCCTTTGAAATAGCTTTCCAAGGATATATGGTGGAGGAAAAGAGGAACTCGGTGCTAGAAGTTATACCCATTTTACGGAACGCTGTTGCACAGTGAAAAATCAAATTTTTTTGGCTGTGTGAACTGGTCAGGGGAGCTTGAGATATGAGCTCACTGTAGGCCTTTCTTAGCGAGGTATGAGGTCTAAAATTTCCAGGCCTATAAATATGATCCTTGGACGATTTTGTCATTTTTCACATTCTAGACTTCATTCTAAATCGTATTTTGGAGAGAAAACAAACCTAAGGCCTCGCCAAACCTCTAAGGAAGTTCTTGATCGATTCCTATCATTACTAAATCAATCTAACATCAAATTTACACTAGTTCATCCTTCGAACCCATAGATTCTTGAAAATCGAAGAAAGAGAAATCGTCGGAGACTCTGGGAAATCTCTTACTGCTACGATCTTTGATGCTTAATAATGTTTAAAGGATCTATACAAGTGGAGGGTTATAGAATTATGAGAATCCATGGGTGATTCACGGGGAAAGGGGTGGGGGTGGGGGGTTTAAAGAATATGTTTTTGGGCATGATAAAGCCCTAGCTTTTCGACAAGGGCAGAAATCTTAGAATTTGGTTCAAGTTCTAAAATTTATCATTAATAATCATTGTAGAAAGATTTGTTGAACTGGGAAGAATAATTTTGAGCGAAAATTGAGGTATGTCTACCTTTTCGAAAATGTTTTGATATACATTATATTTTGAAACCATTGGTTGAAACATGTCTACTTTTAAGAATGTTTTTGAAAGCTTGATTGGTTTTTAGAATCCTCATTTGATTGTTGTACATGTTGAAAACATGATTTGGTGATTGATCCTTTTTGAATTTATTTTCGAATTAAATGCAATATTTTGAATAAGGTCATGCAAATGTAGAGTCTCGCCCGCATCGAACCTTATACGAATTATACGTTATTTAAATAACTTGAAATTAATAAGTTATTTAAATAAGGTTTATCAATTTGTTGTGACTTGAACTAGCTCTATTGAGAGAATATAACTTGAGAAGTGATATATAAGCCACGATTGATGATTCAGTTGATATACCATGACTTGGGTTTGTTTGTGTTTGGGCCTGTATGGGCAAACTGTGCTAGTCCATAGGATGATTAGCCGTTATGGATCCTAATGTATTTCTTTTGAGCATTGTTGTGTCTGTACAAAGGACGATTGACCTCCGTGGGAAATTAAAATCGGTGCATTTATTGTTTTGTTATTCTTGAGAACGATTAGCCTCCCTGGAAAAATAACCCTGGTGTATCTATTGTTATGTTAGTCCAGAGGACGATTAGCCTTTGAGGGATGGTAACCTCAGTGCATCAATTGATTGTTTGCCCATGAGTTGGCATGTGTTGATTCTTTGGTTGCCCATAAGTTGGCTTGTTGATGATTCATGATTCGTAAGTGAACACTTAATATAGTAAAGAGTAAATGAGCTAAGCTTGAGTGTTCTTTGTTATTGGTTTCGTCCCAGATGACTTTCACTAAGTTTATTGGCTTACTCTATCTTTAGATTTCAAACTGTTTTTGAAAGAACTTAAGGTGACGAGAATGAATTAAAGATTCAAAGTGATTATTTCTTCATCTTTGACTTATACTAGATATTCATGAGATGTTATCATTTGTTTTGAATTGTTTCTCAGTATTGTTTTCAATTACAGTTACGACTTATATATTTTGCGATTAACTATCGACCCTTAGACACTCACTGAGTGCCCAGTACTGTCACGACCCGACTAGGGGGCCGCAACGAGCACCCGGTGCTAGCCCACCCGGGCACCCCTTAACACACATTCACATAATATCTAGGCGATTCATTAATCAAGTCATGCATTCTAGTCATCAATCATATTAGTCCCGTTGGGTGACACTCATCTTGGATAACATCATAGGCATCTATGCCACATCAATTGTACAAGGCCGACGAGGCCAACAAAATGATATACAAAACATAGGCCGACAAGGCCAAACATATCTACCCACATACATATGTCTACGAGCCTCTAAGAAGAGTATACATATCACATGAGCGGGACAGGACCCCGCTATGCCCATAACTATATACATAAAAGAATAAGTACCCAAAAGCTATGGCTCTGAATGAAATGGAGCTCTGCTATGTAATCTCTGAGAAAGCTGCTATGGATCAAGTCTGTCTCCCTGTGCACCTATGGGCATGACGTAGCATCCACAAACAAAAGGATGTCAGCACGAAGAATGTACTGAGTATGTAAAGCATGATCAATATCGATATAGAAGCACAATATACAACATATGAAGTAGCATAGGAGGGGAGACAATAATATCATCATGATGGCACTTACTTTCCATAGGGACTTTCCATTCCTATTGCGTATCCGCATACATATATCTATATCCGTACTTAATTACCCTCATAATCATTTACATCTCTTATACATAGCATATTCACATATATACATATATACATAGATACATAGCGTGCCCGACCATAAAGGTTCGGTGTTTCATACATACTTGGCCAACTAAGGCTCAACGTTATATCTACTTGGCCCTACCAAGGCATCAGGGTTATATCTACCTGGCCCTACCAAGGCATCAGGGTTATCCGTACCATCTGCAGACGTGCGCGCGCGTTACGTAATCATATACATACTTTATACATATTCATATACATATATTCTTACCCGGCATCATAAGCTCGGGGTCTCATTATAGCCCTTCATAGGCACATATACATCTAATAGCTCATAAGCGTCTTTAACATCATTTTTACTCTTATCATCATACTATCATCATCGTTATCGTGACATCTATATTCTAGGCTTACTCGTCATATGAGGAACTTAGTACAATCGTAGTACATCTCAAGCATCGTGAGCTTACTAGCTCAGAAGATCAATCATTGAAGAAATCATAGACTCATAGAGGATTTAGACGTTTGGCCAAAGAACCATGCCTTATGAAAGAAGGGTTAGCCTTACATACCTTTTCGACGAACTATTCTACACTTGCACGTACTCCTTCGGTGCTCACGTTTCTACCTTCATTAAGGTCATACTATCATTAGAATCGATAACTAACACACATGGCAAAGCTAGAGAAAATCGGACAGCATCTCCTTTATTTATACAACATTTGTCCATATCATAATTCAACTCCCAAACGTCAACAATACATTCATAATATCATATCAATGGCCATTAATCATCCACATTATCCACATTATCAAGGTTTCTCAATTTACTTTTATTTGTCCATGCTCACGGTCACAACACCCAACTTCGTCCATTCATATACAATGTCTATTTCATGGTCTTAACGCCATTTATAACACATTCATGTCACAACACAACAACAATCATGATTCAATTCAAACTATTTCTCAAAAATGTCACTATTCATCATTCATAACCCATTTTGCTATACTCTTCTAATGACCAAGCATTTTAACTCTCAAATACCTTAAACAACATATGAATATCATGAATCTTACCTTAGATGTTGTAGGAACAAGCTTTAGTTGATAATACTCCACTTTGAGCAAAACCCTAGTTTTCCTCCATTTGGATTTCTTGACTTGAATGGTCTTTAATGGGTTTCCTTACCCTTGATTCACTTGATTTATGTTGTTGATGGCTTATAATCCTTGAAAACTTGTGTAATAAATGTAGAGAGATGTTTTAGAGAGAAGGGATGAAATGTGGAAATGATTTTATGAACTTGGTCCCTATTACATAACCCATTCAGTAATCTGTCGGGTCCATTATATGGTCCGTATAATCGTTATACGGTCCGTATAATTGACCGTAAAACATGTCTTTCCTTCACCCTTCACTGTGACCATTTGACGGTTTATTATACGGGCCGTAAAAATTTATACGGTCCGTATAATTGACCGTAAAATTGCACCAGTGAACAACCTTCGCTGTGATGGTTTTACGGTCCATTATACGGTCCGTATAATGTGCCGTAAAACTCACCAGTCCACTGAACTTGTTCTCGTCACTTCGTTGATCTCCAATCCTTATGGAACCTTCTTAACACTTGTTTAACACTTCATTAGCAATCTAAGGGACGTTATAACTCTTTCCCAAAATGCCCTTAAGTCATCATTAACCCGATACTCGTATTTCACTAGTTCATTCACTTGCGTACCAACGGAAGATATTCTGAGGTGTAACAAGTACTCAGGCATATCATTGTTGTTTTTTATTGTATGTTAGGTAATGAAGAAGAGTAGATTTGTGATACGCATACGGACTAGGAGAATTCGCTGCTTTCAAGACTTGTTGGTGAGCCCAAATGTTTGTTCGTGGGACAACCCTATGTTAAAATTTATTGCTTTTTGTTTTCAGGTTGCGTCTCGAAGTTAGTTCATTCATTTATTTATCTTAGAAGATCCATAGATAGTTGTCCTATTGCGAGTAGTTGTTGAAGTCTCGCTCGACTTATGGAGGCCTTTGCCATATTTTATAATTGATTATTCATATTAGACATCCGCTGATTTTATAAGTATGAGTATGCTTTCAGTTAGCTGTAAATGACTGTTTTAAATAAATATTGAAAGACCACTGAAAGAGGATATATGTTTATTGATTTTAAAAGGTGTTTTCGGTGTTGACTTGGCTTAGAAGTGTCCTAGGATTGTCTGTGAAGCTGTGTCTAGTGGAGTCCTCTTCAAACAGCACCTGTATGGATGTATGACTGCCAAGACATTATAGGAGTTTATTACTCTTCTTGATTCTAGATTGTGCTTTAGAGTTTGAAATTCTCTTTAGGATCGTTCTGACGTATTTGATACTCGTGCCTCGCATAAATGGTTTAAACTTGCAATGCACCTGCTAACTATCGGAACAATGGTGCTATGCGGTACACATTGGTGGTAATGTATAGTGTGAAGGCTGGTACGAAGTCGCTTGGAATCCAATAGTAGGTGTGTATATAGGGTGATTGTAGCATGTGGGTTTTGATAATTGAGACATGTGTAGGAACAACAGTAGTTCTAATTACAGAGAAACTTTATCGAAATCTTGGTAGACCTACGAGAATTGTTAAGACGGATAAAGTTTTCAATTCTGCTAAAAAAAGGAGATGTAGTAGGAAAAATATGATACAGTGATGCATGAAAGTATGTAGCTGAGCGTCGTTAAGTGAAGAATGGGATAGCTATGTCCTTAGGTATTGACAAAGAGGTAATGTAATTTGGGGATATATCGTAATAGCAAGTGGAGAAAAGCATATTTGAGAGCACATTCAAAAGAATAAGGTATTAACACTTATACTCATTCCTTGTTACCTTACTTTACAGTAGCTACCTGTAAAGCATATTTGAGAGCACATTCAAAAGAATAATGATATTATATTTTATCTAATAAATGAGAACCATAGAGTTTAAGTTTCTCAAGATTTCCATTTTTTAGACCAACTCAGGAACTTTGGACAATATTCTATTTTTAACCTGCTCATAACATGAGATTGGTGGTAGTGGCTAGTTGCACTAAATTAATTGGTTATTAGAATATGTGGTGAGACTTTATTATGGTATAGCTAATATTTTGAAGAAGTGTTATAATGAGGTTACGAGACTTAAGAGTATATGCGAAACTAGAATGAAATATAATGATGGTTTGTCCTTGTAGTGTTGATCATAAAGAATATTGAGTATAGGGAGTGAGCAAGATGATAAAGTACCTAGGAATTGAAAGGTATAGGTGTCATGACCCATTTGGACTAGGTCGTGCGGGCATTTACCTTTCTCAACTCCGTAAGCGAACCCTTAACCCAACGATAACTAAAGGCATGAATAAATAAATCCAGCAAGAGGAAAAGAATAATTATGTAAGTCTCACAATAATATATAATAGAAATAGTGCGGAAATGAGGAAACACCCCCAGGGCTGATCTAAGTCATACAAGAGCATCTAACAGGAATAAATACAAGTCTGGAATAATATAATAATACATCAATCTGTCTATGTCGCAGAGTAGAAAAGTAAGACACAATGATAAAAGGAGTCTTCAAGGCGGCTAACAACTCGTGCTCACCCTGGAAACTCGATGCTAAGCTGAAGGCGACCGTCAGCCACGGGAGACGGAGGAAGACCCAACCTGGTACTCTGCATTCACAAAAGAATGCAGCAAATGTAGATCAGTACAAAACCACAGTACTTATAGGTTTCATAGGCCGACTAAGTATAGCTAACATAATTCAGACAATAAAGCAAATAGGCAGATAAAACAACAAGTATAAGTCAAACATAATCGAAGCCAAGTACACGTCATTGCCTAATAGAGCATCTAATCCCAAATGTGCAAAGTCTCAATGTGTTAAATCCGAATCCAACATCACAAGTAAACACCAAATCATCTGAAGGTAAGCCGTGATGCAATGCAATGCAATAATGTATGAATGCAACGCAATGCCATGCAAATGTTGAGTACATATGTACTCTGGACGAAAATACCGACATCTCGGTAGCACAATGTTATATCCCGTAATTTCGCATAATTGGAAAGTCTTGGAAATAATTAAGACTTGTATGTTATAAGGCAATATCTTGATTTTAGTTAATATGTCTAGGTTGTTTATGAAAAATATTGGTGTGAAAATATGAAGGAAGTCCAAGGACAAAATTGGGATTTCGGAAATTAGTTTCGGGAATTACAAAACGAGAGTTTTAATGAATTGGGCTCAACTAAAACTTAAGGAAAAAAATTAGGCCCAACTAAGGGGGTGGCTGGCCAAGTCTTGGCCCAACCCCTTTAATTGATCATGTGATCAATTAATTAAGAGAGGATAAGTATATATACACTTAGCCATTAGAAAGTTCAAGAACAAAATAAAGCAAACCATTGAAGAGCCAAGAAAAGCTCTCGGCCGAAACCTAGGGGAAAAAGAAAAAAAAATTCTAGCCTTGATCTTGGTCTTAAAAATCTTGTTCTTCTTGTATTCGTAGAGTATGCAAGACGCTCTCCGACGTGATACAATTAGTTAAGCGAGAGAGCGACGTTTGCGGCAAGTCAGAATTTCAAGAAAAAGGTAAGATTTCTATGTTTTTATGTTATGGAATGGATATATATGCTATAGTGATTAGAGTAGCATGAAGATTTTGGAATTGTGTTGTGTTTGAGCATGGCTGTGTGTGTGTGTGAAGGGTGTGTTTGGCCGTGAGCCATGTTGGTGTGGAAGGGGAGTGAATTTGATTTTGTTTAGTTTGTTAGTTGCGTCGTTGTGGCATTTATGACGTAAATGAATGTTTAACGAGTTGAATTGGCATTGAAGATGGTTGCGGGTTTTTATGGGAAATTATATGATTTTTGTATCTTCTTATATAATTGTGAAAGTAAGACTTTAAATGTGGATTATGGTTGTTGTTAATAAATTTGGGAGGAAACAATGCGAGTTAGTAGGTTCGTCGTAGTTGTTGATGTTTCAGATAGAATATGGAAAGTGGCGGATTACTTGAATTCATGTATATCGCTTGGAATATTATTGGAATGTGTTTGAATAACTTTGAATGAGTAAATGAATATGATAATGTGGATGTTAGTTTGATGTTGTGAAGTTTGGATGAAAGTTGTTGAATTATGTAGAAAGAAAGAATATTGACGTTAAACTTATTTTGTTGCGACATATGATGTTTGTGATATTGTGGGCTGTTGTGTTGTTGTATATGGCACCGGGCTAAGTCTCGGGGTGTTATATATATAAGGGAAATGCTGCCGAAATTTCGGTAGGCAAATATGGGATTAAGTGCATTCTTAAGCCTTGAAATCTCTAATTGGTAACTTTGACAAATTGCAGATTCTGAGCGAAACGGGACTTACGTTTTGGGCGAGCGTTAGTCGTATATAAGGTATGTAAGGCTCCCCACTCTTTCTTTTGGCATGTCTTAGTATGCTAGGTCAATATCGGGACCCCGGGAGCAATCCTGTTCCCCGAAATTTGAATTAGAGAATCTCTACTATTCATTCAATCGAATTGAACCTTAAAGTTCTTCTTTTGCTTTCAAAGTAATTAAATGTTCGAAACTTATGCAAATATAATCAAATCGCTTCGGATCCTCCATGTATGATTCCATAGACCTCAAATGTCCGTGATTCATGTCCGCCACCTCGACTTGACCCGAGGTGGGCCCGCTAACCCCGAGACTTCTTTGTTTGCTCTATTATGCCCATTTGTGTACAAAGTCGGTAAAAGACTTTTGTTATGAATTTGCCTATCATACAATAATGTTATAACTGCCACGATATTCTAAACTATATTTTGAACCATAAATATTACTTTGGAAATATCTTTGTGAAAAGAACTCCGTACTAACTAATCGCTCGACTATTTTGACTAATAAATTGACTTATGATTTTGACAAGTTTCAAAGGATATTTTGACATACAAATTGCATTGTTTGCTCATGACTCCGCTCGTGTCCTTATTATGATTCGTTCACCGGTTCCCAGGCTGGTTATGATTCGTGCGCATTATGATAAATTCGGCCGTATGCTGTGTTACGGTTCCCGAGACCTCGCCATAGGGCCGGGTTCCGTTTGGTGTTATGTTGTGATATGGCTGGTGATATGATATGCTGATATGTGTGTGCTCGGGGATGTACGGAGATTTGAACCTTCTGGTGTTATGCTGTGTGTGGCACCAGCGTCGGAGTGGTGACCACGTTCCTGAGCTTTGCATGATTTCGTTTGCATTATGTATATATGATTTGGATACACATTTTGATATACTGTTCGGCATTTCTCTCTTTTGTATCCTGTTCGCTTTCAGTTGTGGCCTATACTTCTGTACTTCATGCTTTACATACTCAGTACATCTTTCGTATTGACCCCCTTTCTTCGGGGGCTGCGTTTCATGCCCGCAGATACAGACGCCGGTGATCTACCACTATAGGCTCCACTTCTGCTATTTCAGAGTACTCCCTTTGATTCGGAGTCCACGTTTGGTATATATATCTTTTGCTATGTATATATTTCCGTATATTTGACTATTTGGGTACGGCGGGGCCCTGTCCCGCCATATGATTCTGTCGGTCAGTTTAGAGGTCTGTGGACATGTTTGTGGGTTATGGTCTTTCTGTATGGATATGTGTATATGTTGTTTGGGCGATCCCATACGCCGAGGCTGTCACGACCCGACTAGGGGCCTTGACGAGTACCCGATACTTGTACCGAGCACCCCTTCGCTATCCTGTATGAACAGTGGCACCTTTCTTTTTTTTTTATAAACATTAGCAGTAAACTTTCTAATATCGCGTTACACCGGGACGCGAACCATTCAAAATACAATACGTTTAACTGTACATAGCTGACTGTGTATATCTGTCTACGAGCCTCTAGACATAGTACCTTTATACATAGAAAGGGTCGAGTACTGTCGCGCCGAAAATACATACACAAAATTGTACCAATGATATGAGGCTCCGGAACGACTGGAGCGCTGCCCAATGATGCTGATAGAGCCCTAGAGACCCGGTCCGTATACCTGCTAACCTGCGCGGCATGAACGCAGCGTCCACAAGAAGGGACGTCAGTACGAATAATGTACCGAGTATGTAAGGCATGGAAAACAATGCAAGCAGTAACATAAAGTACGATCAATAATAATATCACGGAGCCATAGGGCGTATAACGAGGCAAGAACGTAACCTGTACATAGGAAGGCCCCTCTTTAGGCCGGCTGTCATGTAGGCTTGTCTTTTCATCTTTGAAACGTTTCTTTTCATGGGCATAGGAGTCAACATTTTTATATTTCTTATTCTCGTGTGCAGAAAACAGTACATTTCAATAACGGTATCTTTCATTCACATTTACAGGCGCCGAATACATCGGCTCTCCCAACCCCCTCCCCAACGGTGACCCAACACATTACATTACATATGTATCATACATCATATATATATATGTATACAGTCGCCGCGTACGGCTCTTCCAATATCCCGCGTCCGGGCATCCCGCGTCCAGGATGGAATCCAGCTGAATCAGGTGGTGATATAACAGTGGCCCTTCCCTTTTCCCCATACACACATACATATACATACACATATACCCGTTGTATATACATATATCATATAATCACACGAGAGAGCCAAGGAAAATCACGTATTCATCGGAGTGACATAAGGTCGGCGATCTCCGATTACGTTACGGAATGCTAGTGATAGCTTTGTTTCACCTTGAAGGAACAAGTAATTTTAAGGCGAGACTATCAACGGAGAATAGTGTTACAGTAACCGTAGAATGAAATCGTGGGCATTATAGATGACAGTCATAGGCTTTGGAGTCTTAGAAAATAAAGTTATAACTAGAAGATATAAATACGATTTAGAAAATTAGTTTATCAATTTCATATTCACATTGGATCCTTAGCTTAGAAATCTCAGTCATAGGATTGTTCCGGTCGTACTTATCAAGCGCATTCTCTTGTCTAACATTGTCGTTATCATTATCCCATAGAAACACTCTTGTTAGAGTAGTCATAGTACTTTATCATTCGGTGACAAGATCGGGATCAAAGGTCCCCTTTGAATTCACCTTAAGTAAGTCAACCAAGACTATAGGGGAACCCGAGAGTAACGGGCCCACCTCGGGCCGAATGAGGTAGCGTATACGATTTACGTATGTTACGCGTTATAGCGTTACTTGTGAGGGTCTTAGGGTAATCGAGTCCCATTTATACAAGTTCTAAGGGTGTAGGAGGTTTTTCCAACAATTGGCACACTTTTTAGTTCAATTCTATTGAACAAAAGGTACAAAACTTTAGGTGCGGATTCCGGGGAACCGGGTTGTCCCCGAGGCTCGTACCCAACTTATTACCACTAAGACATGCCATAGAAAGAAGGGTGAAGCCTTACATACCTCTTTCCGCTTCTTTTGCTATTCCGAGTTCACATCGCAATCTCGTCAAAATCTGCAAATTGGTCATGTTTACCAAAACTCTTATTAGGATTCTTAGAGTTAGAATCATAAGGAAACACTTGGCTACCGAAATTTCGGCAGCATTTCCTCTGTAAATACACCATCCTCAATATTCCACACAACCAAATTCTCATCAATCACAATCCGGGAATTCAAACCCGGCCAAACTATTAACATAATTCAACAATCACACTAGCAATTCACATATTCCATTCAATATGCTTGATCTCAATTTACTACTTTCTTCAAAACCTTCCGACTTCAATGAAAACAATAGCAACCTCATAATCTATATTCCAACAACATCATACTAACCACATTACCTTCCATGCATGCAAGAACATTACATTCCATTCATATAACTTCTAAAACAAGTCTCCACTACTACAACTTCACTAAGGTCCTTAGACATTCATTAGCAACATAGAGTCCACAACATAACAACAAGCAAAATATTAAATAAAATTGACTTATTCTCTTCCATCTTCCACCATAACCATACGGCCAACACCAACATACACACTACAACCTCTCAAAATTCATTCAACTTCCACTATCAATATAGTATTTACAACAACAACAACCCAACCAAACACTAAACAAAATAATTGAAATATGATTCCTACACATATACATATATACACGGCCACATACCATATTCCTCTCTTTCATGAATTTCGTCCATTTTAACTTACTACAACACATATAAACCATGTACAACACATAAAGAAAGATCAAAACTCACCTTTCTTCTTCAACTTCTCACTTAACTACAACTTAGCATCTTGTATGATTTTGAATCTTTCTTGTTCCAACAACAACTCCACCTTGTTAAGCACCCTTTACTTGGTAGAAAATAATTTTTGAAGAGTTTTTATCAATTTTTCCTTGGAAATTTGATCTTGGCCGAAAGGCCTTGAGGGCTTTTCTCCTTCTTTATTTTGTTCTTCTTTTCTTGAAAATTCTAGAGGAAATAAGATGAATAAATCATCTTTCCACATGTATATATACTTAGTCCCTTCCAATAGTAATTAAACATTTTGCCCCTAGCTTGGCTTGATTTCATTTGGCCAAGTTGAAAGTGGGGTCCACGGCCAAGTGGCCCCTTTTCTTGAAAATTCTAGCAAATTTCCTCTAATTCATGAAAAAGTATGTTCCAAATCTCAAATTTGCCCTTCGTCTTCCTCCATATTTTCACGAGTCATATTGCGAATTTCCCTTTATGCCCTTGACCTTCCTCATTAATTCCACTAAAAATTTTTTATAAACAACTTGTACACCAACAAGGTCAAAATTATAATCTTGCTCTTAATCTCCCGCAATTACCTTAAACTATCCGAATGCGGAAAAGAATGCGGGATATAACAGAGGCGGCCGGCCCGCATATGTTTATACGTTGCTTTGTTAGCCCTGTGTGGCCTTTGTTGGTGTTTGTTGTGTACAGGTTTATTTTGGATAGTCTGTAAAACAAAGGAAACTCTGCCGAAATGTTTCTGGAAATTATCTAAATTTGGATTATAGACTTGTCAGCTTCTGCTATTTACTTGAACGCATTTGATAGATGGGTTCGGGTGCCCAGATCGGGCGCCAGTCGCGGCCTACGGGGCTGGGTCGTGACACACAACCCAAGGTGACTCGCGAAGTCTAAGTACCACTCATCCTGGATCTTTGCCCAACAGACAGATGAGAACTGGATCTTTGCATACGGGGGTTCTCACCGACACCACTCTGGGGGACCCGCAGAGTCTAAGCACTCAATCAATCCACGATTCCAGAACTAACATCAGATATCAGATTCTCACGTCACTCTCATTAAAAAAAATAGAGCCCGGCTCATCACAATGTTTCGTCAAGTACCAACAATGCATCAACAATATATTATGAGAGTACGGCAATACATGTATCAACATCAATAATTAGATCAATAGCACAAGTACCAACAAAGGGGTATGCCAGCAATATATCACTGTCACAAGTACCATTATAGGTACGCCAACAAATCATGAAAACCTACAAAAATCATATAAATCTCTATCCCCGTATCAACGTCACCCGTAAGATACTATAATATCACAGTCAAGAAGGAACAACAAATTCCAATATCGACTAACAGCACGTGGTATCAAGCTAACATAATAGGATAATCAAGTCACAACATAACGGGGTGGCTAGCCCTAATCACGCAACAGGGCCCAACCTAAGTCAATGACCAACCTAACTTCATACCCGAAGGTTTACATAATTTCTCCGATAATACCATCTAAATATATGCTTCGCTACATGAAGTCTCACTAAAGGTAAGCCATAACTTACTTGGATGGCCGAACAACAAACACCAATCAATCACTCTTTAGACTTGCCCTTCCGCTGAGCCGCGATATCAAAGAAGTCTAGGAATATTTGAAATCTAGATTAGAAATCAAGAAGAACGATACTAATATTGCTATCATTCGATTTAGGTCAAATCTAACCCTAGAATTCGGGAAAACGGGGCCCATAAGGTCAAAACGAAAAATTCGGCAGCAAAATATCAATTTAGGCACTAGGTGATCATAAACCAACAACTAATTGCTAATTTAACTCATGGATTCACCTAATTTGGGATTCAATCAAAACCCCCAATTTTGGGTATAAACCCTAACTCTTTGATTCAAGAATTCAACGCTAATAATGGATGAGATATGACTAACGACCTTAGATTCATCAAAATCTAGCATAAACTCCATCAATTTCATCATTAATAAGCCTAGATAGAACATTCATTAACTCCACTTTTATCCTCCATTACGAAGCAATTTCTAAGGAAAGAGAAATCTATGATGATTAGGAATAAGGAATTAATAAAGAGGATTTGGAGAACTTACCAACAAGAACCTTAACCAATAATCTCCAAGAACAATCCCCAAGAGCTCGACAGTAATTATGAGTTTACTGTACGACGATAAACCGATAGAGTAAAGCTATCATCAACGACAAATCAATATGATTATGATGTGTTTTGAAACCAATGTTGAGTTCAAAACAAGAGTAAAAGAGTATGAGGCATAAGGAGTATTAGCGCGTTTGAGAATTAGGCCCTGGAAAACAAAGATGGTGCTACAAGTGGACTTTGAGCACCGAAGAAGAGGGCAAGTGGCATTATATGGATGGTATGGATAACTAGGCCTACTACTATTGTGTGCATCCCTATGGGGCAAAAAGTTGTTAATTGGAGCGGATGTAGACATTGACCAGATGAGCTAAGTAAAATACATCCTTGTTCGGATTGCTATGTTGGTTGTATTACTTGATTATAAACTGCAAGGTGAGTATGTTAAGACTTCACACATGAATTATCGTAGCTATAAATTATGGGTAACGGCATAAATGAGATGTAGTATAGTAAGGGATATATGAATTCAAGATTTGAAGGTGAGGCAACGAATTTGAAAATGGTACAAGTAAAACAATTCAAGAGGGGAAGCGAGTAAAGAGAATACGAGTGTAGAGATTGAAATGATGGACTCTAAGATGTGACAAATATAGACTCTAAAACAAAGAGTGAGAGTTATGCAAAAATAAGTCTAATGACTAGTAAATGAATGAACACCAATTGTGCAAGCATCAGAGACTGTACGGGATATCATTCATGGAGACCTTGAACCACGTGACATTGAGAGAAAATAACTCAAGGGGTATTGCAAAGGATGGCAATGTGATACTAGAATGGAGGCAAAAGCACTAACGGTAAAGTCGTTGCTAATGGTATTGCTATTTATAAGTGACAATGAAGAAAGAGACTTAAAGTTTCTATAGTAGAACATAAGATATGATAATCAAGGGGAAGAATAAACGAAGGAAGAGAGCATGATGAGACAAGTTACTACAGATAGACAAAAGAGTTTAAGTATATCTGATCACCGACCCTAGCCATGGTCCGGCGCGCGAAACACCAAACCTTCGTGGTCGGGCATGCTATGTAAATGATATGCATATGAATATGACTATGGATACGATGGGTAAATGCGTACGATTATGAATACGGATACGGATATCGACACTTGTCTATGTATAGATATATACGTACACGAATCACGAAAGAATGATTATGTAACTTGCAAGTATTTATGCATCGCCGATGAAACCGAGTGGGTGCTTAAAAGGAGGAGTAAGAGGTAATCAATAATAGTGTGGTTATGATACTCCGGGTCAATTGAAGGAAAAATATATCGCGAAATTTTCGTAGAATCTCGGATAGCTTAACATTCGAGGACGAATGTTCCCAAGGGGGGAAGAATGTTACACCTTGGAAAATTTTCCGTTCATGCACAGTGAATAGACTGACGAAGGGTACGACGTATGCGAAGTTTGGATAAGTAAGAAATAACAATTGACGATTCCAAAGGAGATTTCAAAGACATTCGAAGTAAGAGAAAAAAGTTGTCAAGAGGAGGCAAGACATACGAGATGATCGGAAATGATTTATGAATAAAGAATTAACGATGACTTTTGGAGAAGATTTATAACATCCCTGTTATATCCCGCATTTTATGCAATTGGATAATTCAAGACAATCGCGGGAAGACGACAAGCAAGGCCCCATTTTATGATTTCTTGGCACATGAGTTGGTTATGAAAAATTTAGAAGTGAAGACAATGAGAATGGTTAAGAGCATAAAGGGGAATTCACGACATGACTCGTGGAAATACGAAGGAAGACGTAGGGCAAATTGGAAGTCGGAAAAATTGTTTTCAAGAATTGCAAGAATTAGCCAAAAGACAAAGTGGGCTTGACATTTTTTTTAAGGGAAAATCATAAGCCCAACCGTCCATATTGATGGGCTAGGCCCAAAATTGAATATATTGTGAAATAAATAAGATGAATAAGTCATCTTTATCACCTTACTCTCTAGAACTTTCAAGAAAAGAAGAACAATAGAAAGGAAGGGCAAAAATGTCACGACCCAAACCCCGTGGGCCGCGACTGGTACCCTAACTGGATACCCATGCGTACCTATCTGATCGAATTCGAATCATACAGATTTTTTTTTTCGTTTCAAAACAGAAGTACGGAAATAGGCCGATGCAAATACGGCACGCGCGCAACCATACGTATATATACATATATACCTGAACATACAGACATTTACAGATAAGCCGATGAGGCTAACATACAGACGAAACCCGTAACCCACATATCCATCTACAGGCCTCTACAGACATACAGAATCATATGACGGGACAGGGCCCCGCCGTACCCAGAATATACACACATACGGAGTACACAGAAGACAGAAAATATATACCAAAAGATATGCTCCGGGTCAAAGGAGCTCTTCAAAAAGCAGAGTCGGAAACCTACGCGGGCGGCGTATCACCTGGTGCGTCTGTACCTGCGGGCATGTAGCGCAGCCCCCGAAGAACGGGGGTCAGTACGGAAAATGTACCGAGTATGTAAAGCAGAAACGTAACAGATATAAACATAGTCCGAACTAGAGTCACAGAAATATAACGGGCAAAATCATAAGTCAAACTAACGGACAGAATTATGATCCAGACAGACATATAGAATCGTTTTACACAAATGAACAGAATTATAGTTCGGACAGACAGACGGAATCATAATACGGACAGACGAGCAGAATCTGAATCCATACGGACATACAGAAGCAGAAGTCATACGGACAAACAGAAATAGTCGTAACATAGACGGACAGACAGCCAGTAGTATGACGGACAGAATTATGCATGCAGAGTAGCACAGAGTCACACAAAATCATACAAAGACGTGTGCTTTATAAATACAGATGGCACACGCATATATTCATACAGATCCCGGCCCTGTCTGGGGGCGCGGTAACAGAACCCGGCCCTCTTAGTACGGGACGCGGTGGACAGACAGAATCATATCAGATCATATGCCATCCTGGCCGCCATCCCCATACACAGATCATACTGACATACAGATCCCGGCCCGTACGCCGAGGGACGCGGTGAACAATGCAGAGAAATATGCACGATAACAGAACCTGGCCCGGGTCGCAGTGAAAGAATGCATTGAGACAGACACGAATCGATAAATGAGAAACCACCTACCTACAGACTCTACATACAGACTCGATCAATCAGAAGGGTGCCAAACGGCGAGCCAAAATCAGAATATCCAGATAGTATGCATAGCACGCGCTCATATCCTAATTAGGAAGGCACGACAGATTATCAGAGTGGGATGCTCGGATGTTCAGAAATAATATTGTATAAATTACACAAAAATATCCATAATATTCACAAAATAATAGTTCAGAAGTTTTTGGAGAAGATCGGACCAAAACAGAAGTATTTTAAAAATCGTACCGGAAGTATCGGGCCTTGTGGGCCCACCTCGGACCAACCCGAGGCTACATACGTAAATTACTGATGATTGACCTTATGAGGTCACCCATACTCATTCGGAAGTGTTCCGACTCCGTTTGGGGAAGTTTTGTACAAAATCTCACTTTAAGGGCAATTTGCAATAAAATAGTTTCAATTGAATTGAAGGAATTGGAGCGTTTTTCCGTCTCGAATTCCGGGGAACGGAGTCGGACTTAAGGCTCGCGGTCGAGCCTACCACATCCAGAACATGCCTAGGAACGTAGAGAAGTGCTTCACATACCTCGATGGCGCCTTATGCTCTCTGGGCGTCAATCCAAATTTCGCCCAAAATCTGGAAATGGTCAAGTTTACCATTTGGTTAGTTTCATTCTTTCAATACTCTATCTTTACACATAATTGCCTACCGAAATTTCGGCAGCATTTCCTCTGTATATACGACATCCCCGAGACTTAGCTCGGCTCAACTTAGCAACACAACAACCCAGAGGAGACATCCAAACAACAACAAACATCAATAACCACTAAATCATACGCTATGGCATTATTAGCCACCCTTCGACACGACGAATCATCTTTCGTTTCAAGCTTACATTTCCAACCAAAACTTATTATTTTCATATCCATTATCCATCAAAATCATTACGACACACATCGGAGGAATCCATAACATGTTCACATAATATTCACAAGATATTCATAAAATTCACAAACATTCAACTTTCCATCAAGTCACTACTTTTCCAATCCCTTCCTAACTTTCAACATGCAAACTCATCAACACATTTTTATATTCCAAGTTCATTGTCATAAGCATAATTTGCCTCTTAACACTTTCATTTTCACTTATACACAAATCATAACAAAGTTCAATAATTTCCTTCAACAACTTAATAACCAATCTTCCATAACAACATAATTAACATGCTAACAAGATTCAATTCACCTTCCAACACCAACACACACCACACGGCCACATGCTATATTTTCCAAATTTCACTAGTTCATTCCACTTTCATTTCTAATACAATTTCCACCACACTACAACCAACTTACACAAGAATTCAAACCATTAAAATCATGCAATAACCCTATATGCATTCGGCCACACATCCAAAAATTCCAACACACCAAATTTCCATATTTTTCATTCATTCACACATACTACAACATACATATACCATTTATAACACAACAAAAGCATGAAATCCTTACCTTTCTTCAAGTTCTTCACTTGGAGGATGAAATTGTTTTCTTGCCACAATCTTTATATCAACTTGTAGAGAATCTTGTGCTTAGCAATAATCTCTCAAGAGATGAACTCTTTAAACCAAGGGATTGGCTCCAAAAATTTTCTTTCTTTTCTTTCCTTTTTTCTCTCCAAACCCGAACCCTCTCTCTTCTTTTTTTTCTTTCTTGATTTGTTCTTGCTTCTTGAATATTCCTCACACTTATCCAATATATAATTTCCCATGGAATTTAATTATTCCATGGGCTTGGACCTATGGTGGCCGGTTGGGCCCCCTTAAGTTGGGCCTTTGTTTTGTTGTTATTATTATTATTTTTTTGGCCCAAAAGTGGTGGCTAATTTTGGTAATTCATGGAACAAGTTTCCAAAATTCCAATTATTGCCCTTGGCCACCTTTCGTAATTCCACATCAGTGTATTCATAACCTACACATGCATACCAAGTAAGGTCCAATAGTGGCCTTATTCATCACAAGTCATTTTATCTTGAATTTTCCGGATGAACAAAAATGTCGGATGTAACAT
This sequence comes from Lycium barbarum, assembly GCF_019175385.1. NCBI lineage: Eukaryota > Viridiplantae > Streptophyta > Magnoliopsida > Solanales > Solanaceae > Lycium > Lycium barbarum. The sequence goes on along the minus strand of NC_083343.1, from coordinate 55,937,561 downwards.
TCTCCCCCCCTTTTAGAACATTCGTCCTCGAATGTTAAATTGACCTTATGGGGCGTCATACTACTTCGGGAGGGTTCTCTTTACAATCGTCCTTTACCGACTTTCCGACATGGCTTCTCTGCCCACATTATGGGGTAATTTTTCACATCACTGATTTAAATACCTTCATAATATATCTTCTCGTACCCCACGCAATCGTCGAACCATAAGCTATATTCTTGTAACTGACGAACGCTTTCCAGACGTCATAGTCCGTATCATTTCTTGTTACACTCCGGAGATTTCTACCACATCAATATAATCCCACTTCATACCAGACACTTCTTACCAACAGATTCAGGACTGGAACCGGACGCGTAGAAGCATATCGAACGGATTCGTAATCGGAAGCAGACATGCCAAACTATGGCGGATAGATTCATAATCAAAAGAAGAGATACGGAAGTATGTCAGACAGATCTGAGATCAGAGTCAGATGTATAAAAAGGTATCGGACGGACTTCGAAATCGGAATCAGGCTTACAGAAATGTATCATACAGAGTCACACTTAGAATCAGACATGCGGAGATGTATCAGACAGATGCGTGACCAAAATTAGACGTACGGAGGCACACCAGACGTATTTATATCCAGAGTCAGACATACAGAGGTGTGTCAGACAGATTCGTAATCAGGTTTAATCGTACAGAGACATGTCAGACAGGAACGTATTCAGAATCAATCATACAAATCGTCTTAGGTGTCGCTTATCGACTCTTTCAAAGATTCTTCTTACTCGCCCTTCTTATCTCTCTTCTTCCCTACTATCCATACTCTCTTTCCTTTTTCAACCATCGTCATACCAGACTAACTTATGATGTAATTGGGCTTTTTCCTATCCCCTGATAACATTCGGGTCGTCGCTAACTGTTATCCAGATTCGTTCAATTTTCCGAGCGGTATCGCATCTTTTCTTTTTGCCCATTTAATCCGCGTCGGACTGTGTGGTTTTTGTAAAGGCTCTGATTACTCCACACATTCTCCTTCACCTTTAGATTACCCCAAATTTTCATTTATATTGGTCATACCTACACTTGAGCAAAAACTTTGCATTACTTCCCAGGGGGTCACCCATCCCAGAATTGCTATGGCCTGAGCACGCTTAACTCCGAAACTTTCATGCATTTCGACACGTTAGGGCTAATATAATTTCGTCGATTGCCCCTCACGACCTTTGTCACGTAATTTTAGAGTAAATCGGGGTCTTCGCAGATTTTCGGAAAAATTTTGGTAGCGGGTCCCACCCCCGGCTAAGTCATACCATTACCATATTGCTTTTCTGAATCTCGGTATCCACCAAATTAACATTTATCTTACTATTTCTAATACCCAGAAGTATAAGATCACGTAATTCAGCAAAATACAAACTTATCCATACATACATTTCTCAAAAAGGATTGGCTGGCGTACCTGGGCGTGCACTCGAAGACGCTCCTGGGTCCTGCCGGCCGGTTAAAGCAAACACGCGGTTCGAAGGACCGCTGTAACCAGAAGCTGCACCACGTCCTCTGCCACGACCCGCTGGCGCTGGTGCTGGTGCTGGTGCTCCTCGCCCCGCAGGGCGCATGGCCGCTGAAGGAGAAGATGAGCCTGCAACGGACCCAGCAGGCCGGGCTGAACCCGAACTGCCCTTAAGTGGGCACTCTCTGACTCGATAGTCTGGGCTCCCACAAAAATAACAAGCGCCCGTAGCGCGGTAACACTCCCCCGGGTGGGGCCTCCCACAGTAAGAACACGGGGGTATGGGTGGCCTCGACTGACCGGGACCTCTGGAGCTCTGTCCTGCGAACTGTGGGGGCGTACTGTAGGCTGGCTGGGACGAATACCTATTTCTCTGCCGCTGGGAAGGCTCGCTCTGAAATCCCTCTGAATACCCAGCCGATCTGGCTCTCTTAGGCTGGCCCCTGTCGTAACCCCTATCAGGCCGACGTTCCCTACGTCGGTCCTCCATGCCCTGGGCGTGTGCCTGTACCCGGGCTACATGCATCCCTGGCTGAGCAGCCACAGCCAAACAACCATCAATCAGATAAGAGTCCAGTCCCATCACATACCTGTGCACCCTGTCGGCCATCTCAGCTACTATGGTGGGTGCATACCTAGCCAATGAATCGAACTCTAGGCTGTACTCGCGAACACTCCTACCATTCTGTCTCAAGTTCAAGAACCGATCGACCCTAGCTCTTCGTAGCTCTGGTGGTAGAAAATGGTCAAGAAAGGCCTTAGTAAATTCTGCCCATACCGCTGGGGGAGCATCGTCACCCCTGGAGAGCTGCCAAGACTCATACCAATTTGCTGCCACCTCATATAATCGATACGAAGCCAACTCCACAGACTCAGTCGGCAAAGCCTTAATCAGTCGTAGTGTGCTCTCCATCTTTCTAATGAACTCCTGGGGATCCTCCTCAGGTTTTGCCCCGGAGAATTCTGGAGGATTACATGTCAGAAACTCACGAGCCCTGGAGCTCTCGTACCTATCCGCACGACCACCCCCAAATCCATGCCTGCGAACCTGCTCCGCCATCAATGTGGTCAATAATTGAACCGCATCTCGCATGGCCCTACCCTCCGCCCCTGCCTGTGGAGCTGGAGGCTCGGGCACTGGAACCTCAGGGGCTTGCGGTGGAGCCGTCTCCCGATTAGCAGCTCCTGCTGCTCTGATATCCTCCGGCAAGGGGGGTGTAACAGATCCAGACGACGGGGGCACATCCTCAAGTGCAGGGTGCACACTGGCCCTGGTAACCCTCGGGGCCTGGCTGGTCTCTCCTGCCTCAATCCTGGCCTTGCCCTTCTGGGCAGCTGTTGCCTTCTTCGGAGGCATCACTGAAACATAGCAGATCGTTAGGAGAGGTTCATCCTACTAATACAGTTCTATCGCACGATCTAAAGATCCAAAGAAGGGTAACATCCTAAATGCCCTGTAGCTTCCCGTTTATAGATGTGGTGCACAACACATCGATAAACAAGACTCTACTAGACACGGCCTGTAGACATACCGAGGACTAACCGCTCTGATACCACTTTTGTCACGACCCAAACCCCGTGGGCCGCGACTGGTACCCTAACTTGATACCCATGCGTACCTATCTGATCGAATTCGAATCATACAGATTTTTTTTTTCGTTTCAAAACAGAAGTACGGAAATAGGCCGATGCAAATACGGCACGCGCGCAACCATGCGTATATATACATATATACCTGAACATACAGACATTTACAGATAAGCCGATGAGGCTAACATACAGACGAAACCCGTAACCCACATATCCATCTACAGGCCTCTACAGACATACAGAATCATATGACGGGACAGGGCCCCGCCGTACCCAGAATATACACACATACGGAGTACACAGAAGACAGAAAATATATACCAAAAGATATGCTCCGGGTCAAAGGAGCTCTTCAAAAAGCAGAGTCGGAAACCTACGCGGGCGGCGTATCACCTGGTGCGTCTGTACCTGCGGGCATGTAGCGCAGCCCCCGAAGAACGGGGGTCAGTACGGAAAATGTACCGAGTATGTAAAGCAGAAACGTAACAGATATAAACATAGTCCGAACTAGAGTCACAGAAATATAACGGGCAAAATCATAAGTCAAACTAACGGACAGAATTATGATCCAGACAGACATATAGAATCGTTTTACACAAATGAACAGAATTATAGTTCGGACAGACAGACGGAATCATAATACGGACAGACGAGCAGAATCTGAATCCATACGGACATACAGAAGCAGAAGCCATACGGACAAACAGAAATAGTCGTAACATAGACGGACAGACAGCCAGTAGTATGACGGACAGAATTATGCATGCAGAGTAGCACAGAGTCACACAAAATCATACAAAGACGTGTGCTTTATAAATACAGATGGCACACGCATATATTCATACAGATCCCGGCCCTGTCTGGGGGCGCGGTAACAGAACCCGGCCCTCTTAGTACGGGACGCGGTGGACAGACAGAATCATATCAGATCATATGCCATCCTGGCCGCCATCCCCATACACAGATCATACAGACATACAGATCCCGGCCCGTACGCCGAGGGACGCGGTGAACAATGCAGAGAAATATGCACGATAACAGAACCTGGCCCGGGTCGCAGTGAAAGAATGCATTGAGACAGACACGAATCGATAAATGAGAAACCACCTACCTACAGACTCAACATACAGACTCGATCAATCAGAAGGGTGCCAAACGGCGAGCCAAAATCAGAATATCCAGATAGTATGCATAGCACGCGCTCATATCCTAATTAGGAAGGCACGACAGATTATCAGAGTGGGATGCTCGGATGTTCAGAAATAATATTGTATAAATTACACAAAAATATCCATAATATTCACAAAATAATAGTTCAGAAGTTTTTGGAGAAGATCGGACCAAAACAGAAGTATTTTAAAAATCGTACCGGAAGTATCGGGCCTTGTGGGCCCACCTCGGACCAACCCGAGGCTACATACGTAAATTACTGATGATTGACCTTATGAGGTCACCCATACTCATTCGGAAGTGTTCCGACTCCGTTTGGGGAAGTTTTGTACAAAATCTCACTTTAAGGGCAATTTGCAATAAAATAGTTTCAATTGAATTGAAGGAATTGGAGCGTTTTTCCGTCTCGAATTCCGGGGAACGGAGTCGGACTTAAGGCTCGCGGTCGAGCCTACCACATCCAGAACATGCCTAGGAACGTAGAGAAGTGCTTCACATACCTCGATGGCGCCTTATTCTCTCTGGGCGTCAATCCAAATTTCGCCCAAAATCTGGAAATGGTCAAGTTTACCATTTGGTTAGTTTCATTCTTTCAATACTCTATCTTTACACATAATTGCCTACCGAAATTTCGGCAGCATTTCCTCTGTATATACGACATCCCCGAGACTTAGCTCGGCTCAACTTAGCAACACAACAACCCAGAGGAGACATCCAAACAACAACAAACATCAATAACCACTAAATCATACGCTATGGCATTATTAGCCACCCTTCGACACGACGAATCATCTTTCGTTTCAAGCTTACATTTCCAACCAAAACTTATTATTTTCATATCCATTATCCATCAAAATCATTACGACACACATCGGAGGAATCCATAACATGTTCACATAATATTCACAAGATATTCATAAAATTCACAAACATTCAACTTTCCATCAAGTCACTACTTTTCCAATCCCTTCCTAACTTTCAACATGCAAACTCATCAACACATTTTTATATTCCAAGTTCATTGTCATAAGCATAATTTGCCTCTTAACACTTTCATTTTCACTTATACACAAATCATAACAAAGTTCAATAATTTCCTTCAACAACTTAATAACCAATCTTCCATAACAACATAATTAACATGCTAACAAGATTCAATTCACCTTCCAACACCAACACACACCACACGGCCACATGCTATATTTTCCAAATTTCACTAGTTCATTCCACTTTCATTTCTAATACAATTTCCACCACACTACAACTAACTTACACAAGAATTCAAACCATTAAAATCATGCAATAACCCTATATGCATTCGGCCACACATCCAAAAATTCCAACACACCAAATTTCCATATTTTTCATTCATTCACACATACTACAACATACATATACCATTTATAACACAACAAAAGCATGAAATCCTTACCTTTCTTCAAGTTCTTCACTTGGAGGATGAAATTGTTTTCTTGCCACAATCTTTATATCAACTTGTAGAGAATCTTGTGCTTAGCAATAATCTCTCAAGAGATGAACTCTTTAAACCAAGGGATTGGCTCCAAAAATTTTCTTTCTTTTCTTTCCTTTTTTCTCTCCAAACCCGAACCCTCTCTCTTCTTTTTTTTCTTTCTTGATTTGTTCTTGCTTCTTGAATATTCCTCACACTTATCCAATATATAATTTCCCATGGAATTTAATTATTCCATTGGCTTGGACCTATGGTGGCCGGTTGGGCCCCCTTAAGTTGGGCCTTTGTTTTGTTGTTATTATTATTATTTTTTTGGCCCAAAAGTGGTGGCTAATTTTGGTAATTCATGGAACAAGTTTCCAAAATTCCAATTATTGCCCTTGGCCACCTTTCGTAATTCCACATCAGTGTATTCATAACCTACACATGCATACCAAGTAAGGTCCAATAGTGGCCTTATTCATCACAAGTCATTTTATCTTGAATTTTCCGGATGAACAAAAATGTCGGATGTAACAAAAAACCCCAAGGCATTCGGCCATAAGGAAAATTCCAAGAAACAAATTGTAAAATTCCTCCAAAAATTGTATTCAACTAATTAGAGGGTACACAACAAAGTGGAGTTGTTGTTGGAGCAAGGAAAGTTCAAAATCATACAAGTTGCCAAGAGTAGACAAGTGAAGAAGTTGAGGAAGAAAGGTGAGTTTCAATCTTGTTTATGGGTTCTATATGGTTTATATGTGTTGTAGTATGCTTAAATAGATGAAATCCATGAAGTAGAGGAATATAATATATAGCCGTGTGCATGTATATAGTTGTAGGGGTTATGTTTCAATTATTTTGCCTAGTAGTTGGTTGTTGTTGTTGTGAATACTATATTGAGATGTGGAAATTGAAAGTTGAATGAATTTGGAAAAATTGTGGTATACATGCATGTTGGCCGTGTGTTGTAAGTGCGTGTATGACCGTGCATGTGTGTGTAAGGTGTGGCCGTGAGCTTGTGGTAGGGTATGGAAGGGAATGAGTCAATTTTATGTAGCGTATTGGTTGTGGTTATGTTGCGGGTTCTGTGTTGTTAATGAATGCATAATGACTCTAGTGAAGTTGTTGTAATTAGGGACTTGTTTAGGAGCTATGTGAATGGAACGGGATGTCTCTTTGTATGTATGAATGACAATAACGTTAGTATGGGGTTATCGGAATGTATATTATGAGGTTGATATTGTATTCATTGAAGTTGTAAAGTTTTGAGGGAGGTAGCAAATCGATATTATGTGCCTTGATTGGAATATGTGAAGCGCTAGTGTAATTGTCGAATTATGTTAACCGTTTGGCCGGGTTTGAATTCCCGGGTTGTGTTTGATGAGAATTTGACGAAATTGAATGTTGAGGATGGTATATTTACAGAGGAAATGCTGCCGAAATTTCGGTAGCAAAGTGCTTCCTTAAGATTCTAACTCAAAATGTACTAATGAAAGTTTTGGTAAAAATGACCAATTCGCAGATTTCGACGAGATTGTGATGTGAATTTGGAGTAGCTAAAGGAGCGGAAAGAGGTATGTAAGGCTTCGCCCTTCTTTCTATGGCATGTCTTAGATATAATAAGTCGGGCACGAGCCTCGGGGACAACCCGGTTCCCCGGAATCCGTACCTAAAGTTTTCAACTTTTCGTTCAATTGAATTGAAGTAGAAAGTGTGCAAAATGATGAAAAGACCTTCTAGACCCCTATAACTTGCCTAAGTGGGACCCGATTACCCTAAGACTCATACAAGTAACTCTATGACACGTAATATGGGTAAATTGTATACGCTACCTCGTTCGGCCCGAGGTGGGCCCGATACTCTCGGATTTTCCTATAGTCTTGGTTAACGTACTTGCAGTGAATCTAAAGGGGGCCTTTGATCCCGATTCCGTCACCAAGTAATAAGTGCTATGACTACCCCAACGGGAGTGCCCCTATGATGATAATGATAATGACAATGTCGGGCAAGAGAATGTAGCTATGATAAATACGACCGGAACGACCCTATGACTAAGCCAAGTACCTTATGTAAACATTAAATTGATAAACTAATTTTCTAAATCGTATTTATACCTTCTAGTTATAATCTTATTTTCTAAGATTCCAAAACCTATGACTGTCACCTAAAATGCCTGCGATTTCATTTTTGGTTACTGTAACACTATTCTCCGTTAATAATCTCACTTTAAAATACTTGTTCCTTCTAGGTGAGACAAAGCTATCACTAGCATTTCGTACTGTAATCGGAGGTTACCGACCTTACGTCACTCCGATGGATACATGATTTTCCTTGGCTCTCTTGTGTGCTTATAGGATATATGTATATAAAGCGAGTAAACGTGTATGGATATGTATGTATACTAGATAAAGAAATTGTATATGAGACATGTATATGCATAAAAGAGGAGTAAGCGTATATGTATGTGTATATGGGGAAAAAGGGAAGGGCCACTGCTATATCACCACCTGATTCAGCTGGATTCCATCCTGGACGCGGGATGCCCGGACGCGGGATATGGGATGAGCCGTACGCGGCGTCTGTATATATATATATAATGTGTGATACATGTGTGATGTAATATGTTGGGTTATCGTTGGGGAGGGGATTGGGGGAGCCGATTGTATTCGGCGTCTGTAAATGTAAGCAAAAGATACCGTTACTGAAACGTACTGTTTTATTTCTGTACACGAGAATAAGTAATATGAAAATGTTGAGTCCTATGCCTATGAAAAGAAACGTTTCAAGGATGGAAAGGCAAGTCTACATGACAGCCGGCCCGAAAAGGGGCCTCCCTACTTACAGGTTACGTTCTTGCCTCGTTATACGCGCTATGACTCTGTGATATTATTATTGATCGTACTTTATGTTACTGCTTGAACTGTTTTCCATGCCTTACATACTCGGTACATTATTCGTACTGACGTCCCTTCTTGTGGACGCTGCGTTTCATGCCGCGCAGGTCAGCAGGTATACGGACCAGATTCCTAGTGCCCTATCAGCAGCATTCGACAGCGCTCCAGTTGTTCCGGAGCCTTATTTCACCGGTACTATTTTGTGTATGTATTTTCGGGCGCGACAGTACTCGGCCCTTTCTCTGTATAAATGTACTATGTCTAGAGGCTCGTAGACAGATATACACAGTCAGCTATGTACAGTTTAATGTATTTTATTCCGAATGGTCCGCGTTCTGGTGTAACGCGATATTAGAAAGTTTACTGCAAATGTTAATGTTTAGAAAAAAAAAAATATCGCACTGCTTATTCAGGATAGCTAAGGGGTGCTCGGTACAAGTATCGGGTACTCGTCACGGCCCCTGGTCGGGTCGTGACTGAAGTGGTATCAGAGCAGTTCGGTCCTAGGGTTTGTCTACGAGCCGTGTCCAGTAGAGTCTTGTCTATGGGTGTGTAGCGCGCCACACTTATAGACGGGAGGCTACAGGGCATTTAGGAAATGTGACCTTCTTTGTATTCTGAAATCGTGCGATAGAGCTATGTTACCAGGCTTCCATGCTCCTTTTCTAAAACCGATGTTATGGTTTCAGTAATGCCGCCGAAGAGAAAGGCTACGACGACCGAGAAAGCCAAGGGGGTGGCGGCCCGCAGAGTTGAACAGGAGCTAGACGAAGAAGAATCTCACAATGAAGCTCCCCCTCAGACTGTTCCTGCACCCCCTGCACCGGCAGAGCAGGGAAGAGCTCCAGCTCCAGCCCCCGCACCTCCAGTTCCACCGCCAGCAGCTCCGGGCCAGCAGATGGCAGAGGCCATCCAGTTATTGACCCAGCTAGTCGCCGCACAAGCTCAGCGGCAAGATGTGGACACAGGCGGCAGGGCGGTAAGCGCAAGGGCCCGAGACTTTATTACCCTGAAGCCGCCAGAGTTCTATGGATCGAAGCCAGAGGAGGACCCGCAGGGTTTTATAGACGAGATGCTGAGGACTCTGAGGATCATACATGCTTCGGATACGGAGTCCGTAGAGTTGGCTTCATACAGGCTGCGGGATGTGGCAGTTCTGTGGTACGGTAACTGGATATCATCGAGGGGAGCAAATGCACCCCCTCCGGTTTGGCAGGAGTTCACTGAGGCTTTCCTACGACATTTCCTACCGCCAGAGGTTCGACGGGCTCGAGCCGATATGTTCTTGAACCTGAGACAGGGAAATATGAGCGTTCGAGAATACAGTCTTCGTTTCAACTCGCTAGCCAGGTATGCCCCCGCCCTGATAGCTGATAGGGGAGACCATGTGCACCGGTTTGTAAGTGGGCTAGGGCCACATTTGGTTAAGGAGTGTTTGACGGCCTCACTCCAGGACGGGATGACTATTACCCGCATCCAGGCCCACGCCCAAAATCTGGAAGAGCAGTATCAGCCACGGAGAGAGGAGAGCTATCCAGAAAGGGGTTCCAGAAAAAGAGGCAGATTTTCCAGGGCTAGAAGCGAGTATAGAGGGGGGCAAGCACAAGAGCAATCCAGGTATTCAGGCCAATCAGCGGCCAGTGCCCCACCTCGATTTGTGGATAGGGGATTTGATCGCCCTACTTATTCAGGACCAGGTCAGGGTGCCAGAGCTTCGGATTCCCAGTACAGAATTGATTCCGGCAGGACGGGGATTCCCCCACCACGATGTGCTCGGTGTGGCAAGCCACACTCTGGGCAGTGCTACTTAGACACCGGTGGTTGTTTTTCCTGTGGTCGGACTGACCATTTTGTACGTGATTGCCCGCTAAAGGATGGAGGAGGCCAAACTCAGCCAGCCGGATCAGCGATCGGTTCGACGTCGACCGTGCGCCCTCGTGGACAGACTTCTCAGGCTCCAGCAGGCCGCGGCCGAGGTAGGGGAGGAGCACCTAGTTCAGCCGGTCCTCCGCACCGCCTATATGCACTGACAGGACGACAGGACCCTGAGCCTTCCGCAGACGCGGCCACAGGTAATTTTTCAGTATTTTCTGTGATAGACGTGTGTTAATTAACTCAAATTTTATTTTTCCCTATACTGTCCTCTGTATTACTGAACACACTGAGAATTTGGACGAAAAAATGGTCATACGCATAGGTAAAAAGGCGAATACGGGAAATTGCGAAGGTCCGAACCGTAAATGAAGGAAAAGACGTGTGACGCGGACGTTTCGAAAACTGCCGAGACCTCAACTTGTTCCATATTATGTGACATAAGTAGTACGGGGAAGCGGAAGTAAAAATATTGACGCCGAGATATCGGAATGCATTAAAGTTCCAAGGTTAAGCGTGCTCAGGTGGGAGTAATTCCATGATGGGTGACCCCCTGGGAAATATGCTGAAAATTTCATAAATGAGGAAACAAGAGACGAGTGTAAAATTAGGCAGCCCAGAGTAAGTTGGGGTGTGGAAAGTGGTTAGAAACCCCATACGAGCCATATAGGCTGAGACGGATGAAGCTAACAGAAAAAGAAAAGCCATGACAACAGAAAGCCTTGGGAATGAAGGAGAAAAGTACAGGTGTCGCAGGGTGGGACCAATATTGAATCCACACTGTCTAAGGCAAGGAATTCCTAATATGGCGACATACAGTAACATGTTTAGTGAGGGGATAGACGCAGCAGACGCCACAAGAAAGAAGCACAACTGTAAAGATCGCAAGTGGGCAACCTAAGCCTCTAAGGTGGACATGCTAAGCGACATAAGGTGTCTACAAAGGAGACCTCCCCGAAGTACTATACTGTGTTATGAGGCCAGTTTAACATTCGAGGACAAATGTTCTAAAGGGGGGGAGGATGTTATATCCCGCATTTTATGCAATTGGATAATTCAAGACAATCGCGGGAAGACGACAAGCAAGGCCCCATTTTATGATTTCTTGGCACATGAGTTGGTTATGAAAAATTTAGAAGTGAAGACAATGAGAATGGTTAAGAGCATAAAGGGGAATTCGCGACATGACTCGTGGAAATACGAAGGAAGACGTAGGGCAAATTGGAAGTCGGAAAAATTGTTTTCAAGAATTGCAAGAATTAGCCAAAAGACAAAGTGGGCTTGACATTTTTTTTAAGGGAAAATCATAAGCCCAACCGTCCATATTGATGGGCTAGGCCCAAAATTGAATATATTGTGAAATAAATAAGATGAATAAGTCATCTTTATCACCTTACTCTCTAGAACTTTCAAGAAAAGAAGAACAATAGAAAGGAAGGGCAAAAACCCCAAGGCATTCGGCCATAAGGAAAATTCCAAGAAAGAAATTGTAAAATTCCTCCAAAAATTGTATTCAACTAATTAGAGGGTACACAACAAAGTGGAGTTGTTGTTGGAGCAAGGAAAGTTCAAAATCATACAAGTTGCCAAGAGTAGACAAGTGAAGAAGTTGAGGAAGAAAGGTGAGTTTCAATCTTGTTTATGGGTTCTATATGGTTTATATGTGTTGTAGTATGCTTAAATAGATGAAATCCATGAAGTAGAGGAATATAATATATAGCCGTGTGCATGTATATAGTTGTAGGGGTTATGTTTCAATTATTTTGCCTAGTAGTTGGTTGTTGTTGTTGTGAATACTATATTGAGATGTGGAAAATGAAAGTTGAATGAATTTGGAAAAATTGTGGTATACATGCATGTTGGCCGTGTGTTGTAAGTGCGTGTATGACCGTGCATGTGTGTGTAAGGTGTGGCCGTGAGCTTGTGGTAGGGTATGGAAGGGAATGAGTCAATTTTATGTAGCGTATTGGTTGTGGTTATGTTGCGGGTTCTGTGTTGTTAATGAATGCATAATGACTCTAGTGAAGTTGTTGTAATTAGGGACTTGTTTAGGAGCTATGTGAATGGAACGGGATGTCTCTTTGTATGTATGAATGACAATAACGTTAGTATGGGGTTATCGGAATGTATATTATGAGGTTGATATTGTATTCATTGAAGTTGTAAAGTTTTGAGGGAGGTAGCAAATCGATATTATGTGCCTTGATTGGAATATGTGAAGCGCTAGTGTAATTGTCGAATTATGTTAACCGTTTGGCCGGGTTTGAATTCCCGGGTTGTATTTGATGAGAATTTGACGAAATTGAATGTTGAGGATGGTATATTTACAGAGGAAATGCTGCCGAAATTTCGGTAGCAAAGTGCTTCCTTAAGATTCTAACTCAAAATGTACTAATGAAAGTTTTGGTAAAAATGACCAATTCGCTGATTTCGACGAGATTGTGATGTGAATTTGGAGTAGCTAAAGGAGCGGAAAGAGGTATGTAAGGCTTCGCCCTTCTTTCTATGGCATGTCTTAGATATAATGAGTCGGGCACGAGCCTCGGGGACAACCCGGTTCCCCGGAATCCGTACCTAAAGTTTTCAACTTTTCGTTCAATTGAATTGAAGTAGAAAGTGTGCAAAATGATGAAAAGACCTTCTAGACCCCTATAACTTGCCTAAGTGGGACCCGATTACCCTAAGACTCATACAAGTAACTCTATGACACGTAATATGGGTAAATTGTATACGCTACCTCGTTCGGCCCGAGGTGGGCCCGATACTCTCGGATTTTCCTATAGTCTTGGTTAACGTACTTGCAGTGAATCTAAAGGGGGCCTTTGATCCCGATTCCGTCACCAAGTAATAAGTGCTATGACTACCCCAACGGGAGTGCCCCTATGATGATAATGATAATGACAATGTCGGGCAAGAGAATGTAGCTATGATAAATACGACCGGAACGACCCTATGACTAAGCCAAGTACCTTATGTAAACATTAAATTGATAAACTAATTTTCTAAATCGTATTTATACCTTCTAGTTATAATCTTATTTTCTAAGATTCCAAAACCTATGACTGTCACCTAAAATGCCTGCGATTTCATTTTTGGTTACTGTAACACTATTCTCCGTTAATAATCTCACTTTAAAATACTTGTTCCTTCTAGGTGAGACAAAGCTATCACTAGCATTTCGTACTGTAATCGGAGGTTACCGACCTTACGTCACTCCGATGGATACATGATTTTCCTTGGCTCTCTTGTGTGCTTATAGGATATATGTATATAAAGCGAGTAAACGTGTATGGATATGTATGTATACTAGATAAAGAAATTGTATATGAGACATGTATATGCATAAAAGAGGAGTAAGCGTATATGTATGTGTATATGGGGAAAAAGGGAAGGGCCACTGCTATATCACCACCTGATTCAGCTGGATTCCATCCTGGACGCGGGATGCCCGGACGCGGGATATGGGATGAGCCGTACGCGGCGTCTGTATATATATATATAATGTGTGATACATGTGTGATGTAATATGTTGGGTTATCGTTGGGGAGGGGATTGGGGGAGCCGATTGTATTCGGCGTCTGTAAATGTAAGCAAAAGATACCGTTACTGAAACGTACTGTTTTATTTCTGTACACGAGAATAAGTAATATGAAAATGTTGAGTCCTATGCCTATGAAAAGAAACGTTTCAAGGATGGAAAGGCAAGTCTACATGACAGCCGGCCCGAAAAGGGGCCTCCCTACTTACAGGTTACGTTCTTGCCTCGTTATACGCGCTATGACTCTGTGATATTATTATTGATCGTACTTTATGTTACTGCTTGAACTGTTTTCCATGCCTTACATACTCGGTACATTATTCGTACTGACGTCCCTTCTTGTGGACGCTGCGTTTCATGCCGCGCAGGTCAGCAGGTATACGGACCAGATTCCTAGTGCCCTATCAGCAGCATTCGACAGCGCTCCAGTTGTTCCGGAGCCTTATTTCACCGGTACTATTTTGTGTATGTATTTTCGGGCGCGACAGTACTCGGCCCTTTCTCTGTATAAATGTACTATGTCTAGAGGCTCGTAGACAGATATACACAGTCAGCTATGTACAGTTTAATGTATTTTATTCCGAATGGTCCGCGTTCTGGTGTAACGCGATATTAGAAAGTTTACTGCAAATGTTAATGTTTAGAAAAAACAAAATATGGCACTGCTTATTCAGGATAGCTAAGGGGTGCTCGGTACAAGTATCGGGTACTCGTCACGGCCCCTGGTCGGGTCGTGACAATCCCCTAGATTGTTAATGAACTTATAAACAAGTGTCAAGAAGGTTCCATAAGGATTTGAGATCAAACGAGTCGACGAAAATTATTTTCGGAAAACTGTGGATTGTACGGTCCATTATACGGACCGTACAAAAGATACGGACCGTAGGTATGGCCGTATAACCTGTCCAGAGGAGATACTCCACTGGAACCATTATATGGTCACACATACGGACCGTATGTGTGTCCGTATAAATGGGTCGGGACAGAATTATGTGTATTTAATAAGGGACCAAGTTCATTTCATTTCATTTCTCTTCACACCCCTTCTCTATAAAACATCTCTCTATACTTCTCCAATAAGAATTCAAGGGGTATTTGTGATCAATTACATCAAACCAAGTGAATCAAATGTAAGAAACTCATTAAAGTTCATCTAAGTCAAGGAATCCAAGTGAAGGTGAAACTAGGGTTTTTCTCAAGTGAAGTGGTTGCACTCAAGGGTCATTCCTAGACCATCTAAGGTAAGTTTTATGGTATTTACATGTTGATTAAGGTATTTGAAAGTTGAAACACTTCGATTGTGAAAGGATATAGAAAATGGGTCAAGAAAGTGTGAATAGTGTCATTTTGAGTGATAACTTGAATTAAGTCACGATTATTGATGTGTTGTGATATGGTTATGTTATCAATGATATTGATGACAAGGGACAGGTATTATATGCAAGAAAACGTGCTATTATACTATGACCATGATTATGGATGAATTGAAGTGAAATTGTGAAATGAGGGTAATGTAGATGAATGACGATTGATGATTATGATATTGTGAACGTTCTTATGAATTTTTGGGAGTTGATATACAATATGGGAAAGGTTGTATAAGAAAAGAAAATGCTGCCCAAGTTTCTCTAGCTCTAGTAGGCACATTCATATAATCGATTCGCTAATGTGAATGCAAATTCTCTTGAAGGTAGAAACGTGAGCATTGAAGGAGAACAACCAAGCGATGGAAATTGTTAAATGAAAGAGGTATGTAAGGCTAGTCCTTCCTTTCTAAGGCATGAATCTTATGGTATGAATCTTCCTATCTCTCTATGATTTTCCTACACATTGGGAACTATGAATCTACGAGTATAAAGAACTTCATATGAGATAAAGAAAAGAGATACGTTACGAATATGACGATACCGATGATGAATCTAAGTCTAGAAGTCATAAAGCTCATGATATTCCTAAGAAGCCGATGATCCTTACATGATTCCGATGATAGTATTTTCCTTACCTCTCCATGACTTTCCTACCTTCCGGAAAACTAAGAGCCTATGTTCATGAATAGCCATGTGGGATAAGATAAGAGATATTTTACGAATGAGATAATGATGATGATGAGTCTAAGTCTAAATATTCTAAGGCCTATAATATTATGGTTCTACAAGGCTAATGATCCATATTATGATCCATTGATGTTGTTCATTGAATACACTCACCTTATATGCTTATTCCTTCAAGGTGAGGCATAATGCTTATGAATACTCTATAATGGAATCGGGGGGCTCTTGACCTTATGTCACCCCGACATTGTTATATGTTGTCTACAAGCTCTAATACGTGTCCTATGACCAATGTTCCGAAAAGTTACGAGTCTATGTTCATAAGGTGTTCCATATGAGATTAAGGAAAGAGATATGCCATAGATACGATGATAGTAATCATGAGCCTAAGTTAGAGATTATAAAGTTTATTATGCGACATTATTATGAAGTTCACGCTATGAATGCGATGCGATTCTCACAGATCCAAATGTATGAGAGGTTATGATAAGTTTATGAGATATATGTGATAATATTGATGACTATGTTGATAGTGATGATGATAATGATGGCGATGATAATAGTGATGACGCTAAAGATATTTATGGGCTTCTATGTATATATCTATGTACCTATGTATGACTATTATGAAACCTCGAGCTAATATTGCCAGGTAGAATGTATATGTATATGTATATATATATTTATGTAACGCGCGCACACCTCTGCAGTTGGGTACAGATAACCCTGAAGCTTTGGTAGAGCCAGGTATATGTAACCCTGAAGCCTTGGTTCGCCAGGTATGTGTAACCCTGAAGCCTTGGTTGGCCAGGTATGTATATGATATAAATATGTATCTGATATGAATATGTATATGATATGGATACGTACATGATATAGACATGAATATGATATATGTAGGAAAAGCCCGGAAAATATGTGTGTGATATTGTCAAGCCACTATGTGGCCCTATACGGACAACGTTTAATGTTTATGAGCAGATGCGGTGTTATAATACATATGTATGTATGATACAATGATGTATGAGCTATGATGATACATGTACCGTGATAATATATGATATAGGCATGAAAGGTATCCTCCCTTAAAAGTTACGCAGGTTATGTCCTCATCTTATGTCTTATGATTCTCTATTATGTTTATTTCATTTATGCCTTACATACTCAGTACAATATTCGTACTGACGTCCGTTTACTTTGGACGTTGTGTTTATGCCCATAGGTAGACAAGGAGGCGACCCAGATTTATAGAAGTCGATAAGCAGAGTTTTGAAAGCACTCCATTATTTTGGAGGTGCCATTGATTTACCATTTTCTGTACATGTATGTTTTGGGCACGACGGGGTCCTGTCCCGTCCATATGTCTAGTATTCTAGTAGAGGCTCGTAGATACGTATGTGTGGGTAGTATGGTCTCACGATTTTCCACAGGTATGTATGTATTATGTGGATAGACGAAGGGCTTATGTGTATGTATATATATATATATATATATGAAAAGTAATTATGTTTCCAAATGAGAAATGATTTTCTTATGATTTGAGCATGGTAAGTAAGGGAATGAGTGGTGCTCATTGGTTAGCCCTGGGTACCCGTCACGGCCCCTAGTCAGGTCGTGACAGATGGGATCATGCCTTAAGAAAGAAGGATTAGCATTACATACATCGCCGTCTTCTTAACTACTTAACGTTCACCGTCGAAGCTTGGAGAATCTACATTTAAAGGATTCATGCCTTGGTTAAGCCTTAAAGATACTATTAAATATAAACTTGAACAATTCATGAGTTAACAAAAATTTGGTAGCATCTCCCCTATTTCATCTACTTCCATCATATTACAAAACAACTCCCAAACATCCATAATAACATCCGCAATATCGTAATCAAGTAATCGCATGCCATTAAGTCCTCAAAATTCATTCTCATGTTCAACTTATACTAACAACTTCACACCCAACCTTAGCACATTTTCATACAACGCTTCATCATCACTATTATTACCTTCCATAATAAGATTACATCCATATCATACTAAGAATCAGAAAGTAAGTTAGCTTACTACTCAAAAACATCATAAAAGCAACATTTAGATCTCATTTTCTACTTTCTTCTTTACCCAACTTGTTCAACAACTAAGTATTCTTAATAACATGAAATAAGCATGAAAAATAACCTTTTATATCACAATAATGATCTTTAGAGCAATATACCAACTTGTGCAAAACCCTAGCAACAATACCTAAGTAGATCTTGAAGTCTACTAACCCTAGTAAGCCTTATAATACATGAACACTTCAATTCTTGCTATTTTATCTTTGTTTTCCCTTGGGTTGGAGTGGAATATTCTTGGAGAAGGGTTTTGGAGCTCCCAAGACTTTTGGAAATGTGGGAAATGAAATAAAAGAACAAGGGTCATATATTTATACAAAAATAAAAAATCTGCCCGATGGACTTATACGGACAACTTATACGGTCCATATAAGTGGACCATAAAATACCACCCTGAAAATACCCCTCTCTGTAAGGGTTATGTTATACGGACCCCCTTGTACGGACCGTATAAGGTTATACGGACTGTATAAGTGGTCGTATCACTCACAGTTATCCGAAACTTTCTCTCGTTGATTCGTTTGACTTCCAATCCTCGTAGAACCTTCTTGGCACTTATATAACAATTCATTAACCATACAATAGGCCCTATAGCATACCCTCAAGATATTACCAAATAAATATTAGCTCAATTATAGCAAAAACCTTTCCGAATGCGACTTACATTTCACTTCCTTCAACAAACCAAATTTCACATATTTATATGACTTCAAAATCTTATAGTATGCACTTTAAGCTATCTAATACTTCTCTTAATCTTGTAAGGATTTCATAATCACCTTAAGCTCACATTAGCCTACTCATAACGCAATAAACCCGAAATTTTTGAGGTGTAACATGCTCCTAGTCCTGTTTTGAAGAAGATCATTTCCTTCCTCAGGCGAAGAAGTTAGTCAATAAGGGGTGTTTAGCCTATTTGGCCCATGTACGAGACACGACTGTTATATCTCCACCCCTTAAGTCTATTCCTATTAAGAGCGAGTTCGCAGTATTCCCGTCTGATTTGCCGAGTATGCCACCTAATCGTAACATTGATTTCTGTATTGATTTAGATCCGAGCACTCGCCCTATTTCCATTCCGCCATAACAGATGGCACCTGCCGAGTTGAGAGAGCTTAAGCAGCAGTTACAGGATTTATTGAGCAACAGGTTCATTAGACTGAGTTTCTCCCCTTGGGGTGCTCTTGTGTTATTTGTGAAGAAGAAAGATGGGACCATGAGGATGTACATTGATTATCGCCACCTGGCCAAGGTTACCATTCGGAACAAGTGCCCTATGCCTCGTATTCATGATCTGTTTGACCAGCTTCAGGGTTCTTTGGTGTTTTCGAAGATTGACATGCGTTCAGGCTATCACCAATTGAAGATCAGGGAAAAAGATATTCCAAAGACAGCATTCCAGACGAGATATTGCCGCTGTGAGCTTCTAGTGATGTCTTTTGTGTTTACCAATTCCCCAGCTGCATTTATGACTTTGATCAATGGCATATTTCGGCCATTCCTTGATTCCTTCGTGATTGTGCTTATTGATGATATCTTAGTGTATTCCAAGAGTAGAGAGGAGCATGAGAGCGATCTTAGTACTGTTCTTGGGTTGTTGAAGATGCATAACCTGTTTGCTAAGTTTTCTAAGTGTGAGTTCTAGTTAGAGTCTGTGGCTTTCTTGGACCACGTTGTGCCTAAGGATGGGATTATGGTTGACCCACAGAATACTGAGGCTGTAAGGGGTTAGGTAAGGCCCACTATTGTTATTGAGGTTCATAGTTTTGTGGGTTTCGCCAGCTTTTACCGTCGCTTCGTGAATGGTTTTCCTGCTATTGCTTCATTTTTGAGTAGATTGACTCAGAAAGATGCCCCCTTCCAGTGGTCAGATGATGGTAAGGAGAGCTTTCAAAAGCTCAAGCTTCTTTTGACTTTAGCCTCGATCTTAGCATTACCCATGGAGGGTAAGGATTTCGCGGTCTATTGTGATGCCTCTCATGTGGGCTTGGGTACTATGCTGATGTAGGAGGCTAGAGTGATAGCTTATGCCTCCCGTCAGTTGAACATTCATAGAAGAATTACCCTACCCATGATTTGGAGTTGTTGGCTGTGGTCTTTTCTTTGAAGATTGGAGGCTCTATTTGTATGATGTCCATTGTGAGGTTTTCACCGATCATCGTAGTGTCCAACACATGTTTACCTAGAGAGATCTTAATTCAAGGCAGCGCCGATGGATAGAGCTCCTGAAGGACTATGACATCTCGATTCTTTATCATTCAGGGAAAGGCAATGTAGTGGCTGATGCCTTGAGTCGCAAGACAGTGAGTATGGGGAGTTTAGCCCGATTGATTGTTTCCGAGCATCTGGTGGCCATGGAGGTTCAGACTCTGGCCAACAATTTTGTTCGCCGAGATATTTCAGCCCCAGGTAGGATTTTGGCTTGTGTAGAGGCGAGGTTGTCTTTGTTAGATCAGATCAGGACCTATCAGTTTGAGAAAGCTCAGTTTACCAAGATTCAAGATAGAGTTTTAAGGGGTGAGGCCAAAGAGGCCATGATTAAATCTGAGGGCATTTTAAGGATTAAGGGATGCCTGTACGTTCCCCGTGCTGGTGATTTGATTCCGTTGATCTTGTTTGAGGCTTAAAACTCTCGATATTCCATTAACTCGGGGGCGACTAAGACGTATCATTATTTGAGGCAGCACTATTGGTGGCATCGGATGAAGAGAGATATAGTTGATTTTGTGGCTAAGTGTGGGGATTGTCAATAGGTAAAGTATGAGCACCAGTAAGCCGATGGTGTGCTTCAGAGGATGCCCATTCCTGAGTGGATGTGAGAGAAGATTACCATGGATTTTGTTGTGGGTCTTCCGAAGACCCTAGGCAAGTTTGATTCTATTTGGGTAATAGTTGATCTGTTGACTTAATCCGCACACTTTGTTCCAGTGCAGGTTTCCTATACCGCAGAGAAGTTAGCCAAGATGTACATTCCAGATATTATGAGATTGCATGGGGTTCCTATTTCTAGCATATCTGATCGGGGTACTATCTTCACTTCCCAATTCTGGAGGGCTTTTCATGAGGATTTGGGTACCCGATTGGATCTCAGTACAGCTTTTCATCCCTAGACCAATGGTCTGTCCGAGCGGACCATCCAGGTGCTTGAGGACATGTTGAGATCATGTGTTATTGATTTTTGTGGTCATTAGGATCAACCCTTACCATTGGTAGAGTTTGCGTACAACAACAGTTATCATTCGAGTATTAGCATGGTGCCTTTTGAGGCTTTATATGGTAGGAGATATAGATCTCTGGTCGGCTGGTTTGATGGGTTTGAGGCTTGACCTTGGAGTACGGATCTATTGACAGAGTCCCTTGATACAGTGAGAGTTATTCAGGCCAAGCTTTTGACCGCTCAGATTCGACAGAAGATGTATGCAGACCGGAAGGTCTGAGATTTAGAGTTTGCTGTTGGTGACTAGGTTCTATTGAAGGTTACGCCCATGAAGGGTGTTATGAGATTCGGGAGAGGGGCAAGTTGAGCCCCCGGTATAGTGGTATATTTGAGACTGTTGACCGTTTGGGCGAGGCAGCCTATGAGTTGGCATTGCCTCCAGGATTGGCGAGAGTACATCCGCATTTCCACGTTTCGATGCTGAAGAAGTACCATGCCGACGGTACCTACATTGTTCGTTGGGATTCGATATTACTTGATGAGAATTTGATCTATGAGGAGGAGCCTATTGCGATCTTGGATAGGGAGGTTTGAAAGTTGAGGCCGAAGGAGATTGCTTTTGTGAAGGTGCATTGAAAGCACCGTCCCGTCAAGGAGACTACTTGGGAGACTGAGTTTGACATTCTCAGCCGATATCCCTAATTATTCACTGATTCAGGTATTTTTTCGCTCCTTCCTCTTATTCGCTAGAGGACAAGCGATGGTTCAATTGGTATTTGAACGACCCATTTGGTCGTTATAGTCTTTCTGGCACTTCCACCCCTCATTTGATCTTGGTTAGCTCACTTTTGGCCCGAGGGGACCGTTGACACGCTTTTTGAGGTGTCTAGTTTTGATTTGGGTGACTTTTTGTGAAATTTGGGCTTTAAGAGAAAAAGAGTTGACTCAAACTTGAATTTTGGGTAAACAGACCTTTATCGAAAGTCCATCGATTTTGAGAGGTCCGGATAGTCTTTTAGAACTTGTGTGTATATCTGGTACGATTCCTAATACACTCGGATGCATTTTGGGACTTGGGTTGGGAAGTTAGAAATGAACTATCTGGGGTAGACTCGGTCAACGAGACATCCGCTGGACATTCCGAGGCTACGAGTACGTTCTTAGCATGTTTTTATGTGGGTCTGTGTATGTGGTTTGTGAGCAGATGGCCTCGGGAGTGGGTCGGAATTTCAATTGAGACTTAGAAGAATATTAGGATTCTGGTAGCTGGTGTCCGCCAAAGTGGCACCAGTGCCGTCCCAGCGGCACCGTCGTAGCAGTGGGAAGACCGTTGGGGCGGCCAAGCCTATTTTCCCAGACCATCCCGATGGTCTGAAGGGACGCCTGGGCAGTGGCGGCCCCGATGCCGCCATGGTGGTATCGGGCCTGTTATTTTATTAAGTGTGTATTAAAAAAAACCTTAGTCTATCATTTATCACTGTTACACTCCATAATAATCCGTGCTACTTGAAGTAAAACAAGAAAGAATGAGTTAAGAAGGTTCAAGGAAAGTTAATCGAGTTAGTAAGAATATCGTTATATATATGGTTGCCTTAAGTATCCCGAGGTGACATGGTAACATAAAGGATTTGAAATCGCGTTATGAGTATGTATATGAGGTAATGTGAGTGACCTTTTAAAGTATTTGAGATTATTAGTAATGATATAGAAGATGGACAAAAGATATGAATATACTTTTGCGATTGGAGTTTCGTCGAAGCGTTGTGAGTTCTCTAGTTATGTTTAAGGTTATTGTGATTCTCCGGACCCTTCGATATGCGTATATGGATTTTAATGGATGTATATGAGTGTGTATATATATGTATAAGAGGTTACATGAGGTTGGAAGAGGATAAGAAGTTAAACGAAATGAATCGGGACAACTTCAGTAAAATCTCGGACCAGATTTTTAGCCCATATTGTTGGAGGCATATCTCCTAGTATATGAGGAATTTTAAGGTGTTTCAAAAGACTAAAATGAAGTACATAAGGACATATGAACAAACCGCTCGTCAAAATTATATTTGGATAAGGACATATGAACGATGCAATTTGGGCTGGCAGGGCAGCAAGTTTGGACCCGACCCAAACACTCATATTTCGGCCCATGAGGCCCATTAAACTCAATATATAAGTCACCACTTTGCCCTATATCACTTCACACGACCTAAAACAGATCCAAGAACCCTTATTTTCTCTCCCAAACCCCCTTTCTAATTGAGCCATCATATAAGCTAAATCCTAGACCCTTGACATGATATTAGTTAAAGAGAAGTTGTAGCCTAAGTTTTCTTTGTGTTGTTAAGCAAGCAGCTGGAAAGAGGAACAAGATTCTTGAAGATTCTGATTGCTAAAGGTAATTTCAACCTCCTACTCATGTTATTAATTTGGATTAAAGGTTTAATATGGTGTATACGTGAAGGAAATGTTGATATACAAGCTAGAGAGAGAGAGAGAGAGCATAAGCCATGGCATTCGGCCATGGCTAGCAAAATTGGAGCTCAAATTTGTTGATTCAAAAATCCGATTTTCTAGGTATTTCAGCCCTTAGGAAGGTGATAATAACGTGGAGAAGTCATTTGGAGCAACAAGAACAAGTATTAGTTCATTTCACAAATTCTAGCTAAGTGGAAAAGCCAACTTGTTAAGGTAAGAGTTGATCATTTTTCTATGTGTTTGATGATGAAGTTGGACGTGTAGGGAATATGCAAATGTAAATTGTATGTGTGAAATTATGTGTGTTAATGTTGAAGCATGGTTGAAGCCATGAAATTATGTATCTTGATGTTGAAGCATAGTTGTAACTTGGTAACATGAATTGCACGCATGTTGGAATGTTGTTGAATGCCGTATGGGCTGTTTTTAATTGAAATTTGATGGACTGATTTGAATTAATATTTTGGTTGTTGTAATCATGGATTATGTGATGATAATGAAGGAATTTAATGGTTAGAGTTGGAGTTAAAATTGTTGTGGGTTGTTGTAAGGATTATAGAGATAATAATGTGGTTTACTTGCATTTGAATAGATGATGTGGTGTCGTGTGGCTGCTGTTGTATTTCCCTGAAATTTGCTGAAAAGATTGCATGAAATAAGGTGTAAAAAGTGTATATGGGCTGCTTGGTGTGTTGTAAGGGTTCGTTAGAATTTCGGGCATCGTTATGTTATAGTTGGGGGCTGTTTTGATATGTTGTTGTTCTTGTTGAAATAAAAGAATTGAAGATATGGTTGTGTCCATATGTTATTGTTGGTATTTCTGTGTCAACAGGAGAGCAGTTGGAAATTCGGATAGGCCTATTTACAGGGGAAATGCTGCCCAAATTACTGTAGAATTAAGTGTTAGTTTGGAATAAATTGCCTAGTGCCGATGGCTAATGTGTAATACTCGTTGACGTATTTGTAGACCTTGGGGAGCCCGAGGCGTAGGTTGGATTAGCTTGAGTTGAGTTTGCTTGGAGTGCGTACGAGGTATGTAAAGCTCACTCTTTCCTTCTTTTGGCATGTCCTATGTATACTAGGTCAAGACTTGAGCCTCGGGAACAATTCTGTCCATCGAAACCCGAGTTTGATTTTGAATACTATTCGTTCAATGTAATTGAACTATAATTCTTATGTTTTGTTGGAAAAGTGTCTAAACATCCATAACTTCCACAAGCGTATTCGGATTGCTTTGAAACTTTCTTGGATGACTCCATAGAGTCCAATGTTTGTAATTTATATCCGCCACCTCGACTTGACCCGAGGTGGGCCCACAAGTTTCGAAACTTCCTTCGCTTGTCTCACTTGAGCTATTCTTGTATGATATAAAAGTAAGTATTCTGATATTCTGGATAAGCTACTTACCTTCTGTATTTTTCCTGATATACGATTCTCGGGTGATGCATGATTCTGGCATGTGTGACTTATGTTTGGAAAGTAATAAAGTTAGCACTTGTATTATTGTGCGCACTGTGTGGTATTGACTGCTGGAACCCTGACCGCGGTGTGTGCGACATTGACCGCTGGACCCCTGACCGCGGTATGCCGCACTATGTGATGTTGACTGCAGGACCCCTGACCGCGGTATCTGCGACATTGACCGCTGGACCCCTGACCGCGGTATGTCGGGTTTGGGATGCTAACCGCTGGACACTTGGTCGCGGTATGTGATAGTGACCGCGGGACTCTTGGCCGCGGTAATTGTGTGTTGATTTTCTGTGTGTATGAGACGGAAATGTTCCTCAAAGGAAAGCAAAGTATTTTGGAATTTTGATTGCCGTATTTGTCTTCCGGAACCTTTTATGTATGATTTGTACGTCAGATGCAACACTTTGGTATTTTGGCTATTGTGCTCACCTTCTGTACATTTTACTTCGGTTATGTCTTCGTTTACTGTACTTCATGCTTTGCATACTCAGTACATCTTTCGTACTGACCCCCTTTTTCGGGGGCTGCGTTTCATGCCCGCAGGTACAGATTCACGTTTTGGTGACCCACCGGCGTAGGATTTCCCTTTTGCTGTTCGAAGTGCTCCCTTTGATCCGGAGCCGACGTTTTGGGTACATACTCTTCTGATGTATATGTTTATGTTTATTCAGGGCACGGCGGGGCCCTGTCCCGCCATCTGATTCTGTTGTTCCGTACTAGAGGTCTGTAGACATAGACGTGGGAAATGTACAGTTTTGTTTGGACGCTTTGTGTGAATTGCGTTTGGGCGGCCCATCAGCCGTGGCAGCCCTATCGGCCGCATGTATGTATGCTTTGGTACATTATGTATAGTATGATAGCCTTGCCGGCTTCTATGCAGTATATATGGTTGTAGGCACCAGTGTGGAGCCATGTCTGATATTCATTTATATACGAGTCGTCTGAATGCTGAATTTGGTAAATGAGCACGTAGGGGAGCCCAGTTCGGGCACTAGTCACGGCCTACGGGGATGGGTCGTGACAATCACCATTATGAAAATTGAGCTCTTGGGAACTGTTTTAGAAGATTCTTGGGGAAAAATCATGGTGGTAAGTCTTGCTAATCTCTTTACTAAATCCTTATTCCTAATCATCATAGAATTCCTCTTTCCTTATTAATTCCTTAGTAATGGAAGATAAACGTGGATTTAATTAATATTATACCTAGGCTTTTAAATGATGAACTGATGAGTTTATCCTAGATTATTATGTATCTAAGGTTGTTAATCATATATCTTCTATTATTAGTGTTGAATCCTTGAATCAAAGAGTTAGGGTTTATACCTAAAATTAGGGTTTTTGCTTGAATTTCAAAATTAGGTGAATCTCTGAGTTAATTTAGCAATTAGTTGAGGGGTTTTGATCACCTGTTGTTTAATTTAACATTTTATCCCCGAGTTTCTCGTTTTGCCCTTGTGGGGGCCCGTTCCCCCCAAGTGTGTATTAAAAAAACCCTAGACTTCGTTGATCTTGAGGCTCAACGGAAGGGCAAGGCTAAAGAGAGTTTGTTGGTGTTTGCTGTTCGGCCATCCAGGTAGGTTATGGCTTACCCTTGGTGAGACTTCGTGTAGCGAAGCATATATTTAGATGATATTGTCGGAGACAGCATGTAAACCTTCGGGTATAAAGTTGGGTTGGATATTGCCCAAGGTTAGGCCTTGTTGTTTGATTTGGGCTAGCCACCTTGATGTGTTATGGCTTGATTGTTCTATTGTATTGGCTTAATGCCACGTGTTGTTAGTAGATATTGGAAACTGTGTTTATATCTTAATGTTGATATGGTAGTAACTTACTTATTGATATTGATACGAGGATAGAGTTCCGTATGACTTGTATAATCTTTCATGATATAGTTGGCATACCCAAGTTGGTACTTGTGATATTGATTCGATTATTGATGTTGATACATACATTGCACGCATTTTCATTCTTTATGATATACTGTTGATACCCTGTTGGTACTTAATGAAACACTGTGATGTGTTGCGCTTGTTTATTAAATGAGAGTGATGTGAGAGTCTGATATCTGATGTTAGTCTCAGAATCGTGGATTGATGTCACGACCCCACCGGAGGGCCATGACGGGCACCCAGTGCTAACCCACCAGGGCACCCCTTATCATACTCTTGTATTCACATACATCAAAAGTAAAAATCTCATTGGGCAACAACACATTTATATCATCGTCATTAGCAATGCCCACATCCCAATACATGAGCCGACGAGGCTATCAAAATTGTATACAAAATATGAGCCGACAAGGCTACAAGACATCTAACTATACATAACGTTCTACGAGCCTCCAAGAAGAGTAGGTAATATCATATAAGCGGGGCAGGACCCCGCCATGCTCATATGTATGTACACAAAAGAATAATACCCAAAAGTTGTAGCTCCGGATGAAATGGAGCTCCTCTATGTAGTCCCTGAAAAGAAATCTATGGATTAAGCCGGTCTCCATGTCCACCTGCGGGCATGACGCAGCGTCCACAAACAAAAGGACGTCAGTACGAATAATGTACTGAGTATGTAAAGCATAATCAACATCATAGTAGGAGCATAAGAAATAACATAAGAAATAGCATAGGAAGTAGCGTAGGATGGGAGAATCAGGAGGTAATAGAGCCATTTGTACCTCTATTAACGATCATCATATTTACTTACTTGTCTTTCATAGGGACCTTCCACTTCCAATGCTTACTCATGCATAGATACATACATACTGCTACAGTAACCGACTTGGTACAGTACTGCTACAGCATAATGCTACAGTGACCCAACCCGAATTTGAAGAACCTCTTTTTTCACCAGATTTTGCTGGAAATCTCCTGAAATTGGAAGAGAGAAAGTGAGGGAATCAAAAGCATGCAATTTTTAAGTCGCGGAGTAGTGGTTTAAGTCCGGGTAACGCATAGTTGTGATTCTAGTATTGTTTTGCGGTTTATTTTAGCGTGGATATTGAGGGTATTTCTGTCTTAACAAGAAAAGAGGTATGGATCTTTCTCTTTTGGTATTATTTAAGATTTATTTACGGAGATAAAGTCGTTAACTAATTGTGTAGTAAGTTGGTTAGTTATGGAAGTTGGAAAACAGTGTGTGGGCTGTTCTATGGTACATATTGGTGTTTGAAATGATGTTGCTGATGTTGGTATTGTTGTTGTGTTGTTGGTTATTGGATTATGATTTCGGGCTAGGCATATAAATAGGGGAGATGCTGCCCGATTTTCGGCAGAATATAAAGTAGTTTAAATTGAAAGCTTAGTACACGTATGCAACAATGAGTCTAACGATAGTGTGAATTCTCTTAAATGTAGATTTACGAGTACGGACAGATAAGCGTAGAAAATAGGAGGCTGAACAGGTATGTTAAGGATCGTCATTTTCTTTCAAAGGCATGATTTCTATGGTATGATTCCATAAGTGTTTCCATAACCTCCTTGATTTCAAAAGCTAGATGTTATGACCTTTAAAGCTTCTTATGACGTTACAAATGAGAATGTTTTTATAAGGATTACGTTGAGGATGATTTATGCTTAAAGGTCTCAAATATGATTTCAACGATGATATGAAAATGTTAAGCTATTGCATGATTTTCTCAATTTATTTCATTGTTGTTGATCTCACCTTATAAATTGTTCCTCCAAGGTGAGATAGAGTGATAGTTTTCATTTGAACCCCTATGCATGCCATGAGTATAATACATGTATATGGCTATTTTGTGACATTATAGAGAGTTCTATTATTTCGTTTTGATTATGCACTGCACTCATTTTCATTCTTGATGTATATGTAAGGCACAGTTGACAGGGGGTGTGTTGTGGCCTTTGTTGTGTATACATATGGCACAACTGACAGGGGGTGTGCTGTGGCCTTTGTGGTGATGTGTATATGTAAGGCATAGTTGGCAGGGGATGTGTTGTGGCCTTTGTTGTGTATATATATATGGCACAGTTGACAGGGGGTGTGTTGTGGCGTTTGTTGTATATATATATGGCACAGCTGACAGGGGGTGTGTTGTGGCCTTTGTGGTGATGTGTATATGTAAGTCACAGTTGACAGGGGGTGTGCTGTGGCCTTTGTTGTGTATATATATATGACACAATTGACAGGGGGTGTGTTGTGGCCTTTGTTGTGTATATATATATGGCATAGTTGACAGAGGGTGTGCTGTGGCCTTTGTTGTGATGTGTATATATAAGGCACAGTTGACAGGGGGTGCCGTTGTGGCCTTTATTGTGATATTTCTATGGATATATGTGTTTCTTTGATATAGTTAATCTGATGCATTTATTTTACCCATTAATTGACATGCCTCAAATGTTTTCCAGGATTTTATGTATATGTTGATTTCATGCCTTACTTAATCAGTACACTATTCGTACTGACCCCCTTTCTTCGGGGGCTGCATTTCATGCCCGCAGGTACAGACACTCAGTTTGGTGATCCTCCGGCTTAGGACTTCTGCCCAGCCACTTGGAGAGCTCCATTGTTCCGGAGCTTGAGATATTTTGGTACAGATCCTTTTGACATAGATTCTACTATACTCTTAGAGGTCTGTAGACATATGTGGGTTGTGTATATACGGTTTGGTCAGCTATATCGATGTAGTTCATTTTGGATATTCCCGCGTATAGTGGCAGCCTTGTCGGCTTGCATATTTTGTTATGTTTGGTTAACTGTGACTCCTCAGGAGACAGGTTCATTTTGATATATGGCATTATGAGTTTACAACATGATTTTGCAAATTTTTCGCATTGTCCTAGTATCACTCTGATTATAGCTAACAGGTTCGTGTACGAGTGTCCGGCTCGGGCACTAGTCATGGCCTATCGGTTTGGGTCGCGATATGCATATGCATATTCGTATTCGTACTTATACCCGTATTCATATCCATATCATACCCAACCATGAAGGTTCAGTGGTTCACATACCCGGCCATGACAAGGCTCGGTGATTATACATACCTGGCCCTACCAAGGCTCAGTGTTATCCATACCCAACTGTAGAGGTGTGCGCGCGAGAAGTATCATACCCGGCCATATAAGCTCGGTGTTACATAATAGTCATACATACTTAGACACGTATACATAAAAGTCCATAAGTATCATCAACATCATTGTTATCATCGTTTTCATTACATCTTTCCTTAGAGGATCAACTATCATATAAAAGAGGTACTAATATCATGAAAGCATCGAGAATCATGAGCTTTAGTAATTTTAGAGACAGAGTCATTTGGAAGATATGATGGAACTCTTGAGAGGGTATATAGCAAAGGAATCATGCCTTAATGAAAGAAGGGTTAGCCTTACATACCTCTTCGTCTTCTTAACTACTTAATGTGCACCGTCGAAGCTTGGACAATCTACATTTAGAAGGATTCATACCATAGTTAAGCCTTAATGACACTCTTAAATTCAAACTAGAATAATTCATGATCTAAGGAAAATTGGACTGCATTTGCCCTATTTTGTCAACTTCCATCATATTACAAAAGAACTCTCAAACATCCATAATACACCCACAATATCCTAATGAAGCAATCACATTCCATTAAGCCTTCAAAATTCATCCTTATGTTCAACTTATACCAACAACATCACACCCATTTTAGCACATTTTCATACAATGCTTCCTTATCACCATTACTACCTTCCATAATAAGATTATATCCATATTATACTATGAATTATGACTCAAGTTATCTTACTACTCAAAAACATCACAAAAGTTACATTTAACCCTCATTTTCTACTTTCTTCTTCTACCCAAGTTCTTCAACAACCAAGCATTCATGATAACATGAAATAAGCATGAAAACTAACCTTTTATCTCATGGGAATGAGCTTCGGAGAAGCTATCATCTTGGGTGAGAATCCTAGCTTCAATACTCAAGAATTCCTTGTAGTCTACTAACCATAGCAAAGCTCCTAACACATGGGTACCTTGGTTCTTGTCTCTTGATCTTTGTTTTCTCTTGGATTGGGGTGGAATATGTTTGGAGAAGGGTTTTGAGCTCTCCAGACTTATGGAGGATGAAAAATTAAATAAATGAACCAAGGCCATCTATTTATATAAAAAGTTAAAAATCTGCCCGATTGACTTATACGGACCACTTATACGGTCCGTATAAGTGGACCGTATAACACAACCATGGGAAAACTACTTTTTGATATAGGTCAAGTTCTACGGACCCCCTTATACGGACCGTATAAGTGGTCGTATAACACCACTAAGAAAATGACCCTTTCTGTGAAGGTCATGTTATATGGACCCTCCTTATACAGACCGTATAAACTTATACGGACCGTATAAGTGGTCGTATAACTCCTAGTTATGCGAACCTTCCTCACGTTGATTCGTTTGACTTCCAATCCTTGTGGAACCTTCTTGGCACTTACATAATACTTCATTAACCATACAATAGGCTCTATATCATCCCTCAAGATTTCATCAAATAAATATTAGCTCAATTATAGAGAGAACCTTTCCGAACACGACTTATATTTCACTGCCTTCAACAAGCTAAATTTCACATGTTCGTATGACTTCAAAATCTTATGGTATGCACCTTAAGCTACCTAATACTTTCCTTAATCTCGTAAGGATTTCATAATCACCTTAAGCTCACATTAGCCTATCCACAAGGCAACAAATCAGAAATTTCCGAGGTGTAACATTCTTCCCCCCTTAGGAACATTCGTCTTCGAATGTTAGGTTCTTGGGGATTCTATAAAAATTTCTCCAGATTTTCCCCTATAATATGGCACTACCATCCTGCAACAGAAACCCAAAATACATCACCTCACCGGGTTACGACAACAACATCGATAACCATGGCCACACACGACCAGGAAAACATCAAAGAAAACACTACATAACTGAGGATAATTGCGTCGCTGCCTGGGTCTCCTCTGGGGGTGAAAATAAATAAGGGTACCTGAGCTTCATGTCTTCTTCGGCTTCCCAAGTCATTTCCTCTTTATTATTATTTCTCCATAAAACTTTTATTGAAACTACCTCTTTGCTTCTGAGATTTCGTACTTGCCTATCTAAAATGGCATTTAGGAATTCTTCATAAGACAATTGTTTGGTAACATGGACATCACCTATTGGCACAATTCTAGAAGGATCTGCAATGCACTTAAGAAGTATCGATACATAGAAAACTGGGTGAACTGACTTCAAATTGGGAGGTAGGTCTAATTCGTAAGTAACCTGGCCTACCTTGCGTACAATCTCATAAGGTCCAATGTACCGGGGGCTAAGATTTCCCTTCTTGCCAAATTTCATGATGCCCTTCATTGGCGACAGCTTCAAAAATACCCAATCTTTCACTTGGAACTCTAAGTCTCTTCGACGATTATCTGCATAGGATTTTTTACGACCCTGAGCTCCTAAGAATCGATCCTGTATAAGCTTGAATTTCTCTATAGCTTGCTGGACCAAGTCTGGGCCTATCAATTTGGTCTCTCTCCTACTTCGAACCACCCAATTGGGGATCTGCACTTTCGCCCATATAAAGCCTCATACGGGGCCATTTGGATGCTAGAATGATAACTATTGTTATAAGCATATTCAATAAGTGGTAAGCGATCATCCCAACTACCTCTAAAATCCAATATACATACCTATAGCATATGCTCGAGAGTCTGAATGGTACGTTCAGCTTGTCCGTCCGTCTGCGGGTGAAATGTCGTGCTAAGACTCACCTGAGTCCCCAAACCTCCTCGGAAAGATTTTCAAAAATTAGCTGTAAATTGAGTCCCTCTATCGGAGATAATATATACCGAAATACCGTGAAGTCGCACTATCTCTTTAATATAAAACTTTGCATACTCTTCTGCTACATATGTAGCTCTGACCGGTAAGAAATGAGCTGACTTTGTAAATCTATCCAAAATCACCCATATAGAATCATACTTACGTCGAGAACGAGGTAAGCCTGTAATGAAGTCCATGTTAATTACTTCCTATTTCCAAGTTGGAATTGCTATAGCTTGCAACAATCCGCTGGGCTTTTGGTGCTCAATTTTCACTTGCTGACAGTTAGAACATTGAGCAACGAATTCCGCTATATCTTTCTTCATCCCATTCCACCAATATATAGATTTAATATCATGATACATATTCGTCGCTCCGGGGTGAACGGAATAACGGGAAAATGGGCTTCTCTCAATATTTGGTAGCGTAGTCCTGCAACATCAGGAACACGTAACATTGCTCGGCATCGGAGAACTCCATCTCCAGAAATCTCAAATGATGACTTCGCCTTCTGAGGGAGTGTATTTCTGTAATGAATTAGCATGAGATCTTCGTATTGTCGCTCCTTCACTTCCACTACTAGCGACGAGACCGCTGAGTTTTGAATGACAGCTCCCATGCTACCTGGGTCCACTACTCAAACTCCTAGGCTAGCTAACGGCTGGAGGTCACGACCTATCTCCCTTTTTTCTAGCTGCACATCGCATAAACTTCCCATGTATCTATTACTAAGAGCATCAGCCACAATATTTGCTTTCCCGAGATGATACAGGATGTCAACATGATAGTTTTTCAACAATTCCAACCATCGCCGTTGCTGTAAATTCAATTCGTTCTACTTGAAGATATACTGAAGGCTCTTATGATCTGTATATATATCAACATGGACGCCATACAAATAATGTCTCCACAGCTTCAATGCGTGAATCACTGGAGCCAATTCCAGATCATGGGTCGGATAATTTTTCTCATGTTTCCGTAACTGCCTTGAAGCATACGCAATCACCTTACCATATTGCATCAACATACAGCCTAGCCCAACGCCTGAAGCATCACAATAGACAACATAACCTTTCGATCCCTCTGGAAGTGTCAGGACTGGGGCAGAAGTTAATCTATCTTTTAGCTCTTGGAAACTATGTTCACAAGCATCTGCCCATTGAAGCTTAGCTTATTTCTGGGTCAGCTTCTTGAGTGGTGTAGAAATAGAAGAAAAGCCTTCTACAAACCTCCTGTAATAACCTGGTAAGCCCAGAAAACTACGAACTTTCGTAGGGGTTGTGGGCCTTGGACAAGTCTTCACGGCCTCAATCTTTTGGGTATCTACCCGAATTCCATCAGCTGAAATAATATGCCCCAAAAAAGTCAGTGAGTTCAACCAAAACTTACACTAAGAAAATTTGGCAAATAACTCTCCAGTTTGAAGAACTCTAAGAACAGTACGCAAGTGATCCGCATGTTCTGCCCCGGATCTAGAATATACCAAGATATCGTCGATAAACACAATCACAAATAAATCTATGAAGGGCTTGAACACATTGTTCATCATATCCATAAATACTGCCGGTGCGTTAGTTAGCCCAAACGACATTACCGAAACTCAAAGTGGTCGTACCTGGTTCTGAAGGATGTCTTAGGAATATCTTTCTCTCAAACTCGTAGTTGATGATACCCGGATCTCAAATCTATCTTTGAAAACCATTTGGCACTTTGTAATTGATCAAATAAGTCGTCAATCCTTGGGAGTGGATATTTGTTCTTGATCGTCACTTTATTCAGTTGTCGATAGTCAATGCACATTCGCAAGGAGCCATCTTTCTTCCAGACAAATAATACGGGTGCTCCCCACGGGGAAGAGCTAGGCCTAATAAAACCTTTTTCAAGCAAGTCCATCAATTGCTCCTTCAACTCTTTCAACTCTGCGGGAGCCATCCCATAGGGAGGAATATATATGGGTTTTGTATCCGATAACACATCAATAGCAAAATCAATCTCCCGTTCAAGAGGGAGGCCTAGAAGCTCTTCCGAGGAACTCATTCACCATGGGGACAGACTGAAGAGTTGGCAGTTCAGGTTCTACATCTTGAACCCAACTAGATGGTAAATACAACCTTTTGTGATCATTTTCCTTGCCTTTAGATAGGAAATAAACCTACCTTTTGGGGACGCGGTATTTCCTTTCCATTCTAAAACTGGTTCTCCCAGAAACTGGAAGCGAACCATTTTCATTCTACAATCAACATTGGCATAGTAAGAAGCGAACCAGTCCATGCCCATGATAACATCAAAGTCCACCATTTTTAACTCATGTAAACCAACCATAGCAGGATGGTCACAAATCACAACTATACAGTTTCTATATACTCAACTAGCTATTACCGGCTCACCAACGGGTGTAGATACCTCAAAAGGTTTGATGGACTCTGGTTTGACCCTAAATCGTCCCACAATACATAGAGTAACATATGATAATGTGGAGCCCGGATCTATTAAAATATACACATCATAAGAGAATACCGATAATATACCTGTAACGATATCAGGAGAAGACTCAAGATCTTGGCGTCCCACCAATGCATAAATACGGTGTTGAGGTCCACTAGAACTGGGAACTCTCCCTCTACCTTTACCATGGCTGACTGGGGCATGTGAACCTGACCCCATAGGGCATATAGGTGATTAAGACCCAGCTACTGACCCTAAAGGCTGGGCCCTACCCCGGGTACCTACCGAGGGGCAATCACACATGATATGGCCTGGCCGACTGCATGCATAACAAACCTCTGAGCCTAGTTAACACTGGCCCCAATGTAACTTTCCGCACTGGGAGCATCGTGGCATGGGTGGCCTTGTCTTACCCGAATCACCCCTAAACTGAGAACCTGAAGGCCTAAAACTCAGACTCAGCCTTGAATAAGTAGATCTATCAAACATCTGGCCTGCAAACCGTGGAGGGGCACTAGTCATAAAATGCCCTGCATGCCTAGAAAACTACTGTCTTTTCCCGCCTCTTGACTCACTTTTCAGACCAGAAGATCTAGCCCTCTTGCTATACCCTCTATCATGCTCACGCTCACTTCTTTGCTGTTGTTGGCTTTCCTCTAAATTCGGGACATGGGCTTGAATGCGCGAAATATCTATGTTGTCCTGAAGGGACACAGTCAAGCATCTATCCGTCAAATGTGGCCCTAGGCCTCTCACAAATCGGTGCACTCGGTCACCTATATTCGCTACCATGGCTGGACCATACCTAGCCAAAGAATTGAAGCGGAGACTATACTCTAAGGCACTCCTACTTCCTTACCTAAGATTTATGAACTTATCGTCTCTAGCCTGCCGAACCTCTGGAGGCAAGTAATGTCGGAAGAAGGCATCCACAAATTCTTGCCATACCGAGGGAGGTGCATTGACTCCCCGTGAAGCCATCCAAATCGTATACCAATGAACCGCGACATCCTGGAGTATGTAGGATGCTAACTCCACCGATTCGACGACATTCTAGAGGGTTCAAGCTAATAAAATCATAGGCCCTTGAACTAACTGCCCTATCACCTTGCCCTATACCTTTCCGCTGAGTCTGAGCGGCAACCAACTGAGTAATTAAATGAATGGCTTCTTTTACATCTTGGCCTGAAGCATCGGGTGGAGGAGCTGGGGATGCTGGAGCTGGGGCTAAGGCTCTCTCATACTCCTCAGAAATAGGCACTGAGTGAGAGGACTGAGATTGAGCCGCATTGTGGGACTCACCTTCCTCTATATCCGTTGGCTGTACTCTTTCAGCCCGCTTTTCTGCCACTATCTTGCCCTTTTGGGCTGCCATAGCTTTTCCCTTTACAGGCATTTCTGAAATACATAACACACGATTAAGGAAAGAGAAATCCTTATATCATGGCTCTATCGCTCGATCTTTTGAAGAAAGAAGGTCATTCATTGCTAAAATGCTCGCAGCCTCCTGCTTATAAGTGTGGCGCGCAACACACCCATAAGCAAGATTCTACTGGACACGGCTCGTAGACACACTCTAGGACAAAACTTCTTTGATACGACTTTTGTCACGACACAATCGGAGGGCCTTGACGGGCACCCGGTGCTGACCCACTCGGGCACCCCTTATCGTACTCTCATATTCACATACATCAAAAGTACAAATCTCGCTGGACAATAACACATTTATATCATCATCATCAGCAATGCCCATATCCCAATACATGAGCCGACGAGGCTATCAAAATAGTATATAAAATATGAGCCGACAAGGCTACAAGACATCTAACCATACATAACGGTCTACGAGCCTCTAAGAAAAGTAGGTAACATCATATAGGCGGGAAAGGACCCCGCCATGCTCGTATGTATGTACACAGAAGAATAATACCCAAAAGTTGTAGCTCCGGATGAAATGAAGCTCCTCTATGTAGTCCTTGAAAAGAAATCTATGGATCAAGCCGGTCTCCATGTCCACTTGCGGGTATGACGCAGCGTCCACAAACAAAAGGACGTCAGTACGAATAATGTACTAAGTATGTAAAGCATAATCAACATCATAGTAGGAGCATAAGAAATAGCACAAGAAATAGCATAGGAAGTAGCGTAGGATGGGAGAATCAGGAGGTAATAGAGTCATTTGTACCTCTATTAACGATCATCATATTTACTTACTTGTCTTTCATAGGGACCTTCCACTTCCAATGCTTACTCATGCATAGATACATACATACATATACATATTCGTATTCGTACTTAAACAAATATTCATATCCATATCATACTCGACCATGAAGGTTCGGTGGTTCACATACCCGGTAATGACAAGGTTCGGTGATTATACATACCTGGCCATACCAAAGCTCAGTGTTGTATGTACCCAACTACAGAGGTGCGCGCGTGATAAGTATCATACCCGGCCATATAAGCTCGGTGTTACATAATAGTCATACATACTTAGACACGTATACATAAAAGTCCATAAGTATCATCAACATCATTGTTATCATCGTTTTCGTTACATCTATCCTTAGAGGATCAACTATCATATAACGGAGGTACTAATATCATGAAAGTATTGAGAATCATGAGCTTTGGTAATCTTAGAGATAGAGTCACTTGGAAGACATTATGAAACTCATGGAAGGATATATAGCAAAGGAACCATGCCTTAATGAAAAAAGGGTTAGCCTTACATACCTCTTTGTCCTCTTAACTAATTAACGTTCACCATCGAGCTTGAGCAATCTAAATTTAGAAGGATTCATACCATGGTTAAGCTTTAATGACACTCTTAAATTCAAACAAGAATTATTCCTGATCTAATGAAAATGGGGCAGCATTTGCCCTATTTCATCAACTTCCACCATATTACAAAACAGCTCCCAAACATCCATAGTACACCCACAATATCATAGTCAAGTAATCACATTCCATTAAGCCGTATAAGTGGACCGTATAACACCACCATGGGAAAACTCCTTTCTGTTATAGGTCAAGTTATACGGACCCCCTTATACGGACTGTATAATGTTATACGGACCGTATAAGTGGTCGTATAACACCACCAAGAAAATGACCCTTTCTACGAAGGTCATGTTATACGGACCGTATAAGTGGCCATATAACTCCTAGTTTTGCGAAACTTCCTCTCGTTCATTCCTTTGACTTCTAATCCTCGCGGAACCTTCTTGGCACTTACATAATACTTCATTAACTGTACAATAGGCTCTATATCAGCCCTCAAGATATCATCAAATAAATATTAGCTCAATTATAGCGAAAACCTTTCCGAACACGACTTATATTTAACTTCCTTCAACAAACTAAATTTCACATATTCGTATGACTTCAAAATCTTATGGTATGCACCTTAAGTTATCTAATACTTCCCTTAATCTCGTAAGGATTTCATAATCACCCTAAGCTCACATTAGCTTATCCACAAGGAAACAAATAAAAAATTTCCGAGGTGTAACAATTGAGTGAGTGCATGGACTCCGCGGGTCCCCCTGGGTGGTTCTGCTGAGAACCCTCTGTGGGCAAAGATCCGGAGTCTCGTCTGCCTGTTGGGAAAATATCCGGCACGAGTGGCACTTAGACTTCGTGAGTCTCCTTGGGTTGTGCTACCAAGACGTGGAGGTATTTCGTCCGGAGTACATGTGAACACAACATTGCATGGCAGGGCATTTGCATTCATACATTATTGCATTGCATCGCATCATGGTTTATAGTGAGATGATTTGGTGTTTTACTTGTGAAGTTCATTTAAGATTGGAAATATTAAGACTTGTCACATTTGGGTTTAGATGCTCTACTTAGGCGATGGCATTTACTTGGTTTCGAATATAGTTGCCTTATATTTGTTTTTTTATCTGCCTATCTTGCTTTATTGTCTGAATTATGTTAGCTATACTTGGTATGCCGATGATACCTACCAGTACTTTGGTTTTGTACTGACCTTCACTTGCTGCATTTTTTTATGAATGCAAAGTTCCAGGTTGGGTCTTCTTTCGTCTCCCATGGCTGGTAGTCACTATTGGGACTGCTTCGAGTTTACAGGGTGAGCACGAGACGTTCGCTGCCTTGAAGACTAGTCTTATTAGGTCTTACGTTTCTACTCTGAGACATAGACAGATTTGATGTATTATTATATTCCAAACTTGTATATTTTCACTTAGATGCTATTGTATGGCTTAGACCAGACCCTGGGGGTATTTCCTGATTTCCACACTTTTTCTAGTATATATGATTGTAAGACTTACGTGATTATTCTCATCCGTTTGATTGATTTATTTATTTATGTCTTTATTTTCGTTGGGTTGAGTGTTCGCTTATCGGGGTGGAAAAGGTTAGTGCCCGCATGACTTAGCCATATTGGGGCATGACAATTACAGTTGTCTGAAATAACATAGGTAATGTCTGGAATGAAAATAGACATCAATAAGAGAAGATCTTCAGGCGACCTGGCATGGATAGAAGCTCACCCTAAAATCTGTCAAAACTAGCCTCACGCTAAATATGAGGTCATCTAGATGTCGCTTGATTACAATCTGCACTCAAAAGAATACAACAAGGTAGTATCAGTACAAACACTATGTACCGGTAGATATCATAGGCTGACTAAGATTAGTATCATGCATAAAATCATAAAACCAATAGAATAGACAGATAGGCACAACAACACATTGCCATACAAAAATATCACCTAGAATCATCCAACACCGAAATAAGATAAACCCACATAAACAGCAATCAATAAAAGTAACTCAACCCATGTCATAACCAAAACAACCGTCACTCACGAATTATCTCAACTCTGTCATATGTCTATACACACATGCTAAATGGTATTGTCTGCTCAAATTACCATGACCGGCAGGGGACCCATGGTGTCCATGTACCACTCGCTACGGAACTGACCTCGGATCACGAGCCCAAAACAAGGCCATATCCTCACCCCCTGTCAAATGTGCCTTTTCATATTAATATGTTCATTCTTATCTCAATGTATTTCTATTCCAACAATCAACAAGGAATTTGAACAGTCAATAAATCAATATCAAGGAACATAAGTCACCATGTCACAAGTCATATCAAGACTCAAGAATTAATTTATTAACTTCTTCTTTATCATATCATAATAATTCATCGCATAATTAATCAATCAATATCAAGCTTAGGAATTTCCAACCATACTTTATGTCCGAAGCCCTAATCATGCTTTCTCCTATCAATTTCATAACATATACAATCATTTAGTCAAAGTCTAACTCAAGTAGGCTGTAACCTACCTCAATGCAAAACTGGAACAATGTCAGCTATTCCACGTTGGCCTTTCCTTCCCGAAATGCCTCAGAACATTTGAAGTCTAGAAATTTAGCACTATATGGGTATTTGAATCCTCTACTCAAACAATACAACAGAAAAGGGAATCCCACTTATTTATACTCTTTCCAATTGGCTGAACAATCACTTATGGTGAACTCATCATTGCCTCTCTCCCAATTCTAATATTATTCTAATTCCTAAGTTTCTAATCAATTCAACCCTTTTACAAGCAGTTTTTTATTACACCTCGAAAAATTTCCCGTTGAAACGCAAGTGAACGAACTAGTGATGTGTGCGAGGAGTGCGAGTGTATAATGTTTCATGAGCAATGTGCGTAAATGGACGAGAATGATTAGAATGAAAAGTCGAGAAATGTGAAAAGTTGAAAGTTGGCAAAACTGCCCAGTGGTCGTAAAGTGCAAAATACGGACCGTAAAATGGAACACGGTCCATAAACTGGCAGTCGTAAATTGGCATGCAATGTTTCAAATTTCTGCCCAATTGAGAAATGGTAAAATACGACCAGGAGGACGGACCATAAAGTGATTTACGGCCCGTAAACCATGGTCGTAAATCCCCATGCATGCAGCCAAAGTTTCTGGTTCTGCTTAAGGTTAAAGACGACCATGAGGGACGGTCTGTAAACTGCAGTACGGACCGTAAACCTCCATGGACGACCACTGTTCACCTCAGCACAGATTTTCAATTCATTAAATATGAGGACCAAGACTTGATTTATTTCATTTATACATTACACCACCTCTCTCTAGAATCATCTCTCTACATTTATTTCAGAAGTGTTCAAGGATTATAAGTCTCCAACAACATAAATAAGTGAATCAAGTGTAAGCAAGCCATTAAATACCATTCAAGTCAAGAAATGCAAATGGAGAAAAACTAGGGTTTTGCTCAAAGTGAAGTATTATCAACCAAAGTTTGTTCCTACATCATCTAAGGTAAGATTCATGATATTTATATGTTGGTTAACATATTGGGGAGTTGAAATACTTGGATGGTAGAAGTATATGCTAAAATGGTCAATGGAGGGTAAAATGAAGAATGTGGATAATGTGAATGACTAATGGCTATTGTTATAATATTAAATGAAGGTAGAAACTTGAGCATCGAAGGAGTACGCGCAAGTGTAGAATAGTTCGTCGAAGAGGTATGTGAAGCTAACCCTTCTTTCCTAAGGCATGGTTCTTGGCCAAATTCCTAATCCCTCTATACGAGTATGTTGTCATCACATGGTCGCCATTCCGAGCTCATAAGCTCACGACCCTTGATATGTACTATGGTTATACTATGTTCCTCGTATGACGAGTAAGTCTATAATATAGATGTAACGATAATGATGAGGATAGTAATGATGATGAGAGTAAAATGAGATTAGAGATGCTTACGAGCTATTATATATGTATATGTGTGCCTATGAAGGGCTATGATAAGACCCCGAGCTTATGATGCCGGGTAAGAATATATGTATATGACTATGTATAAAGTATGTATACGATTACGAAACGCGCGCACACCTCTGCAGATGGTACGGATGACCCTGATGCCTTGGTAGGGCCAGGTATGTATGATCTTGAGCCTTGGTTGGCCAAGTATGTATGAAACACCGATCCTACGAGGTCGGGTATGATATGTAAATACTATGTATATGATATGACTATGTATACAATATGAATATGAATGTGATAAGACTATGTACACATGATACGTATTAGAAATGAGAAGTCCCTATGGAAAAGCAAGTATGTACCATGATGACGATAATAATGTCTCCCTTTTTATGCTATTTCATATGTTGCTTATTATGCCTCTATATCGATGTTGATAACGCTTTACATACTCAGTACATTCTTCGTACTGACGTCCTTTTGTTTGTGGACGCTGCGTCATGCCCGCAGGTGCACCGGGAGACAGACTTGATCCATAGCTGCTTATTCAGAGATTGCATAGCAGAGCTCCATTTCTTCGAAGCCAGAGCTTTTGGGTACTCATTCTTTTGTGTATATAATTATGGGCATAGCGGGGTCCTGTCCCGCTCATATGATATGTCATACTCTTAGAGGCTCGTAGTCATGTGTATGTGGGTAGAGATGTTTGGCCATGTCGGCCTATGTTTTGTATATCTTTTGTTGGCCTCGTCGGCCTTGTACATTTGACGTGGCATAGATGCCAATGATATGTTAAATGATGATGGTCGTCCAATGGGACTAACATGATTAATGACCACAATGCTTGATTTGATTTACAGTTCGCTTAGATGTTATGTCATGT
Organism: Lycium barbarum; assembly: GCF_019175385.1. Lineage (NCBI taxonomy): Eukaryota > Viridiplantae > Streptophyta > Magnoliopsida > Solanales > Solanaceae > Lycium > Lycium barbarum. The sequence continues at coordinate 55,894,379 of NC_083343.1, read as the reverse complement.
ACGATAAGGGGTGCCCTGGTGGGGTAGCACCGGGTGCTCGTCGCGGCCCCCTAGTCGGGTCGTGACATTTCTATGCCAAAGTTACCATCTTTATGAAACCTTAAGTCTCAATACATCATTCTCATCTATCAGAACTTGAATTCCCACCCTAGGAAATGATAATCTATAACCTTAGATGAATGAACAACAATAAAATCATTAACCCATTCACTATTCAACGGTTTCTTAAGTTCTAGGGCTTTAGTTGTTTCATTCACCTTTAGTGAACCTTTAACTAATCACGAAACTTAATATGATGATGGAATGAAAAAAGTAAATTGTTGAGACTTACCTTTCAAGAGTATTTTATCCCTGACCTTAGAAAATCGCCAATAGTGTTCTTGGAAACTGTTTTGAAGTTATGTGGGGAATGAGTTCAGAAATAAGAATACAAAACGCTGATTCAGCCTCTCGTCGACCACTGCAGTGGTCGACTTCTCACTGCAGTGATCCCGCTATGGCGAGAAATTTCCCGCTATGGCGGACCTCATTAACCTTTACCGCTCCCGCGGCGGCGACCCTCTACCAACTACAGTGGACTCGCAACAGAAGTCCCATAACCGCTGTAGCGGTCCATTTTGACCAGTAGCTCGAGTTTTTCCACCAGGTTTTCACCCAAAAATCCCAATACCAATCCGAGGCCCTACAGACGCAAACCAAACATGCACATATACTTAAAAACACGCTACGGACTCACCCGCGGCCTCGAAATTCACAACGGACGTCTAGTTTATTAAGTCACCCACATAACGATCTAGTGGGTCGTTACATTAGATACCAATTAAACACCCATTCATCCCGGAACGGACAAGGAAGAGAAACAAGGGAAAATGTACCTAACTATGTGACAAGCTGGGGATAGTTATTGCGCAAATCGGACCCAGTCTCCTAAGTGGCTTCTTCAATAGGATGATTTTTCCACTGAAACTTCACTGACGCAATTTCTTTCGACCTCAGCTTACGAACCTCTCTATCTAGAATTACAATAGGCTCTTCCTTATATGAAAAATTCTCATCGAACAAGACAAAATCCCAGTAAATGATAAATGAACCATCACCATGGTATCTCTTCAACATAGAGACATAAAACACTGTATGCACACCTGACAATCCTAGAGGCAAAGCCAACTCATAGGCTACATCCCCCACATGATTAAGAATCTTAAACGGACCAATAAATCTGGGATTGATTTTACCCATATTTCCAAACCTCATCACACCCTTCATAGGTGAGACCTTTAACAAGACTTGTTCTCCTACCATGACCTCAAGATCTCAGATCTTCCAATCTGCATACTCTTCTTGTCTACTCTGAGCCACTAAGAGTTTTTCTGGAATCACCTTGACCTTATCTATTGACTCCCTCAAAAGATATGTCCTCCATGGCCTTACCTCAAATGCATCAAACCACCCAATAGGAGACCTACATCTCCTCCCATAAAGAGCCTCAAACGGGACCATGTCAGTGCTCAAGTGTGTTACACCCCGTATCTTCGAAGAGCACTTATCAAATTTGAAACATAAGTACGCTGAGTTAGGGTTAAGTAAAACCACTTTGGAATATAAGGAGCAAGCATTATTAGGTATATTTAACAAGTGAAGGATGTATATAAGATATACCGAAAGGTTTTATAAGGAAATGAGTGGATGAAATGAAGTAGTACGACTTCGGAGAAAGGATGGGTAATGTTTTGTGTAAAAGTTTTGGTCAAACTTGGGGGACGCATATCTCTTAGCATATGAAGTATTTTAAGGTGAAACAAAATCCTAAAATGAATTTCGTCGAGTCTAGTTTCCAACGCAACAAACCGCTCGTCAATAGGACATTGGAGTAGAAAATTAGGGACGTTACAAGTTCAGCTGACAGAGTAGAAACCCGTGCTACAGTACCGACTTGCTACAGTACTTCTATAGTGACCCCGACCCGAATTTGACCCTTATTAAAAGGGTAAAAACCCCTTTTTTTCACCAGATTTTCCCAGAAATTTCCAGAAAATTGAAAGAGAGAGAGAAGGAGGGATCACAAAGCGAGCAATTTTCAAGCGAGGAGTATTAATCGAAGCTCGGATAAACGCATGGATGTTATTCTAGAATGGTTTTGCGGTGAATTCAAGGAAGATATTGAAGATATCTCTGTTTTAACAGGAATAAGGTATGAATATCCTATTATTAATGTTAATTTTGGTTTATTTACGGAGATAAAGTCGCTAAACAATCGTGTAGTAAGTTTGTTAGTTATGGAAGTTGGAAAACAGCGTGTGGGCTGATTTATAGTACATATTGGTGTTGGAAATGATGTTATTGATGTGGTATTGTTGTTGTTATTGTTGGTTGTTGGATTGTGATTTCGGTCTAGGCATATAAACAGGGGAGGTGTTGCCCGATTTTCGGCAGAATATAGAATAGTATAATTTGAAACTTGATACAAGTGTGCGATGAAGAGGCTAACGTTAGTATAAATCCTCTTAAATGTAGACTTGCGAGCTCGGACACATAAGCTTAGCTACTAGGAGGTTGAACAGGTATGTTAAGGCTCGTCCCTTTCTTTCAAAGGCATGATTCCTATGTTTTGACTTCCTAAATGTTTCCATATCTTCCTTGTTTTCAAAAGTTAAAAGTCTATGATTCCAAGGCATGATTTCCTTCTTGATAACCCGTAAATGTTTTCCAAAAAGTCTGTATTTTTCCAAAACAAAGGTTTATGATTTTGTAAGCTTTTATGACTATAACGACGGACACGTTTTTGTAATGACAACGATGATGTCAAAGATGAGGATATGTCTATGATGATTATGATGAGAATGGTTTCATGTTTGAAAGTCTCAAGTTGTGGATTTAATATGAATACGAGAATATTAAGTTATTTCTTGATCTTCAATTTTATTCCTTGATAATGACACTGTTTTCCAAAGACTTCAAAGTATATGAATTGACGCCTTATGAGATTTATCACCTTATTCTATGTTTTCTCTTGATGTTATTCTTCATTGATAGTCTCACCTTAAAATAATATTTCCTTCAAGGTGAGATAAAGCGATGATGATTATTCCATAATATAATCGGAGGTTACCGACCTTTCGTCACTCCAATGGAGTTATAGCTTTTCTTGGACTCTCCTTCATGCTGCTTATATGATATATGTATATGTATATGGGGAATATGGGAAAAAAGGGACACATGTTGCGCTATAGACGCATTGTCACCTGATCAGTTAGTGTATCTTATCATCCCGGACGCGGGACACATGTGGCTATATGGATCGGAGCCGACGCCTCGGCATATTTTTTTGTATATATGAACAATAAATGTTTTTCAAAGAAAGCTAGCATGCATGGAATCCGCCCTAAGAGGCACTCATATGTACAGGTTACTCTTTTATCTTACGATATGCCCTATATTTCCATTTTGTTATTATTCATACTTGTATCCCTTATTATATTATCGTTCATGCCTTACATACTCGGTACATTACTCGTACTGACGTCCCTTCTCGCGGACACTGTGTTCATGTCCACAGGTAGACGGAAGACGGTACAGATCCCTAGGAGCCTTGTCAGCAGTTTTGCAGAAGCACTCCACTACTTCGGAGTTGCCGCACATTGGTACATTCTTTTGTGTACATATTTTGGGGCACGGCGGGGTCCTGTCTCGTCCTAATGTTCAGTATTCCAGATAGAGGCTCGTAAATACATATATGTGGCTAATAGATGTCTCATGATCACCTCAATGTATATTTTTGTATATCACTTTTGACACCTCGAGAGCTTATGCACATATGCATGTTTTGTGAAGATATTTAGTGAGCACTTCACCGCAAGTATGTTGGGAATTATAATTGCACAGGTCGAGCGATAGATAGTATAATAAGGGGTGCTCAGTAGCTAGTACTGGGTACCTGTCATGGCCCTCTTGTTGGGTTGTGACAGAGTGGTAACTATTGTTATACGCAAACTCTGCCAATGGTAAGAACTGATCCCGATGAACACCGAAGTCAATTACACAAGCTCCGAGCATATCCTCTAGTACTAGAATAGTTCATTCAGACTGGCCATCTGTCTGAGGGTGGAAAGTTGTACTAAGGTCCAATCTAGTACCAATTTGGAATGCAAGGTCCTCCAAAATCAGGATGTGAACGTCGTGCCTCTTTCCAATATGATGGAAATAGGAACCTCATGCAGACGAACAATCTCACGAATATAAATCTGGGCCAACTTCTGAGCAGTTCGGGTAATCTGAACCGGTATGAAATGGGCAGACTTAGTCAATCTATCAACAATGACCCAAATTGAATCAAACTCACCTAAGGCCTTTGGAAGACCAACCATACAATCCATTGCTATCCTCTCCCACTTCCACTCTAGAGTAGGCATCCTCTGTGTTACGGTTCGCTTTTACGCGGGTTTAAGGCATAAAAGTAATCCGAGGTTGTTGGTGCTCTAAATTGGATATTTAGTTTTTTAGAGCCACCACCTAATTTATTCAGAAGGAAAATTAGGAAAATCGGGTTTAAAGAGTTTTTGAGACCGAGAAAAATCTTTTGGACCAATGTTCGAGGTAATGGTTCTAGTGATCCCCCAGGGAAGGTTTTAAGCACCTTGCTATTAACGATCCGTAGAATACGGTTGACCTATGAACTTCACTGTGAGGTTTATTTATTTACTTATGTGTTCGATTTTCCGCAAAAAGATAGCATCTTTATGTTCATCTCATCATATACTTTAGAAAATTTCGGCAAAAAGTCCCCTCATAGATAAGGGGGATTTTGGTTGGAAAATCAACGCAAGTGTTCAACTCGCTTCGTTTTCAGACTAGGACACACCGAGGATCGCTCCCGAGCAGATCACTACTATCCTAGTCCTAACGAAACGGGTTTAGTGCTTACGGGTTTTTATTATACCGTATATAGAAAATATGGGATATATTCCCGCTTTGATACATATATATATTAGGACTTAATAATAAAACTGTGCTTTAATATATATATATATATATATATATTAAAGCACAGGTTTTATTATTAAGTCCTAATTTTAAAGTGAAGCTCATTAGTCAATCTAATATTCCAAGTCCAAAGTCCATCGAACCTCAAACTGGCCCAAACAAGTCTCATCCGGCCCAACTATATTTCCAGCCTTCATATTGGGTCAAATTTCAATCCAAAGTTAAACCATCCATCAAAAAATGTGTCCATATTTCTTTGAATCCCTAAACCCAAACGTCTCACTTTGGTCCATTTTCGTGGGCTTCCAGGCCCAAATGTGATATAATTTGACTGTATCTCAGCCCAAATTTTTCTATAAAAGAGGTCATTTTGGTCAAGTAAAAATCAAGCCCAGTTTTATAGATTTGAAAACGATTCGGTTTTTTCAAGCCTTAAAATCGTAGCCAAAATCATGTCAATCTCATTTTTTCTGCGTAGCCCTGTTTTTCAAAGATTTATACAAGCTAACACATGCTTTAATTCCAAAAATTACTTTGCAAATATTTATAGTCTTTTGACCGAGAGAAATTGTTTGTTTAATCTATGAAAGAACGCATTTTGTGTCAGTCTACCATTATTAAGATTGTTTGAAAGAATTTTATACCTGTTTAGATTAAACACCTGAATCACTAGATGATATCCTAGGTTCTACAACCATAGGGTTTCACTAATAGTAGAGGTTTGACTTTTACAACCCATACAATCAAATAATCAAACAAGCAAAGTAAAGATATCTAGTTAATGGGCTACCCGAACCCATTAACACTATTTTCACCCATAGTTGGGCCTTCACCATTTTCACCCATGGTTGGACCTTCAAAATAATATTTGCTTCCCTTTCAAATCATGAACTGGACTCGATCAGAAAAAAGGGGAGATGCAATGGACCAGAAATGCAAGGGAGTTTCCCACATAGAGAAGATAAAAATTAATACCATATATACATATTAGGCAGACAAGGAACATACATAATAAAAAATAAATTGGTCAATCAAAACTATTCTTCAGATAAAACTTAGTCCAACAGATTCAAGTATTTCCTTATAGGTTAAAGGAAGACATAGGCATATATATGTGCAATTTTTTCATATACCGGAGTATATACACCTTTGAAGATTCCCAAGTGGCTAAAAAAAGAAATCTTTTACCTCCTTGTTCCCAATGCCGCACAAGATCCTTCATGAACCCCAAGCATGGCAGACACTGAGAGAGGCTTAAGCTTGATCCCTTTTGGCTAATTGGACCTCCTCATTAGTGTATTTGACTAATAGGTATATCAGCAGACATATACATACATGTGCTATACTATGTTTAGGCATAGATAGGGTACAGACAAACCAACTTAATCAAATGATCAAAGATCCAAAAGCACAAGGGATGTAGAGAAGAGAACTAAGGAAACAAACGGGAAGCAGACATACATTTCGGCAAGCTTAGGCTTCCTCTGCCCATACAAGTGATTCTCCTAAGCTTGCTTACTCACGCTAAGCAGTTGCATAGGAATGTCAATAGGCAGGATGATATGAAAATGAATTTGGATAATCAAATAGGCCAAACAAAGGATGCCACCTTGAACATGATGCTATAAGATAGATTAACAGGACCATATATCTTTTCCCCACAACACTAAAACTACATGCTTTTCTAGTGTTGCTTTCAACATTCTAGGGATATATCAGTATACATGCTTCATTTTAGTCAAGGAGGATCAAATTCAGGTCACTTAATAACATTCTGTATACTAAGTGAAGTATTAATCACACAATATGCCAATTAAGACAAAACATAGTGTTACAATCATTTTCCTTTTTTCAGCAGGCCCATAATACATTAGATAACATGGATTTAGACTAAGTGGTAGGATTAAGACTAAAGCTAGCCACATAACTGATTCCTTCAAACACTGAACATGGAAAGAAACAATAGACATGTTGCACACAAATCAGATTAATATAATGACATACACTCATTGAACTTCAACTAGCATACTTAGTTCCTGTCAAACACATCTTGACCTCATTGAATCTCTTACCCCGTTCAAAGTAGTTTCTAGTGCCATACCATCAGTATTTAAGCCTATATTAATTTATCAGACATGTTTAGTAAACTTAACTCAATCTGAAGGATCATATTAGTCATTTTTAAACCATTTATACTTGCTCAGATAGTCATAGTTAGTTCATAAGCACTAGAAGAACTCAGAATAACCTATTAGACTTAGTATTAAGTTTAAGCAGGCAAATAGGTCAACCAAATAGAATAAACTCACTACAGGTTTGTCAAACTTAGGAATATAGGCATACAAGGCAGCTGTATACAGCTTATGCATCATTTTAGATCAAGTTCAAATAGGATTGTACCTCACTCAAGCATGTTTATGAATATCAAACCAATATGCATACACTAGTATAGATTAACCAAACTGACAATTAACAGCATGCTTAATAAAAGCTAATAATCATCATGTTGAACTCCACAAATAATGAATCATGTAATAACCAACTTGACACATCTTTAACTAATAGGCTAGGCTTCTTATTTAGGATTTAAACCATACAACTATAGCATACTAATCACCTAAGATGACAAGTAGCTAACAATGCCATCTAACTACACATACATAAATAAATAGGCTACATTCTATGAGCAGCAAACAAACAAACTATAAAAAGAATTCAAGACAGTTTAATGAAGGAAGACAGAATACTATCTACTTAAACACACACAAACAAACATGCTACATCATATAACTGCTAATTAAAGCTACAAAAATATAGAAAATTGCAAAGACTAACGAGAAAAGGGGAATTACCACTTGTGAGTGCAGCCTTTGATCGAGAACTGGACTTGGAATATCAAATGATCCCCTAAAATCTCAAATTCACCAGACCACACCAAAGAAACAAATAAACAAAATTTTAAACTTCACTAAAAATTAAAGGTCTTAAGCAGCGAGGCTAGAAGCCCTAGGTATTCAGTGTTATGATGTCAAGGTGTGTGTAATAGTGAGAATTAGGGTTTCTTTTTATGAGCCCCAAATTGAGGTGAAACCCTAATTTCAATCAATGTGGGACTTCAGGATTTTTCGAAAATTTTCTTCTCAAACCCCGTCTAACGGCTAACAATCACTGACTAGAGTAAATGGAAGGTCAGATTTGACCTTAAAAAGGTTGATCCATATGACCAGTCATGAGCCAATGAAAAATCATAGTTCAAATGGGATGTAAACAAAAATCATTAGAGATTTCAAAATTCTTACCATTGAATTTGTAAAATGCAATGAAAATGGAGAAATAATACCGTGTTTGGGCAGTGTTAGGTGAAACCTAGCGAGAGCATTCAATGCTTTACTCATTTTTGCCATGCCATACCTGGGCAAGTTTTCTTTACCTGCCACTTTGCTATAAACAACCATGGTGACGAGGAGAGAGAAAATCGCATAGGGGCGGCTAGGGTTTTTTGAGAGAAAAGGTAAAAAGAAAGGGGGAGGGTGCATTTGGTATTAACTGAAGGGGGTATTACCCCTCTATAACGTGCAAATGGGCTGGGTCAGTCTGTTATGTAGTGGGCCTGGTCCATTTAAAAATAAATGAGACTGACCCTTTTAAACACACGTATACATATACATGTGATATATACGTATATCACATGTATCTTCGCGTATATATGTGTATATATGTCAGGTTTTTGCACTTGTTTTAATAAGTATCCCAAATTTATACAACGACCAATTAATTAAGACTCTTAATTACGATCAAACATGATTCATTTAAACAAACAAAGGTTAATTTTGCAACTGTGTCTTTTAATTGACTTAGTCTTAAGACCAGGCTACTTTAATTTTAGCCTCATTGGTCCAATTAGTCATTTTAAAGTGACTTTGCAGTAATGACCTTGATTAATTAGACCAATGATTTTGGTCCTTTCATGCAAGGTTATATTTCAATTAAATAAACAATTAAAATTTAATTTTGCAATTGTAACCTCAATATTGGGCCACCATTTAGACTATCAATTGATTATTTCAATTATAGCCACTTAGTGAACAATTTACAGAATAATCATAATTAAAGGCTTAATCAATTATGATAAATTCCAAAAAATTGAATATGCAAAAAATTTAGAATGGAGGGGCTAGGATTATTAATTCATTTAATTAATTAAGCTCCTTGAATTTTAAACCGAGTAAAATACCTGCCATTTTGTCAGTTTGACCAATTAAAACAATGAAGTACATAATTGTTACAATTTTATAAAATATGCAAAAATAATTTATAAAATACTTATCACACTTATGGGAATTATTTTACCAATTGAAAGGGTAGAATATTCCTTGAACAATTTTTTTTATATAAAATCAATTTAGCTTAAAAAAATTGGTATTTCGCTATATTTGGAATCCAAGGACTCTGAGTGATTAAAATGAATCCCGAGAGGTCAAAAATTAGGTGTCAACACTCTTAAAGCCTACCCTCGGGTCTCTGGTGCTCATACTTTACTTGCTGGAAATTCAAATACTGTGCAACGAACTCAACCATATCACGTTTCATCCTAGCCCACCAGTAGTGCCGCCTCAAGTCACGGTACATCTTGGTAGCACCAGAATGTATGGAATATCTTGAATTGTGATCCTCAGCTAAAATTGTCTTAATCAAATCATCAACACGGGGAACACAAACGCACCCCTTGATTCTCAAGACACCCTCATCATCGATCACAGCCTCCTTGGCCTCACCACGCAAGACTTTATAGCGAATCTTACTCAAACTCGCATTCTCGAACTGTCTGGCCTTAATCTGCTCCAGAAATGATGATCTCGCCTCAACACAAGACTACATTCACACTTAGAGAAGTTGGCATACAACTCTTTTCTCCCAGCAACCTAAGAACAACTTTCAAGTGTTTTTCATGATTTTCTTTATTCATCAAATAAACTGGAATGTCATCAATGAAAACTATCACAAAGGAGTCTAAGTATGGCTTAGAAATGTAATTCATCAAATCCAAAAAAGCAGCTGGGGCATTAGTAAGCCCGAAAGGCATAACAAGAAATTCATAATGCCTATATCTTGTCCGGAAAGCTGTCTTAGGAATATCCTCTACACGAATTTTCAATTGATGACAACCCACTCTCAAATTATTTTTTCAAAACATAAAAGCCCCCTAAAGTTGGTCAAACAAATCATCAATACGAAGGATGGGGTATTTATTTCGAATGCTGACTTTATTTAGCTGGTGGTAATCAATGCACATCCGCATAATCCCATCTTTATTTTTCACGAACAGAACAGGAGCGCCCCACGGGAGGACACTCGGACGAATGAAACCCTTAATAAGAAGATCCTAAAGTTCTTCTTTTAATTCCCTCAACTTTGCTGGTGCCATCCGATATGGCGAAATAGAAGTAGGGCGGGTCCTTGGCTCTATGTCAATGGAGAAATCAATGTCACTGTCCAGTTGCATGCCTTGCAAGTCTGCAGAAAACATATCTGCAAACTCACGTACCACAAAAACTGACTCAAGAGATGGACCGTCAACACTGGTATAACGGATATATGCTAAATAAGCCAAGCACCCCCTATCCACTAGCTTCTTTACATGAATAAAGGAAATAATTTTCTTTGGGGAGGGATTAAGGTTACCCTTGCACTCAAGTCTAGGCACCCTAGGCATAGCTAAGGTGACTGTCTCAGCATGACAATCTGGAATTGCGTGATAAGGAGCTAACCAACTCTTACCCAGGATGACATCAAAAGCTATTATGTTTAGAATCACTAAATCGACCCAGGTGCCATACCCCATATGTGTGATAGTACAAGATCGAAAAACTTTATCTACAATCACAGAGTCTCCAACTGAAGTAGATACACGTATAGGGGCATCAGGCAAATCACAGACCATATCAAAACCCATAGAGTAATATGCAGACACATAAAAGAATGTAGAACTCGGATCAAACAATATAGAAGCCATACGGTGACAGACTGAGATGTTACCTGTATTGACTGTCTCTGAGCCCTCAGCCTCTGTCCTGTTAGGAAAGGTATAAAAATGAACCTATTCGCCAGTAGCCTGCGAACCATTGTGATCAACTTGCCCTATCTGAGCTCCGCCCCTGCCAGGCTCATGTTCACCCCTACCAGACTGAAATCTTCCTCTGTTTAGCTAGGTGCCACCTCTACCAGCTATGTGACCTTCACGCCCAGACTGAGCACGGTTACCACCATAAGATCCTCTCCCTTTACCTGATGCTCGAACTCTAGGATCCTGAAACGGAGTACTTTGGCCACCTTGCCTAAGTCTGGGACAATTTCACTTGAAATGCCCAATCTCACCACACTCAAAAAATTTGCAGTCCAGCTTTGCACGCTGAACAGAAGCTGATGAAGCTGATTCCCACCATAATTTGGAGCTCTAGCCTGCGAACCCCCTGGCTGATCGGAATAGTACTGACTGGCCCCTGATGGGCCTCCAACTAAAGTCAGCATGGCTGACTGAATAGGGCGTCCCGAATAGACCTGGGAACTCTGTCCCTTAGAGAAAGAGCCACTAAAACTGCCACCCTTTCGGGCCTTTTTCTCCGCATACTTGTTATAGCTACCGTGTCTAATACACTCGACGGTCCTAACATGATCCATCACTTTCTGAAAGGAAGCAACTTTTGCTGCAACCTAAAGAGCTAACAACTAAAGACTACTAATCAACCCTTTCACAAGTCTACTAATCATCTCCTCATCAGTAGCCACAAGCTGGAGGGCATAGAGAGACAAAGAATGGAACCGCGCCTCATAAGAAGCCGCAGACAGATTACCCTTCTCAATCTTACTGAACTCATCACGCCTGTGGTCCCTTAAAGTACGAGGAACATATTTGTCTAAGAACACCTGGTAAACCTGAGTCCAAGTCAACGGGGGAGATCCCCCTGTCCTGCACTCTACAAAACCCCTCCACCATAACTTGGCGTCACCCAAGAGCTGAAAGGTCACAAACTCAACACCATACTTCTTTGTTGCCCCCATCTTATGGAGCCTCTCATGACAATTCATGATGAACTCATAAGCATCCTCAATCTCAGTGCCAAAGAACTCTGGAGGCTTTATCTTAGTGAACCTCCAAAATAAATGTTGCTCATCCCTGATCAACACCGGGCCCCCCCACTGCTCTGGGAAATACCTCCACTCCTGGAGCCTCATTCAAATGAGGAGCTACAACTGCAGCATGCTGTAAAACTGAAACACGAACTCTGCTTGGAGTTGGATCACCCATTCTGGCACCCTGAGCACCGAGAACAGCTGGTAAAACACCTGCCTCTGTCAACCCATTCAGCAAGTTCAACACTCAAATAATAACGTTTGACAACACTGGAGGAGCTATAATATCTGGTTGAGCTAGTGCTACTGCAAGCTTTGCTGCCTTATCTAGAATTACCTGAGGCTCTGGGAACTCAGCGCGTGCCTGACCAGCCGCAGGTGCCCCGCCCCTGGCTGGTGTTACTGCTTCTCTGCCACTACTACAGCCACAGACCCTGGTCGGACCTCCACCATGAACTACAGCCCCAGGGCCTGCCCTCTACTGCGAGCCGCGGCCCCAGGGCCTGCCCTCTACCGCGAGCTGCGGCCCCAGAGACTGGCGCGGGTACCTTATTAGTTGCTACTGCCACACGAGTCCTCACCATCTGTGAGATAATAAAAAGAAAAATCAGATACCAATTTGAATCATCCAGAGAACCCACGGGGTTTCTGAGAACCCCAGGGATGGCTAACACCGGGAGAGGCTTGGAAAACCCCAAAACTACTATGGTCTATCCTAAAATAACATCTCCAAAATGGGACACGGGAGATTACAAAACTTAGAAACTCAGGATAATTCAAAAAACAACACCAAACATTCAAAAGAGTATTAAACATATAGGATTTCCATAAAGGAAAGAGAAGATGGCCTATTAGCATGACACATACATATTAGGCATAAAATAGATTCCACAACTTAAGCAGGTCTGGTCATGAGTGTTAAACAAAGAAAATTACTCACAATAGCAAGGATGATAGTGTACAATCAAATCTTAGCTAGACAAAGCAGTTCAACATTTCTATTTTTAAAGTGTAAGAGCGAAAAAAATATAAAACAAAGTCACAGATGGGAGAAACAGCAGCCCAATGTCACTGGCGGTACAACGAACATGGCACTCAATAAACAACCCATAGAGTAACAGAATTAGCACAATTCCCAATGGTTCAGATGATGCGAAAATAAGGAGAAGGCGCGTGATCCAAAAAGTTCAAGTTTCAGGACTGAGACAGCATACAATGTACAACACAAGATCAATATTTGGTCCACGAAAGTTGTATCTCATTCATAGCGACAAAGGAAAAGAAGAGAAGCCCCTCATGGTTACAACATTAACTAGGGTGACATTCAGACATGAGAGCACAAAAACAAAAGCCTGGCACAGTGAAAAATATGGCCAATGAAACACCTGACATACCCTTCAGCAAGCAGAAACATGTCAAGGAAATACAGATCTATTTAAACACAGCTGCATGCCCAAAATTTTGTACACGGATCGTGGTAAAGCTCAGCTAGTGCACAAACGTTTCAGAATTTGACTAAGATTAACATGTACTTTGTTATCAGACTAGTCATGAAAACAACACAGAGATACAAGACACACTATTAGCTACAGACTTAAGCACAAACAGGCGGTGTTCAAACTCGGGTCCCAACATCCCAAAGATGGCACAAAATCAATCAACCAAGGGCTATGCATCTGGTTAGCGTAGCGCATCTATTTCGAGTACAGAGGCGACGAGGGCTGCTAACCCGGCCACCCAACCCAACAGGTCAGGGGCAGGTCAGCCATAGGTTCGAATCCTGCCACCTTTCTTGTGGATCATCCTATGGTTACCGGATGATGGGAATAACAAAGCAGAAATTTGGAAATGAGCCACATACTAAGGTCAAGTTGTATTGAAAGAGGATCACTAGCACATTTCATTCACATAATTCCAAGGTAGGTTAAGGAATATATTTCGGAGGGAAAACAAGATGATGCCGGAAAAAAAAAAAACACATAAGAGAAGGCACATAGGAATCTGGCAGAGGCAATGTCAAAGGAACAACTCATGCTTCAATAGTCAAACAAATGTACGAAAATGAATACACTATCTCAGGTCAAGTTCAGTATCATAGAGTAGTTCCTATTTCAATGAATCAGAAGAGTTTTAAGGAGAGAAGTTCAATACCCAGGTTCAACAGCAGGTCCAGAGAAAAAGAATGCAGAGTTCCCTTTAAAAGAAAGAAGAACTTCAAAATGAACTCTATCTCTCTACATGTTCACTTAGCAAACACCTACCAACCCACAGGATTTTCATGCATTCATACTAGTCCAAAGAATACACTTCAAGAGACAGAAGATGATACAGAGAAGGAAGTAGGAAAGGCACACATGTTTCAACAATTGCAATGCCCTGGAATAGTCCATGCTTCAACATCCAAACATATGTAAAGGAAAGTACAATGTTCCAAATAATACTCTTAGGGACTTAATCCATATTATGAAAATGACTTTTGTTTTCTTTATTATCTTTTTACAATCAGGACATTTGATAATCCATGAACACATAGAGTTGACTGTTAGTCCTTTCAACTTTATTCAACAAAAATTCATTCAAATGAACTACATGCACACAGACAAGGATCAGAGAAGGGAAAACAAGACATCAAGCAAGTTTATTTAGTTCTGAATCCATTATATTTATGAGATTAAATGCAAGTAAATGTCCTAAATTGCACATGACAGCTGACTAGGGTGACAAATATCTTACATATAGATGTTGATTCTTTTCAAAGGATTCATTATGAGTCATGTGCAATCAATTTCCATCAAATCAGTCAAGTTTTAACACATATTTCCCTATTTGCACTAGGATAGGAATCATGCTAGTTTAGAATAGAAAAAGCCGAGATATCAGACCCATTTTAAACACATATAGGTTGGAATAGTCAACTAACATGATCTGGACTCAAGCCTGTGAACTATGGACTCCATGGATTTAACACTATGGTAATGCAGGGCACCAATATGATATAAAATATAATTATCTTACCATGGCCTAGATTAATCAATACATTACAAACTAAATAGAGATTAAGAGGATTTCTATAACTTAACATATAGATAGGTGATCACAGGGAGGAAAAACAAGGGAAACTCAAGATCAAGACCATGCTTCTAGAGTCAGTTTCAATCCTATATCAGACCCATAGAGGTTGGATGATCCCTTTGGCACAAAAAAATACAAAATATCATCAAAATTGAGAAGGTAGTAGGCTTATGAACCTGCTGATCATGGAATACCAAATTCCATCCCAAGATATGTTATACACATAGATTAAGGCACTACTTATTACATAATGCTAGAATGGGAACCATACAGTCATACTATCAGGACCAACATGAGCTATATACTATCAACACAACAAAATGAATGACGCATGCTGATCAGGATTCAAACAAGAGAGCATTGTAGTGATCTATAGAACCAAACCATCAGAACTGAACTACCAATTAGATGCTACATATAGTGCATAAGCCAGTTGAACAACTCAGCATTTATATCGGATGAAACACACTAATCCACATAGATAAGAGAGCACTATAATGAACTAATACAACTAAGTTATCATAATCCAGACTTAAAACACATTAGCAGCTCTAACGGAAAAAAAAAGCTTAAACTTAAAGCACAAAAAGCAACCAGGCAAAACATTACAATGGGCGAAAGGGCTCAAAACCCAGGCTTAATGACATATTAAAACCAGTAAGAACTAACTAGATAGACTACTTAAAGCACTAAATAAAGTAGCTTAACTAAAATTTGGACAGGAAAACAAAAAAACGCAATAAAATCATAAGGCATTACCTTTTTTAGGTGCAGCCGAAGATCAAGAATGGACTTGAAAACTTTTTCCCCCTCTAAACTCAACCACAACAAACAAAATAAAAAACTAGAACTTTAAAACTTTTAAAACTGCAGATTCTCACTTAAAGAAACTCAAAATAAAAAAATTTGACCCTTTACAAAGCTCGAATTTTTAATTAAGCTTCTAATGCAAAAAATTCCTCTCTAACCGTGAAGAGTGGGGTTCTATTTATATAACCCCCCAAAGGAACACTAAAACCAAAACTACCGATGTGGTGCTTCCCCAAAAATTACCAATTTTTAACTTGGAAGTGAATTATACGGTCCAGATCGAAAGATCCATAAAATCAACGGTTCATTTCACCTTAACAACTTGTAAAATAGATAAAAATAAAGTAGTAAATGCATATTGTACATTAATACCTTGTTTGGATACAAAATGAGCAAAAAATGTGGCAAAAAGAATGCTCAGGACTTTGTTGCATCCACCATACTAGCCGACGTCATGGCGGTGATATCGTCACCGCCGACGGGATAGAGGGGAGGGGTAAGGGCATAGGGAGGTGTAGAGACGCATAGGGCAGCTAGGGTTTTACCCCTATCCCCTTCTCAAACTTTGCAAATGAGCCCTTCAGTTCTGTTTATAACTGAGGGGAGTATAACTCTTGTTTTTTGGGCCAGGTGTTACACCTCGAAAAATTTCCCGTTGATGCACAGTGAATGGGCTAACGAAGAGCACGAAATGTATGGTATTTCAATAAGTAAATAATGACATTTGATGACCCCAGGTAAGATTTCAAAGACATCCAGTGTTAGACAAGAAAGTTGCCAAGATAAGGCAAGGCCTACGATAGGTATCGGACGAGAATTATGAGTAACAAGGTGATGACGGCTTAATGATATTTTGGGGAAGAGTTATAACGTCCCTGAGATTGTTAATGAAGTGTTAAACAAGTGTTAAGAAGATCCCATTAGGATTGGAGATCAAACGAATTAGCGAGAGCAAGTTCAGTGGACTGATGGGTTATACGGCTCATTATACGGACCGTATAATGGACCGCAGAACTATCACAGTGAAGATCATTCACTGGTGGGATTATACGGTCAGTTATACGGATTGTATAAATTTATACGGCCCGTATAATGGACCGTATAATGGTCACAGAGACGAGTGGATGAAAGGTCCATTTCACGGTCAGTTATACGGACCGTATAAGTGTCCTTATAATTTGCCCGACAAATCAGCTTTCATGGTATTAAAAAGAGACCAAGTCATTATTTTCATTTCATTTTTCATCCACACTTCAAGAACTCTCTAGAAACCCTCTCCACTTTTTATCTACACGAACACGAGAAATTTATGATCTATTTCATCAAAATAAGAAAACCAAATGTAAGGAACTCATTAAAGATCATCCAAGTCAAGAAATCTCATTGGAGGTGAAACTACGGTTTTGCTCAAGTGAAGAATTTTCACCCAAAGCTTATTCCTACTACATCTAAAGTAATTTTTATGATCTTTCCATGTTATTTAAGGTATTTAAAAGTTAAAACACTTGAATTATAAAAGGATGAAGGAAATGGGTCTTGAATATGAGAATAGTGATGTTTGTGAATAGTAGTTTGGGTTGAGTAGTGATTCTTGATATGCTATGATTGTAACCACGTTGTAAATGATATTGAGAACGTGGAATAGATTTTGTATATGAATGAATGAAATTGTGTGATATGACCATGAATATGGATGAATTGGAGTGAAATGAGAAGTAAGGATAATGTAGGTGAATAAAGGCTATTGTGATGATATTGCGAATATTATTATTGATGTTTGGGAGTCAATATATGATATGGAGGAAGTCGTATAAATAAAGGAGATGCTGTCCAATTTTTCCTAGCTTTAGTCATGAATGCTAAGCTATCAATTCTCTAATGTTAAAATGCACTCTAATGAAGGTAGAAACGTGAGCATTAAAGAAGCACGTGCAAGTGATAGAATAGTTGAACGGAAAGGTATGTCAGGCTAACCCTTCTTTCATAAGGCATGGGTCTTTGGCCAAACATCTAAATCTTCTATAAGTCTATGATGTCCTTCAAATGACTCGATCTTCCGACCTATTAAGCTCACGATTCTTGATATGATACGATTGTACTAAGTTCCTCATATGACTAGTAAGCCTATAAAGATAGATGTAATGAATGATGATAACGATGACGATGATGATAGTGATGTTAATAGTATCGATGCTTATGAGATATTATGTATATGTAGCTATATATGACTATTATGGAACCCCGAGCTTATAAGGTCGGGTAGAATATGTATATGATTATGTAACGCGCGAACACCTCTGCAGATGGTACGGATAACCCTGAAACCTTGGTAGGGCCAGGTAGATGTAACCCTGAAGCCTTGGTAGGGCCAGGTATGTGTAACCTTGAGCCTTGGCTGGCCAAGTATGTATGAAACACCGAACCTTCGTGGTCGGGCATGCTATGTATATGATATGGTTATGTATATGATATAGATATGAATATCAATAAGACTATGTATATGAAAACGATTATAGACGCAATGTAAATGAGTACGGATATGAGTACGGAT
Source organism: Lycium barbarum (assembly GCF_019175385.1). Lineage (NCBI taxonomy): Eukaryota > Viridiplantae > Streptophyta > Magnoliopsida > Solanales > Solanaceae > Lycium > Lycium barbarum. The sequence continues at coordinate 55,875,835 of NC_083343.1, read as the reverse complement.
ACGGATACGGATGTATGTACACAATTACGTACTAGAAATGGAAAGTCTCTATGAAAGGCAAGTAAGTGCGTATGACGATGATTCTACTATCTCCCATTTTAAGCTATTTCTCATGTTGCTTATTATGTTTCTATATTGATATTGATCATGCTTTACATACTCAGTACATTCTTCGTACTGACGTCCTTTTATTTGTGGACGCTGCGTCATGCCCACAGGTGCCTAGGGAGACAGACTCGATCTATTGCTACATTCTCAGGGACTACATAGTGGAGCTCCATTTCATTCGGAGCTATAGCTTTTGGGTACTTATTCTTTTGTGTACATAATTATGGGCATAGCGGGGTCCTGTCCCGCCTATATGATATGACATACTCTTCTTAGAGGCTCGTAGACATGTGTATATGGTTAGATATGTTTGGCCTTGTCGGTCTATATTTTGTATATCATTTTGTAGCATTGTCGGCTTATGTACATTGGTATGGCATAGATGCTAATGATGATATAAAGGTATCGTTGTCCAATGGGACTCATATGATTGACGAATAGGAATGTATGTTTAAATATGTGGCTCACCTAGACGTAAGTATAAAGGTACTCTAAGGGGTGCCCGGGTGGGCTAGCACCGGGTGCTCGTCACGGCCCCTAATCGGGTCGTGACAAAAGTGGTATCAGAGCAGTTCTGTCCTAGGGTGTGTCTACGAGCCGTGTCCAGTAGAGTCTTGGTTATGGCTGTGTTGCGCGCCACACTTATAAACAAGAGGCTGGGGGCATTTTAGGAATGATTGACCTTCTTTCTTCATAACATCGTGCGATAGAGCTATGATATAAGAACTTCCTTCTCGTTAACCGTGTATTGTGTATTTCAGAAATGCCTGTAAAGAGAAGGCTACAGCAGCCTAAAAGGGCAAGACAGCTGCAGAAAAGTGGGCTGAAAGAGTACTGCCAACAGTTCTAGAGAAAAGTGAGTCCCAGAATGTGGCTCAATCTCAGTCCTCCCAGACAGTCCATGTTTCTGAGAAGCGTGAGGGAGCCTCAGCCCCAGCTCCAGCACCTCCGGCTCCTCCATCGGATGCTTCAGGCTAAGATGTAAAAGAGGCCATTCATTTGCTTTACTCAATTGGTTGGTGCTCAGACTCAGCGGCAAAGTGCAGGGCAAAGTGATAGGGTTGTTAGTGCAAGGGCCCGTGATTTCATTTGCTTAAACCCTCTGGAATTATTTGGATCAAAGCCGAATGAGGACCCTCAAAATTTTATTGATGGTATGCTGAGGACGCTTCGGTTGATACATGCTTCGGACACCGAATCGGTGGAGTTAGCGTCATATAGATTGAGGGATGTCTCGATCCATTGGTACACAATTTGGATGGCTTCACGGGGAGCCAATGCACCTCCCCCGGTATGGCAAGAGTTTGTTGATGCTTTCCTCTAACTATGTGCCTCCAGAAGTTTGGCGAGCTAGAGCTTCGGCCATGGTAACGGATATAGGTGACCGAGTGCACCGATTTGTGAAGGGCATAGGGCAACATTTGATAGATAGGTGCTAGACTGTGTCCCTTTAGGACAATATGGATATTTCACGCATTCAGGCCCATGCTCAGAATTTGGAAGAAAGTCTACAACAGCAAAGAAGTGAACGCGAGCATGATAGGGGACATGGCAAGAGGGCCAGATCTTCGGGTCCGATGAGCGAGTTCAGACGTGGGCACAGGCAGCAGTTTTCTGGGCATTCAGGCTATTCTATGACCAGTGCACCTCCACGGTTTTTAGGCCAGAGATTTGATAGATCCACTCATTCGGGGCCGAGTTAGAGCTTTTCGGGATCTCAGTTTAGAGGTGATTCCGGTCAGGCGAGGTCACACATGCCACGATGTTCCCAGTGTGGGAAGATACATTGGGGTCCATACCGATCGGGTTCAGATGTTTGCTATTCATGTGGTCGACCAGGCCATATTACGCGTGATTGCCCCTCAGTTCATGGTAGAGGTATGACCCAGCCATCAAGGTTGGTAGCCGGGTCTTCAGCATCTGTACGCCCTATGGGCCCAGGTTCATATGCGCCAGTAGGCCATGGTAGAGGCAGAGGGAGAGTTCCTAGTTCTAGCGGTCCCCAGCACCGTATTTATGCTTTGGCTGGACGCCAAGATCTTGAGTCTTCTCCTGATGTGGTCACAGGTATATTATCGGTATTCTCTCATGATGTATATTCTTTGATTGATCCGGGCTCCACATTGTCTTATGTTACTCCATATATCGCGGGTCGATTTAGAGTCGAACCGGAATCGATCAAACCTTTTGAGGTGTCCACATCCGTTGGTGAATCGGTAATAGCTAGCCCAGTATATAAGAATTGTATAGTTGTGATTTGTGACTGTCGTACTATGGTTGACTTGCATGAGCTGAAAATGATAAACTTTGATGTCATTATGTGCAGGGATTGGTTGGCTTCTTGATATGCCAATGTTGATTGTAGAATGAAAATGGTTCGTTTCCAATTTTTGGGACAACCAGTTCTAGAATGGAAAGGGAATACTGCGTCACCAAAAGGTAGGTTTATTTCCTATCTAAAGGCAAGGGAAATGATCACGAAAGGATGTATTTATCATCTAGTTCGGGTTCAAGATGTAGAAGCTGAATCGCCAACTCTCCAGTCGGTTCCCGTGGTGAATGAATTTTCGGATGTGTTCCCGGAAGAGCTTCCAGGCCTTCCTCCCGAGTGGGAGATTGATTTTGCTATTGATGTGTTGCCAGGCACCAAGCCTATATCTATTCCTCCTTATAGAATGGCACCCGCAGAATTGAAAGAGTTGAAGGAGAAATTGAAAGACTTGCTTGAGAAAGGCTTTATTAGGCCTAGTTCATCCCCGTGGGGAGCACCCGTATTGTTTGTCCAAAAGAAAGATGGCTCCTTAAGAATGTGCATTGACTATCGATAATTGAATAAGGTGACGGTTAAGAACAAATATTCTCTCCCGAGGATTGATGACTTATTTGATCAATTAAAAGGTGCCAAAGGGTTTTCAAAGATAGATTTGAGGTCCGGGTATCATCATGTGAGAGTTAGGGAGAAAGATATCCCTAAGACAACCTTCAGAACAAGATATGGCCATTTTGAGTTCCGGGTAATGTCATTTGGGCTAACTAATGCACCGGCAGTATTTATGGATTTGATGAATAATATGTTATGACCCTTCCTAGATCTGTTTGTGATTGTATTTATCGACGATATCTTGGTGTATTCTAGATCCGAGGCGGAGCATACAAATCATTTGTGTGCTGTCCTTAGAGTTCTTCAAACTCGAGAGTTGTTTGCAAAATTTTCCAAGTGTGAGTTTTGGTTGAACTCAGTGACATTTCTGGGGCACATTGTTGCGGCCGATGGTATTCGGGTGGATAGCCAAAAGATTGAAGCCGTGAAGACTTGGCCAAGGCCCACAACTCCTACGGAGGTTCGTAGCTTTCTGGGCTTAGCAGGTTATTACAGGAGGTTTGCTGAAGGTTTTTCTTCTATTTCTGCACCACTCACAAATGTGACCCAGAAATCTGCAAAGTTTTAGTGGATAGATGTTTGTGAACGTAGTTTCCAAGAGTTAAAAGATAGGTTGACTTCCGCTCCAGTCCTGACACTCCCAGAGGGATTGGAAGGATATGTTGTTTATTGTGATGCTTCAAGCGTTGGGCTAGGATGTGTATTGATACAACATGGTAAGGTGATTGCGTATGCTTCAAGGCAATTACGGAAACATGAGAAAAATTATCAAACCCATGATCTAGAATTGGCTGCAGTGGTTCATGCATTAAAGATATGGAGACATTATTTATATGGTGTCCATGTGGACATTTATACAAATGACAAGAGTCTTTAGTATATCTTCAAGCAGAAAGAGTTGAATTTTCGGCAACGATGATGGTTGGAATTGCTAAAAGATTATGATGTTGAGATCTTATATCACCCCGGAAAGGCAAATGTTGTGGCTGATGCTCTTAGCCTTAGATCTATGGGGAGTTTATGTGGTCTACGACCAGAGAAGAGAGAAATGGCTCGTGAGCTCCAGCAGTTAGCTAGCCTACGAGTTCGAGTAATGGACTCAGGTAGCAGGGTAACTACCATTCAGAATTCAGCTGTCTCGTCGCTAGTAGCGGAAGTGAAAGAGTGACAATACGAAGATTCCATGCTAATGCATTACAGAGAAGCACTCCCTTAGAAAGAGGAGTCATCATTTGACATTTCAGAAGACGGAGTTCTTCGATGTAGAGGCAGATTATGTGTTCCCCGATGTGGCAGGTTTATGCCACCAAATATTGAGAGAAGCTCATTGTTCCCGTTATTCTGTTCACCCCGGAGCGACGAAAATGTACCATAATCTTAAGTCTATATATTGGTGGAATGGGATGAAGAAGGACATAGCGAAATTCGTAGCTTAATGTCCCAACTGTCAACAAGTGAAAATCGAGCACCAAAAGCCGGGCAGATTGTTGCAAGCTATAGAAATTCCAACTTCGAAGTGGGAAGTAATTAACATGGACTTCATTACAGGCTTATCCCGTTCTCGACGTAAGTATGATTCTATATGGGTTATTGTGGATAGACTCACAAAGTAAGCTCATTTCTTGCAAGTCAGAACGATGTACGTAGCAGAAGAATATGCAAAGCTTTATGTTAAAGAGATAGTGCGACTCCATGGTGTTCCGGTATCTATTATGTCTGATAGAGGGACTCAGTTTACAGCCAATTTTTGGAAGTCCTTCCAAGAGGGTTTAGGGACCCAAGTGAGCCTTAGCACGGCATTTCATCCGTAGACTGATGGACAAGATGAATGCACCATTTAGACTCTTGAAGATATGTTACGGGCATGTATGATAGATTTTGGAGGTAATTGGGATGATCACTTACCCCTCCTTGAATTTGCTTATAACAATAGTTATCATCCTAGTATCCAAATGGCACCGTATGAGGTTTTATATGGGCGAAAGTGTAGATCCCCAATTGGGTGGTTTGAGGCAGGAGAGACTAAGTTTATAGGGCCAGACTTAGTACAGCAATCCATGGAGAAGGTTAAGCTCATACAAAATCGGTTGTTAGCAGCCCAAAGTCGTTAAAAGTCCTATGCGAATAATCGTCGAAGGGACTTAGAGTTCCAAGTTAAAGATCGGGTATTCTTGAAAGTGTCGCCAATGAAGGGCGTTATGAGATTTGGAAAAAAGGGAAAGCTTAGTCCCCGGTACATTGGACCTTATGAGATTGTGCGTAAAGTAGGCAAAGTGGCCTATGAGTTAGATCTACCTCCGAATTTGGAGTCAGTCCATCCAGTTTTCCATGTCTCGATGCTTCAAAAGTGTGTTGGAGATCCTGCTAGGTTCATGCCAGTAAATGACGTTCAAGTGACAGAGGAGTTGACTTATAAAGAGGTACCCATTTCCATATTAGATAGGCAAGTACGGAGGCTTAGAAACAAAGAGGGGGCCTCAGTTAAGGTTTTATGGAGAAGCAGTAAACGAAAAGAAATGACATGGGAAGCGGAAGAAATTATGCGATCCAAGTACCCGCATTTATTCCAGCCCTTAGAAGGAATCCAAGATGAGATATCAAAATCCTAAGGTATGTATGTTTTCCTTTTTATGCTTTTGGGTCGTGTGTGGCCAAATTCTATTGCTATTATGTTGTGGCTCTGTGAGGCATTGTTATTATGGGTTGTTGTGATAGGATGGTAGTGTCATATTATAGGGAAAACTCTAGTGAAATTTTCGAAGAATCCCAGAGTGCTTAACATTCGAGGACGAATGTTCTTACGGGGGGAAGAAAATTACACCACGAAAAATTTCCCGTTGATGCATAGTGAATGGGCTAACGAAGAGCACGAAGTGTATGATATTTCAATAAGTAAATAATGACATTTGATGACCCTAGGTAATGTTATATCCCTTATTTTGTACATTCGGATAACTCAAGATAATCGCGGGAAGTTAAGGACAAGGTTATATTTTGATTTTGTTTAGCACATAAGTTGTTCATGAAAGTTTTTGAAGTGGAAATATTAAGGAAGACTAGGGGCAAAAAGGGAATTTCACAAGACGGTTCATGGTAATATTGAAGAGAGCTAAGGGCAAATTTGGAATTTGGAGAATAAAATTTCCATGAATTGCAAAACAAAACAAAAAAATAGGGCTTGAGAAAATGGGCCTAGTGGCCGATTGTGTTGGAGTGGGCTTTGGCCCACATGGACAAATTATAAATGTACATAAAGAGGGCTTAATGGTCATATTTACCATTCAACCATAGAACAATCAAGAAACTTGGAGAAAAGAAAGAACAACAAAGGCCATTCGGCCATAACCAAAAAAAAAAAAAAATTGGAGCCTTCTACTTTGATTCAAAAAAATATTTTCTTCTAGTATTCTGACTAATTCAAGGGTCCTCTTTAACGTGGTATGATTATTGGAGCAAGAAAAACACATATTCTTGCAAGGATCAACTTTAGCCAAGAAGGAAGATAAGTGGAAAAGGTAAGAACTAATCTTCTTTTATATGTTATGGATGGTTGTGCATGTTGTAGTATGTAGAAATGAGTAAAATTTATGAAAATATGGAAGTTATGTTGTGGCCGTGTGAAGGTAGTGTGTGGCCGTGTGGTTATTGTGTAGTATGGAGGAGAATGAATCAATTTCTCTTAGTATTTTGGTTGTTGTTGATTGACTCTATGATAAAAATGAATGTTTAATAATTCTAGTGGAAGTTGTAAGTGTCGGAACGTTGTTTTAGGAGCTAATGTGATCTTAAAACCATTTCTTGTGTTTATGGAAAATAATGTTGCTAGCATGTGAATTGTTGGTGTAATTTATGAAGTTGGAAGAGAAGAAATGTGTCGTTATTGTTCTTGTCGAATTTGGAAGGTTTCGGGTGAAGTAGTATGTTGAATGGGTTGTTTTAAATATTATGTGAATTGTTTCAAATATTCTTGAATCATGTTAGAATGATGTCGGATGAATATTCGAATGTAGGATCATTGGTGTTAACTTGGATATATGTGATTAAATTGGATATAAATGAAATGTCGTGAATTGTGTGACAAGAGTTGTAATGTTAGAATATGTTTTGGGATGGATTGTTGAAGTTGTTAGTATGATTGTTGGTAATGTTGATTGTTGATTTGGCCGAGTTAGATTCTCGGGGATGATGTATTTACAGGGGAAATGCTGCCGAAATTTCTGTAGATAAAGTGTTGGTTTTGAATTGGACTCTTAAGTGTTATGGCTAATGTTTGGTATATATGAATATTGTTGTAGATCTTGCGAAATGAAAGACTTAAGTTCGGATTAGCATAGAAAGCGGGCAAGGTATGTAAGGCTTACCTTTCTTTCTTTCGGCATGATCTTATGAAATGAACAAATGACGTAAATGTATTATTTCAAAGAAAGTCCCATTCTTAGAGACACTAGGATGGCCAATATCCTTGATTTCCATAAGCGGTTTCATATGATTTTGATACGTATCTATGATGTCCGAAGATCTATTGACATGTTTCCGAATTTGAATTTGAGAGATAAGTGATATGATTAATGTCTTGATTTGCAAATAATAACACGTCCGATTATTCCGTTAAGTCTTGATATATTGCGATATGTACATATGATTCCAAAAGCTATACTTGATTTGATCCATAACGATATTCGTAAGGTACTTGATATGATCGTTGCTTTGATTTTCAAAAAATAGCTCCTGAAACGCTTGTAGAAGGTTCTGTACTTCAAACTCTCATAACTTTCTTATACTAAGTCGGATTGACCCGAAACTTGTTTCTGAGCCTTCAGATGTCGGTAAGTGTACGTATCTATCGAGTCTTGATTTATGTGCATATAGTTTCTCACTACTCTGCTCGTGCATGGGTTATGACCTCTTTCACCGAGTCTCGGGCCGATATGTATCGTGTGTATGGTTCGCCGAGTCCCTTGCTTAAGGGCCGGGTTCCATAAATATATATATATATATATATTCCAGAGTATGATGTGTCCGGTTCCGGGGTACCGTGTACATGTGTCCGGTCCTCGGTTACCGTGTATATGTTATGGAGTATGATGTGTCCGGTTCCCGGGTTCACGTGTATATATGTATGGTTCCCGGGTACCGTGTATATGTTATGATGTGTTATGTGTGACGGAGATTACGGAGCAAATCTTCTGGAGTATGATGTGTGTGGCGCCAAAGTTAGGGTGGCACCACGTTCCCCGGGTCCCGCAAAGGACCGGATACCGTTCTTGGCATGCATGGTTTGTGTTTCCAGTAAGTTGTTTTTATTATTTTGCATATCGTGCTTACTTTCTGTACTAATATTCTGTACTATTTATTCCACTTGTGATTCTATTCATATTACTCTATGCTTTACATGCTCAGTACATATTTCGTACTGACCCCCTTTCCTTCGGGGGCTGCGTTTCATGCCCGCAGGTACAGACGTTCGTGTGAGTTACCCGACAGCTTAGGCTATCTGTTCTGCTGCCTTGGAGTGCTCTCTTGTTCTGGGGCCCATATTTTGGTACAGACTCTTTCGTTACATATATGTGTGTATATTCAGGGGTACGGCGGGGCCCTGTCCCGTCATATGATTCTGTTGTGTTTGTTAGAGGCCTGTAGACATATATGTGGGTCATGGGTCGTTATTGTTCAGCTATGTCCGTTTGATTTGCGTCTTAAGCGGTTCCATTTGCTATGACGGCCGAAACGGCCTGTATGTCTGTGTATACATATGTATATATCGTTGGGCGATGTGTTTGATGACAGCTTTACCGGCTTTTGTGTGATACGTTTGCTATATGTGACCGCTTAAGGCGACATCTGTTCTTCGCGTCTGTATAAATCAATGTATGATAAATATGGGTAAGTCATTTGTATGCCGATTTGGTAAGCAAGTGTGTATGAGTGTCCAACTCGGGAACTAGTTACGGCCCACGGGGTTGGGTCGTGACAGGTAAGATTTCAAAGACATCCGTTGTTAGACAAGAAAGTTGCCAAGAGAAGGCAAGGCCTACGATAGGTATCGGACGAGAATTATGTTATATCCCGCGTTTTATGCAATCGGATAATTCAAGACAATCGCGGGAAGACAACAAGCAAGGCCACATTTTATTTTGTTTGGAACATGAGTTGTATATGAAAAATCTAGAAGTAAAGATAATGAGAAAGGTCAAGAGCATAAAGGGAGGTTGCAAAATGACTCTTGCGAATATGGAAGAAGACAAAGGGTAAATTTGGAATTCGGAAAAATTTATTTTCATGAATTACAAGAACTAGCCCAAAATATAAGTGGGCTTGAATTTTTTTTAAGAAAAACCAAGGCCCAACCGGCCATGGTATGGGTTAGGCCCATGTGGGGGCTATTTTTTAAAAATAAAAGATGACTTAGTAGTTGTCACACCCCGACCTTACTAGGGTGTGATGGGCACCTGACCCTTACTTAGGGCCGAGCGAACCCTCAGACTCTTGCCGCACATAAAATTACGTCAAACTTTTTAAATCAAATCAGGCAAAATACACAGTAAATTTTTTTTATTTTTTTTTTGAAATATTCCTTCTCGAATCTTCCAAGCGAACAAATCTGTAGTCATACACAATTCAATACACAACACAGATCAACATATCGGCTGACGGAGCCGCTTACAGACTGACACACCATACCCACGACGCTGTCTGCAAAGTCTCTACCATATATCAGACATCACAGCACACATACTCTGACTCGGCAGCACTCCAGGAGAAAATGGAGTTTGCCATCTTCGCTGGAACATCTTCTATAATATCTTCAACTCATCTGGGAGTACCTGCGCGGCATGAAACGCAGCCCCCGAAGAACAGGGGGTCAGTACGAAATATGTACTGAGTATGTAAGGCATGAAATACAGAAAGCAGAACCATAATCGAAACAAATAGTACAAAGGGTAAGCATATTATCCAGATTGCCGAATTACTTACTTCTCAGACACAGATCATACAGACCAATACAGATCATACAGGCCGACACAGATCGTACAGACCAATACAGATCATACAGACAGTACAAATCATACAGAGCATATAGAATGCTGACATACTCACTTTCCAGACACAGATCGTACATACCGTTGTCAGATATCAGAAGGAGTGTGGCACGTACAGAACGCACAGATAATGTCATACGTCGGACGGAGTTCAGAACGTACCGATTGCTCCGATGATGTCATATATCGGACGGAATACAGAACGTACAGTATACTCGGATAATTCCATATATCGGACGGGATTCAGAACGTACAGATTACTCAGAAGATGTCATATAGCAAACGGAATACAGGATATACGGAAGGTCAGAATGCTTACTCTCCAACACAAGTCATGTATATCGGAATCGGATATCATATCACATTCGCGGTAACCCCGGGGGCATATACCACGCCGGGACAAATACCATATCATACATACGGTAACCTCGGGGACAAATAACACGCCGAGGGACCGGTCACATCCTATCATATACATGGTAACCTCGGGGACAAGTAACACGCCGAGGAACCGGTGAACAATGCCAAGGGATGCGCACGATAACATAGGAACGTGGTCGCCACTCCTACCTTTGGCGCCACAACACATCATATTTCAGAAAATTTGCTCTGATCTCCGTCACACATCATAACAGAACCACAGTACCCGGGGGCGGACAGATAACACGGCACCCCGAGCCCGGACACATCATACTTCATAATATATCCTCGGTAACCGGGGACGGACATATAACACAGTACCCCGGAACCGGACTCATCACACTTCGGAATTCGTATATGGAACCCGGCCCTCAACAAAGGACTCGGCGAACCATCCGCACGATACATACCGGCCCGGGACTCGGTGAAGGAAATCATAACATATGCACGAGCAGAATAGTGAGAAACCACATGCATAGAAATCAAGACTCGACAGACCAGTGTACTTACCGATACCTGGAGGCTCGGAACAGATTTCAGGTCAATCCGGTGTAGTATGAGAAAGTTACAAGCGTTCAAAGTACAGAACGCTTTATAAGCATTTTAGAAGCCTTTTTCGGGAAATCAGAATCATAGTCATATCAGACACCTTCAGATGTCCTTACGAATCAGATCAAATAGAGATTTTGGAACCATACTTACGTATAAGAAAATTATAGACGTCTTGATACAGAAACTTCTTCGAACATTTCAGAGAAATCCGAGATCGTATACGGAAGTTAGGGACATTAACTCTTACAGAAGTTCTCGAACCAAAATAAACATATCAGAATGCTCTTATCAGGATACTGATTTCGGAATTCTCATATCAGGATACTTGTATCGGAATACTTATATCAGCATACTTACATCAGAATACTTATATCAAAATACTCATATCGACACACTTATATCAGAAGACTGATATCAAAAATGCTTGTATCAAGACACTTATATCAAAATACTTATATCAGAATACCTATATCAAAATACGTATATCAGAATACTTGTACCAAAATACTTATATCAAAATACTTATATAAAATACTTATATCAAGGGATGAATTAGGATCACAAACTCAGGTCAAGAAGTGAATTATAATCATAATCAGACTCAGCATCACAGAACAGAGTTACCCCAAGGCAGCATATGACATTATACCTTACTTGGCTCTAGGACATGCCAAAGAAAGAAAGGGTAAGCCTTACATACCTGCGCCGTGACCAACTAGTTACGCTTGTGCCTCCAACTTGTTAATCTACATTCAAGAGGATTCATCCATTCATTAGATTTGTTGTCACATACTTGCCCTAATCTTTCAAACACATTCTCTTATATTCTGCCGGAATTTCGGCAGCATCTCCCCTGTAAATGTACCAACCCCGAGAATATGGCTCGGCCCAATTCAACAACAACCCAACCAACAACCAAGCTATGGCATCAATAATCAATTCAAGAATACATTCTAACATTAGTAACTCTTTTCTACATAGTTCATCAACATACCATTCACTAGATGTCTCAAGCTAATTCCAATGCTCATACATTCATTACTAACTCAAGATCAACCAAACACCATTCAAAAGCATTTTATACCATTCTACAACATATACAAATTTTCCACCAAGACCACAATCCATCCGAAACCTCCAAATTTTTAGCATATACTTTCACAACACATTTTCATCTTCCAAATTCATAAACCACATTAGCAACTAGCATGTTAACTACATCATTTGCACAAATACAAGAAATGACACTATAATCTCATTAGCTTCCAAATCAGTCCATAATCATTCCAACATCAATTTAAACCACCATTCCCATTCCCATCATAGAATACATATCAACAACAATCAAATTGCTACATAGAAATTTATTCATTTTTCCTACACAACACACATACCACATGGCCAAGACTCCAACACCTATAACCTAATGAGTTTCATCCACTTTCATTGTCAACATAGAACTTACAACAACTAAAACACCAAACAAAATAATTACACCATTATTCCTACATACCACATGCATGCACGGCCAACACCCAATTTCCATGCTTTCATGAATTTCATCCATTCCTATATACAACAACATACACAAGCCTCCTATAACATACAAAAGAACATGAATTCTTACCTTTTCCTCCCAACTTCTTTACTCAACCAAAGTGCGGAAAACAATGAAACGGATGGCCTATCTTCCGAAATAATTACACCACGTTGTAGAGGGCCCTTGAATTAGTAGGAATACATGAAGAAAATAATTTTTGGAATTAAAATTGAAGACTTGGATTTCCATGGTCATGGCCGAAACCATGGCCTTCTTGCTCTCTTATTTCTTTCTTGAATTGTCTAGAATGCAAGTGAGAGATTTTTGTCATCTTTTTCAAGACTTTAGTCCTATATATACATATAGTTTTAGTGGCATGTGAGGGGCACATGCCCCTCTCTAGAGTTTTCTTGAAATTCCATAAAAAGAAGACTAATTTGTCATCCTTTTTAATTCTTTTTCTTTTTCATTTCATATATATATTTTTTGTCACATGGCCAATATGGCCCTTTTTAAATTCTCATGAACCTCTTGGTGAAATTCCCGTTTTGCCCCTATTCTTTCCGCAATATTTCCATAAGCCATTTTGCGAATTTCTCTTCTTGCCCTTAGCCTCTTACCATATTTCCATACTAATAATAGTCACAAATAATATTCATGACAACTTGTGCATTAATATAACTTTTGAAAATGGTTTCGCCCTTAACTTTCCACGACGACTTTAGAATTTCCAAACGTACAATATACGGGCTATAACATCCTCCCCCCCTTTAGAACATTCGTCCTCGAATGTTCAACTGACCTCTTGGGGACTCGTAGCACTGCGGGAGGGGGGTTTCTTTTATAGTTGCCCGTTTCTCCATGCCCATTTCATATAATCGAGTCTCTCCATCCCTGTAGGTCCTTATTCCGTGCCTTAAGTTTTCTAATACGCTGGGCCGACATATCTTCCTTGTCCTTCTCAGGTCATCTCCTTTCTGTTACTGTTTCGTGACCGTATCTTAAAAAAAGTCACACTCTTAGATTCTTACTACAACTGTTCTTTAGTCCCTTTTTGTATTTCTCGATACAGGCATACTTGTCTTTGACTTCATATGGGGGTGCCCATTTCGTTCATCATTATTCCTCGTAAGCCTAATATGGCCTCCCCCCCTTTAAGGGGCTCCTTATAAGCCAACGGTTCTTCTTTTCGACTCCGTACACAACATAGCAAAATTCCTTATCATAAGTTTTCCTTTCATCTTCCGTCGATATCCTGACATATGAGATATCATACATGTTCATATACATATGCACATATAATTAGTATCAACTGACCCACAAAATACCTTCAGACGCTATTCAAGCCTATCTAATTTCCAAAACTGCACTGCACTTTCTGTCTCTTTTCTAGTCTAGCCTGTCGCATTCTATGTAACCTCTTATGGTTCCCCAACCATTCCGTATACATTAAATTTCTCTTGGACTACTCCAGCTCCTGATCGGCTGCTCACATCTGAATTTCAATTTATTTATTTTTTTGAAAACTTCCCAGGGGGTCACCCATCACGAAATTGCTCCTGCTTGAGCACGCTTAATGTCACGACCCAACCCCGTGGGCCGCGACTGGTATCCTAACTGGATACCCATACGCACCAACCTATCAGAGTTGGCGAACCAAAAAGAAAATTCAAAATAGGTGTTTACGAATTCAAGCCGATACAGATGCAGCGCGCGCTATAACATACCCATATCTGAACATACTGAAATTTACATATAAGCCGATAAGGCTAACATAACAGACAGAGTCGTAAAATCGTACGTACCTACCCGAACAGTAGCAATCCGTAACCCACATATATATCTACAGGCCTCTAACAGACATACAGAATCATATGACGGGACAGGGCCCCGCCGTACCCAGAATTACCATACGTACAGGATATACAGATGTCACAAGATATATACCAAAAGTACACGCTTCGGATCAAAGGAGCTCTCCAAAATAGCATAATCTGTGCCCTAGGCTGGCGGCGTATCACCGGGTGCGTCTATACCTGCGGGCATGTAACGCAGCCCCCGAAGAACCGGGGGTCAATACGAAAAATGTACCGAGTATGTAAAGCAGAAACATAACAAACATAATCATAGTCTGAACCGGAAGCACAGAAATATAGCGGACAGAACTGTAAATCAAACGGACGGACAGAATTATGGTCCAGACGGACGGGCAGAATCACAATCCATACGGACAGACGGAATCATAATCCATACGGACAGACAGAATAATAATCCATACGGACAGACAGAATCAGAATCCATACGGACAGACAGAATAATAATCCATACGGACAGACAGAATCAGAATCCATACGGACAGACATAATCAGAATCCAATCAGACAGACAGAATCATAATAGGGCACAGGAACGTGGTCGCCACTCCTGCCTTTGGCGCCACAACATATCACATTTCAGAAGATTTCATATCTTCGAACATCTCCGTCACATAACACATCATGTCATAACCACGGTAACCCCGGGGACTGATCACACGCCGGGAGACCGGACACATCATACTTCGTATCATATACACGGTAACCGGGGACGGACATATACCACAGTACCCCGGAACCAGACACATCATACTTCGGAATTCATACATGGGACCCGGCCCCCGACAAGGGACTCAGCGGCCCATCCGCACGATATAAACCTGCCCGGGATCCGGTGAAAGGAAGCATTGAGACATCCACGAACAGATTTATGAGAAACCTCATACATACAGATCGTTATACCGACTCAATCAAACTGAAGTAGGTCAAATGGCGAGTCAAATCAGAGTATTCGGATAGCGTTCATAATATACGCCTATATCTTGCTTGGGAAGGCACGACAGATTATTACTAGAATCAGATTTTCAGATGTCAAAGCCATTTTGTAAAATTTATATAAAAAGTAGTCATATCATGATCAGAATAATAGTCCAGATGTTGCCTGTGAGAAACGGACAGAAATAGGGCAATTTAGGTCATACAAAAAGTGTCGGGGCCTTGTGGGCCCACCTCGGACCAACTTGAGGCGACATACGTAAATTACTGATAATAGACCTTATGAGGTCATCCATAATCATTTGGAAGTATTCCGACTCCGTTTAGAAAGGTTTCATACAAACGTTCACTTTAGGGACAAGTTATAAGAAAAGTGATTCAATCTCGCTGAAGGAATTGGAGCGGATTTCCATCTCGAATTCCGGGGAACGAAGTCGTATTTAAAACTCGCGGCCGAGCCTATTATGTTCAGAACATGCCTAAGAACGAAGGGGTAGGCTTTACATACCTCAATTGTGCCTTATACTCGCTTAGCTTCACTTCCAATTTCATCCAGAATCTACAAATGGTCAAGTTTACCAATTGTCAATTCAAGCCTTTAAGATTCCATACTTAATCACATAATTGCCTACCGAAATTTCGGCAGCATTTCCCCTATATATATGACATCCCCGAGACTTAGCTCGGCTTAATATATCAACACAGCAACCCAACAACAACATCAATAACAACAACAAGCATTACAAAACACATGATATGGCATAACTAGCCATCTTTCCGGCATAACATAACATCTTTCATTCCGACCTTACATTTTTAAACCAATCTTACCATTTTCATATTTATCACTTATCAAGGTCATTACAACATACTTCGGAGGCATATCATACCATTTTCACAAAATATTCATAAGGTATACACAATATACAAGCTTCCTACCAAAGGCATAATTCACCCACAATTTCCAATCTTTTAGCAAACATGTTCATGACATACTTCTATCTTCCAACTTTATCAATGATAATCATAATTTGCCTCTTACTACTTTCATTTCCACATTTACATAAGTTACAATAAACTTGCATAATTTCCTACAACAACTTAACAACTATTTTTCCATGACAACAAGAACCATTATTCTTTCATTCACTTCACAATAACACAATTAACATACTAGAGAAATTTAGTTCATCTTCCTTCATTAACATGGTACCACACGGCCATATTCTATATTTTTCCAACTTCCACCAATTCATTCAACTTTCATTTCCAATACAATTTCTACCATAACCATAACTAGATTACAATATAAATTCAGGTCACCACAAACATACAACATGTACATACATACGGCCAACATACCTACAATCCCAACACACAAAATTTTCATGCTTTTCATTCATTTCCACACACTACAACATACATACACCTTCCATAACACAACAAAAGCATAAAATCCTTACCTTCTCCAAGACTTTCCACTTGGGGTTAAGGTTGCTTCCTTGCCAAGATAATTATGTCACCTTGAAGAGAATCTTGAGCTTAGTAATAATCCCACAAGAAATGGATTTTTAAACCCAAGATTAAGCTCCAAGAATTTTCTTTCTTCTTTTCTTTTCTCTTTCTCTCCTTGGTCGTGAGCTCCTCTTTCTTTTTCTCTTATTTTCTTTTGTTCTTTCTCCTTATTTCTTGAAGCTTCTTACAAGCTTATCCAATATATAATTAACCATATAAGAAAAATTTATTTATGGGTTTGGGCCCCCTATGGCCGGTTGGGCCTCCACCCTTTGGGCCTCATTTTCTAAAAATTTTTTGAGCCCAATTGTTGGCTAAATAATTGTAATTCATGGAACAAATTTCCAAAATTCTAATTTTGTCCTTGGCCTCCTTTCGTAATTCCACATCAATGTATTCTTAGCCGACACATTCATACCAAGTAAGGTCCAAATATGGCCTTATTCCTTACAAGTCAAGTTATCTCAAATTTTTCTAATAAGCAAAAATGCCGGATGTAACACTTAACCTCGAAACTTTGATGGATTTCGGTGCCTTAGGGCCGATATAATCGCGTCCACTTTCCCTTATAACCTTTATTACCTGATCCGGAGCAGATCAAGGTCTCACAGATTCCGAGACATTTCTGTAACCCGTTCTATCCTTGCAATTACCATTTTACCCTTTTCCAACCCTTACTATTCAGAATTCACTCACACATAACAAATATCAACAACATCTCACGGATCGTACATATATATAACATATTCCAGCCGGCCAGGGCCTTTATATGTTGTTTCACACCGTATCATATCATATTACCTCATATCAGACCATATCATGTCATATTGTGTCATATCATATCTTGTCATATCATATCGTATCGTATCGTATCATATCATATCGTATCATATCGCGTCGTGTCATTTCATATGGGATCATATCATATCGTACCAGGCCACAGCCGTACAGGGCTTCCGGTTTCTGATAATAGAATGAACATATCAAAACTTGCCTTCGTGGCCTTCCGTATCATTATTCGCCTTTTCAACGTATGTAAGGCTTATATTTGGGATCTCGTTTTCCCTACGTCTGGGCTCTATCGCACGATCTATGACAAAAAGAAGGTCAACAATCCCTAGATGCCCCGTAGCCTCCTGTTTATAGATGTGGCGCGCAACACACCATAAACAAGACTCTACTGGACACGACTTTGCAGACAACCCCTACGACAGACCTGCTCTGATACCACTTTGTCACACCCCAACCTTACTAGGGTGTGATGGGCACCCGACCCTTACTTAGGGCCGAGCGAACCGTCAGACTCTTGCCGCACATAAAATTACGTCAAACTTTTTAAATCAAATCAGGCAAAATACGCAGTATTTTTTTTTTTTTTTGAAATATTCTTTTCAGAAATATTCCTTCTCGAATCTTCCAAGCGAACAAGTCTGTAGTCATACACAATTCAATACACAACACAGACCAACATATCGGCTGACGGAGCCGCTTACAGACTGACACACCATACCCACGACGCTGTCTGCAAAGTCTCTACCATATATCAGACATCACAGCACACATACTCTGACTCGGCAGCACTCCAGGAGCAAATGGAGTTTGCCATCTTCGCTGGAACATCTTCTATAATATCTTCAACTCATCTGGGAGTACCTGCGCGGCATGAAACGCAACCCCCGAAGAACAGGGGGTCAGTACGAAATATGTACTGAGTATGTAAGTCATGAAATACAGAAAGCAGAACCATAATCGACAAAAATAGTACAAAGGGTAAGCATATTATCCAGATTGCCGAGTTACTTACTTCTCAAACACAGATCATACAGACCAATACAGATCATACAGGCCGACACAGATCGTACAGACCAATACAGATCATATAGACCGTACAAATCATACAGAGCATATAGAATGCTGACATACTCACTTTCCAGACACAGATCGTACATACCGTTGTCAGATATCAGAAGGAGTGTGGCACGTACAGAACGCACAGATAATGTCATACGTCGGACGTAGTTCAGAACGTACCGATTGCTCCGATGATGTCATATATCGGACGGAATACAGAACGTACAGTATACTCGGATAATGCCATATATCGGACGGGATTCAGAACGTACAGATTACTCAGAGGATGTCATATAGCAAACGGAATACAGGATATACGGAAGGTCAGAATGCTTACTCTCCAACACAAGTCATGCATATCGGAATCGGATATCATATCACATACGCGGTAACCCCGGGGACATATACCACGCCGGGACAAATACCATATCACACATACGGTAACCTCGGGGACAAATAACACGCCGAGGGACCGGTCACATCCTATCATATACATGGTAACCTCGGGGACAACACGCCGAGGAACCGAGGAACCGGTGAACAATGCCAAGGGATGCGCACGATAACATAGGAACGTGGTCGCCACTCCTACCGTTGGCGCCACAACACATCATATTTCAGAAAATTTGCTCTGATCTCCGTCACACATCATAACATAACCACGGTACCCGGGGGCGGACAGATAACACGGCACCCCGAGCCCGGACACATCATACTTCATAATATATCCTCGGTAACCGGGGACGAACATATAACACAGTACCCCGGAACCGGACTCATCACACTTCGGAATTCGTATATGGAACCCGACCCTCAACAGAGGACTCGGCGAACCATCCGCACGATACATACCGGCCCGGGACTCGGTGAAGGAAATCATAACATATGCACGAGCAGAATAGTGAGAAACCATATGCATAGAAATCAAGACTCGACAAACCAGTGTACTTACCGATACCTGGAGGCTCGGAACAGATTTCAGGTCAATCCGGCGTAGTATGAGAAAGTTACAAGCGTTCAAAGTACAGAACGCTTTATAAGCATTTTAGAAGCCTTTTTCGGGAAATCAGAATCATAGTCATATCAGACACCTTCAGATGTCCTTACGAATCAGATCAAATAGAGATTTTGGAACCATACTTACGTATAAGAAAATTATAGACGTCTTGATACAGAAACCTCTTCGAACATTTCAGAGCAATCCGAGATCGTATACGGAAGTTAGGGACATTAAATCTTACAGAAGTTCTCGAACCAGAATAAACATATCAGAATGCTCTTATCAGGATACTGATTTCGGAATTCTCATATCAGGATACTTGTATCGGAATACTTATATCAGCATACTTACATCAGAATACTTATATCAAAATACTCATATCGACACACTTATATCAGAAGACTGATATCAAAAATGCTTATATCAAGACACTTATATCAAAATACTTATATCAGAATACCTATATCAAAATACGTATATCAGAATACTTGTACCAAAATACTTATATCAAAATACTTATATCAAATACTTATATCAAGGGATGAATTAGGATCACAAACTCAGGTCAAGAAGTGAATTAGAATCATAATCAGACTCAGCATCATAGAACAGAGTTACCCCAAGGCAGCATATCACATTATACCTTACTTGGCTCTAGGACATGCCAAAGAAAGAAAGGGTAAGCCTTACATACCTGCGCCGTGACCAACTAGTTACGCTTGTGCCTCCAACTTGTTAATCTACATTCAAGAGGATTCATCCATTCATTAGATTCGTTGTCACATACTTGCCCTAATCTTTCAAACACATTCTCTTATATTCTGCCGGAATTTCGACAGCATCTCCCCTGTAAATGTACCAACCCTGAGAATATGGCTCGGCCCAATTCAACAACAACCCAACCAACAACCAAGCTATGGCATCAATAATCAATTCAAGAATACTTTCTAACATTAGTAACTCTTTTCTACATAGTTCATCAACATACCATTCACTAGATGTCTCAAGCTAATTCCAATGCTCATACATTCATTACTAACTCAAGATCAACCAAACACCATTCAAAAGCATTTTATACCATTCTACAACATATACAAATTTTCCACCAAGACCACAATCCATCCGAAACCTCCAAATTTTTAGCATATACTCTCACAACACATTTTCATCTTCCAAATTCATAAACCACATTAGCAACTAGCATGTTAACTACATCATTTGCACAAATACAAGAAATGACACTATAATCTCATTAGCTTCCAAATCAGTCCATAATCATTCCAACATCAATTTAAACCACCAAGTTCCCATTCCCATAATAGAATACATATCAACAACAATCAAATTGCTACATAGAAATTTATTCATTTTTCCTACACAACACACAAACCACACGGCCAAGACTCCAACACCTATAACCTAATGAGTTTCATCCACTTTCATTGTCAGCATAGAACTTACAACAACTAAAACACCAAACAAAATAATTACACCATTATTCCTACATACCACATGCATGCACGGCCAACACCCAATTTCCATGCTTTCATGAATTTCATCCATTCCTATATACAACAACATACACAAGCCTCCTATAACATACAAAAGAACATGAATTCTTACCTTTTCCTCCCAACTTCTTTACTCAACCAAAGTGCGGAAAACAATGAAACGGATGGACTATCTTCCGAAACAATTACACCACGTTGTAGAGGGCCCTTGAATTAGTAGGAATACATGAAGAAAATAATTTTTGGAATTAAAATTGAAGACTTGGATTTCCATGGTCATGGCCGAAACCATGGATGGCCTTCTTGCTCTCTTATTTCTTTCTTGAATTGTCTAGAATGCAAGTGATAGATTTTTGCCTTCTTTTTCAAGACTTTAGTCCTATATATACATATAGTTTTAGTGGCATGTGAGGGGCACATGCCCCTCTCTAGAGTTTTCTTGAAATTCCATAAAAAGAAGACTAATTTGTCATCCTTTTTAATTCTTTTTCTTTTTCATTTCATATATATATTTTTTGTCACATGGCCAATATGGCCCTTTTTAAATTCTCATGAACCTCTTGGTGAAATTCCCGTTTTGCCCCTATTCTTTCCGCAATATTTCCATAAGCCATTTTGCGAATTTCTCTTCTTGCCCTTAGCCTCTTACCATATTTCCATACTAATAATAGTCACAAATAATATTCATGACAACTTGTGCATTAATATAACTTTTGAAAATGGTTTCGCCCTTAACTTTCCACGACGACTTTAGAATTTCCAAACGTACAATATACGGGCTATAACAGTAGTCATCTTATCCATTGAACTCTTTAGAGTTTTCAAGAAAAGAAGAACAAAAGAAAGAAGGAGAAAAATCCCAAGGCCATTCGGCCATAGAGGAATTCCCAACAAAAATTTGCAAAAATTCTTTCAAAAATCATTTTCTACCAAGTAGAGGGTGCTTAACAAGGTGGAGTTGTTGTTGGAGCAAGAAAGACTCATAATCATACAAGTTGCCAAGTTGTAGTCAAGTGAGAAGTTGAGGAAGAAAGGTGAGTTTTAATCTTGTTTCATGTGTTATAAATGGTTTATATGTGTTGTAGTATGCTAAAATGGATGAAATTCATGAAGGGAAGAAATATGGTATGTGGCCGTGTAAGTGGACATATGTGTAGGAGTCATGTTTCAATTATTTTGTTTAGTATTTGGTTGTTATTGTTGTGAATGTTATGTGGATAATGAAAGTTGGATGATTTTGGAAAGGTTGTAGTTGTGTATGTAGGATGGTGGCCGTGTAGTGTATATTATATGTATAGCCGTATATATGTGTTAAATGGTGAAAGAAGATGAGCCAATTTTATTTAGTGTTTTGGTTGTTGTTGCGTTGTGGATACTATGTTGTTAATGAATGCATAATAATCTTGTGAAGTTGTAGAAGTTGGAGACTTGCGGTTGAAGTATTTAAATTGAATACTATGTTCTTGCATGTATGGAAGATAAGGTTGTTAGTATGGTGCTGTTGGTATATGAATTATAATGTTGTTAATGTTCTTATTGGAGATTGGAAGGTTTTGAAGGAAGTAGTATATTGATTGAGTTGTTATAATGTAACTTGGATTGAATATGGAAATTGTTAGTATGGTTGTTGATATTGTGTTGTTAGTTTGGCCGGGTTGAATTCCCGGATTGTTGTTGATTGAAATTGGCCAAGTTTAACTTGGTGGGATGGAGTATTTACAGGGGAAGTGCTGCCGAAATTTCGATAGCCAAGTGTTACTTTAAGAATCCAACTCTAAGTATCCTAATAAGAGTTTTGGTAAATATGACCAATTTGCAGATTTTGACGAAATTGCAACGTGAATTCGGAGTAGCAAAAGGAGCGGAAAGAGGTATGTAAGGCTTCACCTTTCTTTCTATGGCATGTCTTAGACGTAATAAGTTGGGTACGAGCCTCGGGCACAACTCTATTCCCCGGAATCCGCACCTAAAGTTTCTCTATTTTCCTTCAGTAGAATTGAACTATAAAGTGTGCGAAATGTTGAAAAGACCTCCTAAGCCCTAGAACTTGCATAAATGGGACCCCATTACCCTAAAACCCTCACGATTAACGCCACAACATGTAACATATGCAAATCGCATACGCGACCTCATTCGGCTCGAGGTGAGCCCGTTGCTCTCGGATGTTACTTGCAATCTTGTTTAACTTACTTAAAGTTGAACCCAACAGGGACCTTTGATCCCGATCTCGCCACCAAGTGATAAGTACTATAACCACTCTAACGAGGGTACTTCCACGATGTTAATGATAACATTGATGTTAGATAAGAGGATATGCCTATTAAAGTACAACCGGAACGATTATATGACTAAGATTACTAAGCTAAGTATTCTATGTGAATATGAAGGTGATAAACAAATCCTTCAATCTTATTTATATTTCTTAGCTATGACGTTAATTTCTAAGGATTTCAAAGCCTATGAGTTGACGTCTATGATGCCCATGATTTCAATTCTATGTTTACCTCTAATGCTATTCTCCGTTGGTAGTCTCGCCTTAAAATACTTGTTCCTTCAAGGCAAGACAAAGCGACCACGATTGTTCCATAATGTAATCGGAGGTCACCGACCTTACGTCACTCCGATAGATACACGATTTTTTTTTCTTTTGTCTCCCTTGCGTGCTTATATGATATATATATAAACCATGTATATGTATATAAAATATATATATATATATATATATATATATATATATATATGTATATAAGATATGTAAATGTATATAAGACATGTATAGGTATACAAGCTATGTATAGGAATATAAAAATATGTATACGTATATAAGATATGTACATGCATATAAGATATGTATATGAACCTGGGATGGGGGGAAGGGATATATGGGGGAATGGAAAGGGAAACATGTTTCATTGCCACCTGATCATCTGCCTTATCATCCCGGATGCGGGGTGCCCGGACGCGGGATATATGGGTGAGCCGGTATATATCGGCTCTATGTGGGTGAGCCGGCATCGTTCGGCGCTATGCTATTATATGACCTACCATGTCATAACGAGACATGCTATGATAAGATATGCTATGACAAGCTATGCTATGATATGATATGCTATGACATGATATGCTATGACAAGCTATGCTACGATACGATATGCTATGACATGACATGCTATGCTATGACATGATACGCTATGATACGCTATGACATAATATACCATGATATGATATACTACGACATGATATGGTACGACGCGCTATGATATGACAGGGTATAATATGATAAAACATGACATGATATAAATCCTACTTTCTATACCTATGGATAAGAATCGTTTTAAAAAGGAAAAGACAAGCATGCACGGTATCCGGCCTGACAGGGGCGTTCCTACGCACAGGTTACTTTCTAGCCTCATCATATGTCCTACGACCTTATGATATTGTTAATCATGGCCTATGTTTCTATTTGTACTATCTTCCATGCCTTACATACTCAGTACACTATTCGTACTAACGTCCCTTCTTGTGGACGTTGCGTTTCATGCCGCGCAGGTCAGCAGACAGGCGGATTTAATTCTTAGGAGCTCCACCAGCCGCATTTGACAGTGCTCCAGTCGTTCCGGAGCCTCACTTCCTTGGTACTATTTTGTGTATATGTATATTCGGGCACGGCAGTACTCAGCCCTTCCTATGTATATGTGTACTATGTCTAGAGGCTCGTAGACAGATATGTACAGTTAGATATGTTGTATTTTGGTATCTTAGCGTCTCTGTATAATGTGATAGCAACGCTTACTAGTATATGTTTATGATGACGCTACAAACGTTATTGTTCAGCCACAAAAAAAAATGTGTAGCACAGTTCCTACGGCCCGCTGAGAAGTAAAGGTAAAATGATAGATAAGGGGTGCTCGGTACAAGTATCGGGTACTCGTCACGGCCCCTAGTCGGGTCGTGACAGAAGTGGTACCAAAGCAGTTCGGTCCTAGGGGTTTGTCTACGAGCCGTGTCCAGTAGAGTCCTGTTTATGGGTGTGTAGCGCGCCACACTTATAAACGGGAGGCTACGGGACTTTTAGGAAATGTGACCTTCCTTGTATTCTAAGATCGTGCGATAGAGCTATGCTACCAGGCTTCTATATTCCTTTCCTAATCCTATGTTATGGTTTCAGTAATGCCGCCGAAGAAGAAAGCTAGGGCAGCCCAGAAGGGCGAAACGGTGGCTGGAAGGAGAGTTGAACGGGAGCTAGAAGAAGGAGAATCTCATAACGAAGCTCCCCCTCAAACTTTTCCTGCTCCCCCTGCACCAACAGAGCAGGAAAGAGTTCCAGCTCCAGCCCCCGCACCTCCAGTTCCATCGCCAGGTGTTCAGGGCCAGCAGATGGCCGAGGCCATCCAGTTGTTGACCCAGCTAGTTGCCGCACAGGCCCAGCGGCAAGATGCAGACCCAGGAGACCGAGCGGTAAGTGCAAGGGCTCGTGACTTTATTACCCTGAAGCCGCCAGAATTTTATGGATAAAAACCAGAGGAGGACCCGCAGAGTTTTATAGATGAGATGCTGAGGATTCTGCCGATTATACATGCTTCAGATACGGAGTCCATAGAGTTGGCTTCATACAGGCTGCGGGATGTGGCAGTTCTGTGGTACAGCAGCTGAATATCTTCGAGAGGAGCAAATGCACCCCCTCCGGTTTGGCAGGAGTTTACTGAGGCATTTCTACGACATTTCTTACCGCCAGAGGTTCGACGAGCTCGAGCCGATATGTTCTTGAATCTTAGACAGGGAAATATGAGTGTTCGAGAATACAACCTTCGTTTCAACTCACTAGCCAGGTATGCCCCAGCCCTGATAGCTGATAAGGGAGATCATGTGCACCGATTTGTGAGTGGGCTAGGGCCACATTTGGTTAAGGAATGCTTGACGGCTTCACTCCAAGACGGGATGACTATTACCCGCATCCAGGCCCACGCCCAAACTCTGGAAGAACAGTACCAGTCACGGAGAGAAGAGCGTTATCCAGATAGGGGTTCCAGAAAAAGGGGCAGATTTTCCAGGGCTAGAAGCGAGTATAGAGGGGGACAGGCACAGGAGCAATTTAGGCATTCAGACCAATCGACGGCCAGTGCACCTCCTCGATTTGCGGAATGGGGATTTGACCGTCCTACTTATTCGGGAGCAGGTCAAGGCACTAGAGCTTCAGGATCCCAGTACAGGGCTGATTCCAGCAGGATGATGCCACCCCCGCCGCGGTGTACCCGGTGTGGCGGGCCACATTCGGGACAGTGTTACCGGGATACAGGTGCGTGTTATGCTTGCGGACGGACCGACCATTTGATGCGAGATTGTCCGCTAAGGAATGAGAGAAGCAGAGCCCAAACCGTCGGGTCAGCAGTGAGTTCATCACCGTCCGTGCGACCTCCGGGACAGGCCTCCCAGGCTCCAGCAGGCCGTGGCCGAGGCAGAGGAGGGACACCCAGTTCAGCTGGCCCTCCACACCGTATATATGCATTGACAGGACGGCAGGATCCTGGACCTTCCACCGATGCGGCCGCAGGTACACTTCCGGCATCTATTCTATAATATATGGGAGTTAAATTGAATTGGATTTTTCTTTATCTTGCACCGTCCCTTGTATTACGGAACATATAAAGAATTTGGGAAAATTCAGGACAAAAGCAACCATACACACGAGTAAAAACTGAATATTAGTGACCACGAAGGCTAAAATAGTCATTAAAAGAGAGAGATGCGTTACAAAGGCGTTTTGAACATTGTCAAGACCCCAACTTGCTCCATATTATGTGATGTAGGCAGTGCGGGGAAGCGGAGGTAAAAAATACTAACACTGAGACGCTAAAATGCATTAAAGTTCCAAGGTTAAGCGTGCTCAGGTGGGGGTAATTTCATGATGGGTGACCCCTTGAGAAATATGCCGAAAATTTCATAAATGCGGAAACAAGAGACGAGTGTAAAAGTAGGCAGCCCAAAGTAAATTGGGGTGTGGAAAGTGGTTAGAAACCCCATACGAGTCATGTAGGCCGAGACAGACTAAACTAACAGAAAAGGGGAAGGCATGACAACAGAAAGCTTTGAGGATGAAGGAGAAAAGTACAGATGTCACAGGGTGAGACTGATATTGGGTCCACACTAGCTAAGGCAACCTAATCTCCTAAGATGGATATGCTAAGCGACATGAGGTATCCACAAAAGAGACCTCCCCGAAGTATTATCCTACGCTATGAGGCCAGTTTAACATTCGAGGACGAATGTTATAAAGGGGGGGAGGATGTTATATCCCGCGTTTTATGCAATCAGATAATTCAAGACAATCGCGGGAAGACAACAAGCAAGGCCACATTTTATTTTGTTTGGCACATGAGTTGTATATGAAAACTCTAGAAGTAAAGATAATGAGAAAGGTCAAGAGCATAAAGGGAGGTTGAAATATGACTCTTGGGAATATGGAAGAAGACGAAGGGTAAATTTGGAATTCGGAAAAAATTATTTTCATGAATTACAAGAACTAGCCCAAAAATATAAGTGGGCTTGAATTTTTTTTAAGAAAAACCAAGGCCCAACTGGCCATGGTATGGGTTAGGCCCATGTGGGGGCTATTTTTTAAAAATAAAAGATGACTTAGTAGTCATCTTATCCATTGAACTCTCTAGAGTTTTCAAGAAAAGAAGAACAAAAGAAAGAAGGAGAAAAACCCCAAGGCCATTCGGCCATAGAGGAATTCCCAAGAAAAATTTGCAAAAATTCTTTCAAAAATCATTTTCTACCAAGTAGAGGGTGCTTAACAAGGTGGAGTTATTGTTGGAGCAAGAAAGACTCATAATCATACAAGTTGCCAAGTTGTAGTCAAGTGAGAAGTTGAGGAAGAAAGGTGAGTTTTAATCTTGTTTCATGTGTTATAAATGGTTTATATGTGTTGTAGTGCTAAAATGGATGAAATTCATGAAGGGAAGAAATATGGTATGTGGCCGTGTATGTGTACATATGTGTAGGAGTCATGTTTCAATTATTTTGTTTAGTATTTGGTTGTTATTGTTGTGAATGTTATGTGGATAATGGAAGTTGGATGATTTTGGAAAGGTTGTAGTTGTGTATGTAGGATGGTGGACGTGTAGTGTATATTATATGTATAGCCGTATATATGTGTTAAATGGTGAAAGAAGATGAGCCAATTTTATTTAGTGTTTTGGTTGTTGTTGTGTTGTGGATACTATGTTGTTAATGAATGCATAATAATCTTGTGAAGTTGTAGAAGTTGGAGACTTGCGGTTGAAGTATTTAAATTGAATACTATGTTCTTGCATATATGGAAGATAAGGTTGTTAGTATGGTGTTGTTGGTATATGAATTATAATGTTGTTAATGTTCTTATTGGAGATTGGAAGGTTTTGAAGGAAGTAGTATATTGATTGAGTTGTTATAATGTAACTTGGATTGAATATGGAAATTGTTAGTATGGTTGTTGATATTGTGTTGTTAGTTTGGCCGGGTTGAATTCCCGGATTGTTGTTGATTGAAATTGGCCAAGTTGAACTTGGTGGGATGGAGTATTTACAGGTGAAGTGCTGCCGAAATTTCGGTAGCCAAGTGTTACTTTAAGAATCCAACTCTAAGTATCCTAATAAGAGTTTTGGTAAATATGACCTATTGGCAGATTTTGACGAAATTGCAACGTGAATTCGGAGTAGCAAAAGGAGCGGAAAGAGGTATGTAAGGCTTCACCTTTCTTTCTATGGCATGTCTTAGACGTAATAAGTTGGGTACGAGCCTCGGGCACAACTCTATTCCCCGGAATCCGCACCTAAAGTTTCTCCTTTTTCCTTCAGTAGAATTGAACTATAAAGTGTGCGAAATGTTGAAAAGACCTCCTAAGCCCTAGAACTTGCATAAATGGGACCCCATTACCCTAAAACCCTCACGATTAACGCCACGACATGTAACATATGCAAATCGCATACGCGACCTCATTCGGCCCGAGGTGAGCCCGTTGCTCTCGGATGTTACTTGCAATCTTGTTTAACTTACTTAAAGTTGAACCCAACGGGGACCTTTGATCCCGATCTCGCCACCAAGTGATAAGTATTATAACCACTCTAACGAGGGTACTTCCACGATGATAATGATAACATTGATGTTAGACAAGAGGATATGCGTATGAAAGTACTACCGGACGATTATATGACTAAGATTACTAAGCTAAGTATTCTATGTGAATATGAAGGTGATAAACAAATCCTTGAATCTTATTTATATTTCTTAGCTATGACGTTAATTTCTAAGGATTTCAAAGCCTATGAGTTGACGTCTATGATGCCCGTGATTTCAATTCTATGTTTACCTCTAATGCTATTCTCCATTGGTAGTCTCGCCTTAAAATACTTGTTCCTTCAAGGCAAGACAAAGCGACCACGATTGTTCCATAATGTAATCGGAGGTCACCGACCTTACGTCACTCCGATAGATACATGATTTTTTTTTCTTTTGGCTCCCTTGCTTGCTTATATGATATATATATAAACCATGTATATGTATATAATATATATATATATATATATATATATCTTATATACATAGCTTGTATACCTATACATGTCTTATATACATTTACATATCTTATATACATATATATATATATATATATATACATATATATATATATATGTATATAAGATATGTAAATGTATATAAGACATGTATAGGTATACAAGCTATGTATAGGAATATAAAAATATGTATACGTATATAAGATATGTACATGCATATAAGATATATATATGAACCTGGGATGGGGGGAAGGGATATATGGGGGAATGGGAAGGGAAACATGTTTCATTGCCACCTGATCAGCTGGCTTATCATCCCGGACGCGGGGTGCCCGGACGCGGGATATATGGGTGAGCCGGTATATATCGGCGCTATGTGGGTGAGCCGGCATCGTTCGGCGCTATGCTATGATATGACCTACCATGTCATAACCAGACATGCTATGATAAGATATGCCATGACAAGCTATGCTATGATATGATATGCTATGACATGATATGCTATGACAAGCTATGCTACGATACGATATGCTATGACATGACATGCTAAGACATGCTATGCTATGACATGATACGCTATGATAAGCTATGACATAATATACCATGATATGATATGCTACGACATAATATGGTACGACGCGCTATGATATGACAGGGTATAATATGATAAAACATGACATGATATAAATCCTACTTTCTATACCTATGGATAAGAATCGTTTTAAAAAGGAAAAGACAACCATGCACGGTATCCGGCCTGACAGGGGCGTTCCTACGCACAGGTTACTTTCTAGCCTCATCATATGTCCTACGACCTTATGATATTGTTAATCATGGCCTATGTTTCTATATGTATTATCTTCCATGCCTTACATACTCGGTACACTATTCGTACTGACGTCCCTTCTTGTGGACGCTGCGTTTCATGCCGCGCAGGTCAGCGGACAGCCGGATTTGATTCGTAGGAGCTCCACCAGCAGCATTTGATAGTGCTCCAGTCGTTCCGGAGCCTCACTTCCTTGGTATTATTTTGTGTATATGTATATTCGGGCACGACAGTACTCAGTCCTTCCTATGTATATGTGTACTATGTCTAGAGGCTCGTAGACAGATATGTACAGTTAGATATGTTGTATTTTGGTATCTTAGCATCTCTGTATAATGTGATAGCAACGCTTACTAGTCTATGTTTATGATGACGCTACTAACGTTATTGTTCAGCAACAAAAAAAAAATGTGTAGCACAGTTCCTACGGCCCGCTGAGAAGTAAAGGTAAAATGATAGATAAGGGGTGCTCGGTACAAGTATCGGGTACTCGTCACGGCCCCTAGTCGGGTCGTGACAAATTATGAGTAACAAGGTGATAACGGCTTAATGATGTTTTGGGGTAGAGTTATAACGTCCCTTAGATTGTTAATGAAATGTTAAACAAGTGTTAAGAAGATCCCATGAGGATTGGAGATCAAACGAAGTAGCGAGAGCAAGTTCAGTGGACTGATGGGTTATACGGCTCATTATACGGACCGTATAATGGACCGCAGAACCATCACAGTGAAGATCACTCACTGGTGGGATTATACGGACCGTATAAATTTATACGGCCCATATAATGGACTCTATAATGGTCACAGAGATGAGTGGATGAAAGTTCCATTTCACGGTCACTTATACGGACCGTATAAGTGTCCGTATAATTTGCGTAACAGATCAGCTTTCACGGTATTAAAAAGAGACCAAGTCATTATTTTCATTTCATTTTTCATCCACACTTCAAGAACTCTCTAGCAACCCTCTCCACTTTTCATTTACAAGAACACAAGAGAAATGTCACGACCTAACCCCGTGGGCCATGACTAGTGCCCGAGTTGGACACCCATATGTACCTGTTAGACATAATCAGACTTACACTATAGACAGCATGGGAACCGTCATAGACCCAAAGGTTCTCAACCAATCACAACTTAATAAAATACGCAAGCCGACGAGGATGCCACCATATATCATTATAACACTCAAGCCGACAAGGCTGCCACAACAAACAGAAACATCCACAAGAACTATACAGACACAGCTGATCGTAATCTATATACAACCCACACACATGTCTACAGACCTCTAAGAGTATCAACAGTGAAATATGACGGGACAGGGCCCCGTCGTACCCCTGGACAAACATATATATATACATCAGAAGGTCTGTACTAAAAATCTAGGCTCCGGAACAACGGAGCTCTCCAAGACAGCTGAATGGAAATCCTAAGCTGGGGGATCACCGAATCGAGCGTTTGTACCTGCGGGCAAGAAACGCAGCCCCCCAAAGAAAGGGGGTCAGTACGGAATATGTACTGAGTATATAAAGCATAAACTACAGTAAAAGGGATCATAACTGAAATAGGGAGTACAAGAGACAAGTATAACATCTAGAATACCAAAACACTTGCCTTTTGAAACATAAGTCATGCATGTCAATATCATGTATCATACCCGGCCCATTATGGGACTCAGTGAACAAGGTCGCCACATATCATCCTTGGCGCCATAAACACATCATAACACCATCACCTCATAACACTATCACATCATAACACGAGCATATATATATATACCGTACCCGGCCCTCTAGTGAGGGACTCGGTGAACAATGCAGTGAAACTGTGCACGAAAACGTATCCTGGCCCGGGACTCAGTGAAAGATGTATTGAGGCATGCACGAGTAGAGTAGTGAGCAACCATATGCAAATTAAATCATATTTAAGACTCAATAGAATAATCAAAACAAACTATCATTTGAAAATCAAGACAATAGTCATATCAAGTACCTTTCGAATATCACTATGGATTATATCCAAACAGAACTTCTGGAATCATATACACGTATCAAGACATAATGAAATAGCTTTTGGAAATGAATAAAATTAGCTATCCTAGTGGCTCTAAGAATAGGAACTTCTTTGGAATCATATACACATCGTCTGTTCGTTTCATAAAGATCATGCCAAAAAGAAAGAAGGGTTAAATTTACATACCTTTAACGTTTATCCGTAACACAATACGTATACGCTGCCCGAAGTGTCTTAACCTATATTAAGACGTCAAGAGCTATGGTTAAGCTACGGGAAGGTTTAAAACGTACCCCAACGTTAGTAGTTCATTTCTAGAAAATTAGACGACGTTTCCCTTATATTCAAACCAACTACATAACAACCAAGTCAATATCAACAACCACACGTGCAAGTACTATATCAAGACCAATCAAGACAAGATTCGAGAATACTCCGAACAGCCCACACGACATTCCAATCGGCCCACATATTACATCATTCGATAATAAGCTATATACGATTACGGCCTATTCAGGTTATCCTTAATGGTCTATAGTCACAACATTTTATCGAAACGATCTTATAACAGCCCAACCAACACAACAACACAATGTATAATTTTAACTATACTTAATCTTCCAATTCAACAAGAATAACAACCTTAATATCACCATAAATCCTTTCAACAGCCCATAAAACAAATACAATTCCGACTTTAACCATTTCATTCCTTCATTCTCATCATATAATTCATGATAACAACAACCACAATGCTAATTAGGATCTATTCACCATTTCCAAATAAAAAACGTACGAAAGAGGATTGAATCTTACCTTAAGCTATAACGACACAACGTTGCTTGAAATTTGAGGACCCGATCAACAAATGTTTTTGCTGCCCCAATGATCCAATTTATGTTGCTATCACCTTGAATATTTATCACAACTTGAAACCTTAATTTTTCTCCATCAACACCTCAAGTTCGGTTAGGAGTAGCCATGGCCGAGAGCCTCCCTCTCACTAAATCTTCACCTCTCTCTATAACTTGTCTTTGTGGAAGATGAAATGAATGTAAGACTAAATGTATTAGTCATCAATCCACTATTTATATAGTGTCCAAGGGCTGGACACGTGCCCCACTTATGGCATGGGCCAATAAAATTTGGCCATGCCATGGTGGGGTCCACTTGGCCCACAAATTGCCTAATTAATGATAATTAGTCTCTAATCCCCACTTAATAATCTAATCATGGTTAATTAATTCCTAATATCCACTAATATTTCTATACCAAATAAAATTTATAAGCAATCCGTGCATTAATTTAAAAATCGGGGATTAAAAGTTCCTATTTCATTTCCAAAAATAATCTCGTTCTTAACTTATATCGATTAGCTTGCGAATAATTCGACGTATGAAAATTACGGGATATATCATCCTTCCCCCCTTTAGAACATTCGTCCTCGAATGTTAAACTCGTTCTGGGCTCCCAATATTTCCTTAAATGCTCTCTTATTGAATTATACTCCTCACATGCCTCTTTCATTGGCCGATTTCCTTCAATCTATTATAATGCATTTCAGATCTCCACGTAACCATTCCTGTAATACTTCCTTTTTCTGTTGTTTCTTGAGGTAACGATTCCACATCATTGTCTTTACTCTTCTCTTTATCTCGCAGTCGGTTGTTAGTTGTTTTGCGAGCTCTCCTGCTGAAATGTTACTGTTTCTCTTGTCTGCATACTGTTCAGTTGTACTGTCACTGATTGATTCGGACTTGTACTCATGGTGCACGTAGTCATGACTCGACTCTTTCTTTTTCTATAGTTACTCCTTTAAGATGATGTATCGTTCACTTTACTTTACCTTCTAACATTTAAATAGGATCTTGTAAACGTGCAGACATCCCTCATCGATTTATTTGACTTTACAATTTTTGTGGAGTATGTCATACCTCCGGTGCTTATAGACCCTTCACAGACTCTACGGATAAAACGACCTTTCCCAGGGTGTAATATTATTTGACTCCGATAACCTTGCTTTGTCCTGCTGTTATAGCCCGTAAGGAAGCTTCAGCATTATGCGTCACTTTTTGACTTTCCTTTTAAAAGATTTTAACTGTCACGTTGCTTCTAGCTCTTGATCTCAATCTTTAGGGTTGGCTATCAAATATCTCTAGAGTGCCCTCATTATATAACTTCGCATAGCTGCTCTGTGATCTGTCTATTATTAACTGGTATAATTATGAAAGAGTCTCTCTTAATCTGACATATAAATGTAATGTCACTCAGTAATCAGTGACCCACTTGTTCTGATCGTCTTGGTCTCACTCTTAACATACAAATATTCGTAGATTGCATAACTATTCTTGTACAACTTGTATAAAGTATATCCAATCTTAGTCATAGTCCTTCCTTCTCCTGGTTCATCCCATTTTGCATATCTTATTTGTACCAAAACTCAGTTGTGGTCTATCTTGTCATGCTCCTTTCCCTTCCTTTATTCACCATTTGATTTTTCTCATATCCTATTATAGGAGATTTCCTATCCTTTCTCCTTTGCTACTTATAAGTTACAGTATCATTAGCAAGCAACCCCATTGCCAACGTCTTAACCTCTAATCAAGTATAGCATTGTTATCCTTTATAATATCCCTTAAGTTACTCGTTACCATCTTCTTGTCGTATTCTTCCTTCTTATAAGCATCCACTTTCTAATGTCGTATTATCTCAGACCTTTACCAATAATTCTCAGCACTGTCTCAAATACCATCCTGAATCCTATCCATTGATTGCTGGCCTTTTGATCTTATTAACTTGTTTCTCAATTAGGTAGCA